>NW_017306358.1:1644833-1646197 GCF_000935625.1 Nanorana parkeri | reverse complement strand
TTTCAGTACCCTAACAAAAAAAATGAATGTCCTAAACATTTTCATGACTGGAAAAATCACAGCTTTATATCATGTTTCAGAGCAAGCTGGATGGCTCCCTCTTTCTTTCTTGTATTCAGTCCTCAAGGGACAAAATGTCCTCATTCTGCCTCAGATTTTTTAGAGCAAGATACTGTTGTCAAGGACATCAAAGTACACATGTATGGACGTACAATATATAGAACTACTATAATTTCCATTAGGCAGCACAAAGATTTACATGTTCTCTTCCTAAAGGCATATACAATACCTTTAATTTGTCTACATTGCTAAGTCTGCAACTTATTTGTCATTCTTGGTACCACATTTTTTTAAGGAAATTCTTGATTCAATTATTTTCATATATTCATATGCTATTCAAATACTCTTAATTCCATACATATATTCATATACTATACTATTTAAATGTTCTTTATTTTATTAGTAAGAAATGTAAACACTACACTGCATTCAGAATTTCAGTTTGCTAAAAACTATGCCTTTTTTATGTTGTGTATGCTAAATTGAGCAATGTCGCTCGATGTAACTTGTCCAATGCATTTCAATGGAGCTGTTCACATCTCACAGCTTAATGTCGCCCGTAGCTCGTCGCTCAAGCTTGTAGCTCAAACATGACATATTTTTCGGCGGATTTTGCGTGATTTGGCCCCAATAGACTCAATGGTGTCACGCATTACCGGCGATATTGCACGACCTTGTCGCGCAATATAGCGCTACAGAAGGGTCACTTTTGCACACCAATATGGAAGGAAAGAATCATGTCACATCAAGACTGCTGTTGATTGGTTACAGCGCAATGTAGCAGCGAAGAAGTCCCTCCCAAAAGTCGCGCTACGTAGCACGACAGAATGTGCAATGTCGCTCAATATCGCACAATGTAGCTAAATGCCGCTCAGCACGAAATCGCGTGGAAAATCCATGTCGCTCAGTGTGAATGGGGTCTTATTAATATTGCATTAAAGAGGACCTGTTCTTCCAGTACTTACATGTCCAAGAAGCTTCTGGAGGAAGCAATCATTCTGCAGCCTCTGACCATGTCCAGTCCAGGGCAGAGTACTACAAAAGGAAAGTAGGATATAAAGGGAGGTGCTCTATCTTTCCACTTTGAAAAGGTAGAATAATGGACCATCGTGCTGTCCTCTTTAGCAAAGTGAAGTCAGCTATATAAAAAAAGTATCTACTGCCAGTGTAATGCAACCTAAGAAATGCAAAGTGGGTTAGCAACACTGCATATAACATAATAGAACATGCATGCAGAGAGTTTTAATAATGTTACCTTTCAGTAGACAAATACAACAGAGCACTACAGGGTGAGGTGAATACTA
>NW_017306358.1:1613523-1644542 GCF_000935625.1 Nanorana parkeri | reverse complement strand
GGGGGGGGGGAGGATTTATTTGACAGGATTTGCCCAGTATTTTCAGGCAAAATGTTCCCAATGTATGATGTGACATTTTCTGGGAGGCCACATTGAATTATTTTTCACCTTTGGATGAATCCCTGTGAGAATGGTTTGACACTTGCTATCCATGGTGCTGAAACTTTGTATAAACACACATAAAGAATGCTGGCAGCATGTCATAATTTAAATTTTTTGTGGGTCATATTTGGATGGATACCAAATATGGGCAGTAATGTCATGACATCATTGCCCATATTTGAACTCATACCAAATATAGATAAAAACAGACAGGAAACTCTTCCCCCAGAACTCCTTACACTGAAAACCATACCCAGCGGGGGGAAATTCCTTATTGTCCAGATAGTATTAGAGGAGGGGGGAGGACTTGTGTTCCTCTTTTCTCTGACCTGCCAACAATAGAATCGATGCCACAGGACCCTTGAAAGGTATTCGTGAAAAACGAACAATAAGGAAGATTTTGCACTTGTGTGTTTTTTTCAAATTTATTCTAACTTGCATGTACTGGTGATCTGGTTAGGGGTCTGAGAGACCCCTAAAGCCAGTTACGTGTGGAGGGGTGACCACCTACTTGACCCCACAGGAGTGCAGGTAGGTGGCACATGAGCCCCCTTGCCAACACCCGCTCCTGGTCACTAGGGGTGCAGAAGAGCTCAGCGCTGGGCTAGATGCTTTGGGGATCCTCCTAATGCTGTAGCAGCATACCAGACCACAAGCCCTTCAGCATTAGGGGATGTTTTAAGAGCGACTCTGTCCAAAAATGTGGAGGGGACAATGATGAGTGGTGAGGGAGGTTGGACATAACCCCCTCCCCCCCTGCTGACACCCCCTCCAGTGCACCAGTGGTGCTGAAGTGCCTGATGCCTATCAGCATCAGGGCACTAGTGCTGTGAGAAGAGGACCCCCATTTCAAAGTCACCATATGCTCAAAGGCATGGGTGCAAGTATCAGCATAGCCGGGGGGACAGAATGCATGCCTTTCCCTTGTGTGAAGATGGGGGGGTGGGGGACAACCTTTCTTCTTTTTTTACACAAAAAAATAACCTTGAAAGTGCTGCTCCAGCTGTAATAAAAACGCAAATTCAGCATGTGCAAAAATCCACAGCTCCAAATCAAATAAACACTTTAAAATACTCATTCCCCACTCTGAAAGAAAAGGATAGTTTGAATGTCGTGCACCGTAAAAAAAACAAAGGGAATTTCAGAATGTTTCTACATTTACTAAGTGATAAATACAATGAATAGCACTTTCACTTTTAAAAAAACAGGTGTTGGACGAATTTTGTTTGATAACAGCCAGCCACCAACACTTTGTGCAGCAATGGCTCTCAATTCCCACTGTCACTGACCAGTCAAAGTGGTTCCCAGTCATATGATCACTATATCAGCTATGACAAAGTAATTCCATGCAGGCTGTAGACTTCAGCCTGCGGATGAATGGTATTTAGGCTAGAGTGCCATCTGATAAACTAAAAAATAGAAACAGTTATTTTTTCAATTTTGTGCATTGGTAACATGTAAAAAAGCAGGCCAAAATAAGTCGCATATGTCCTTAAAAAATATGTATATATCTTTTAGGTATGCAAATTAATCATAAAGTTAAGTGACACATGCTGGCACTGCTAAATTAGGCCTGGGCATCTAGACAGTAATGACTTCTGTTCATGAAAGGATGCATAGATAGATGCATACTTACAGTACATACATACAAATATATGTGAACTGGGCATGAAAAACCTACTGGACTCTTACATTTTTCCTTGCAGTAAGGATAATTAACAACCAATTTAGAATCGTATAGTCTTGTTGTGGGTCATCTGCACTCCATACAGTGTAAAACCATCAACTTTATAAAAGGCATAACACAGATGGTGCTGCGTGGCTTCAAAGAATCGATCCAAAAATTACCAGCACTCACAGGATTCTGTAGGACACTACAGTATGTTGTCACTATGTCGCTCTGATGAAGGGACCCTGCGTGACCCCAAACGTTGCCTAGAATGAAGCAAGTGACGCATGTTCAATAAAAAATGAACAAGATATTCATACTTTGAATCCTGTGAGTCCTGGTGATTTTCTGGTCGATACAATTTAGAATCATGATGCAGAGTGACATCTAATGGTTAAAGTATGTACTGGTAACAGAGCTATGACTAGTCATTTGAAAAAAATACTTTTTTATATTTCTATGTCTTAATAAAGTTTTGATGTTTAAAAAAAAAAAAAGAAGTTTCACTGTTCATTTTTGATGGCTTTGCTGAAACAAACACGGTAGAAAAAAATAGCATTTGGCTTTTGATTGTTAAACATATTGAAATCATTGAAAAATCAGGTGTTTTTTGTACTTACCAAAAAAATTGTTTTTGAAGTTCATAGGGAACATGATATTCAGTTATTCTGATATGACTGGGTCATACTGCTGCCTACAGGAGGATTTGGACAATGGCAAACAAAAAAGCCTTTGGTCAGCAAAGTATATCCTCCCATGCATGTTTCAGGTTTGAAGAAAAACAATACTCGGGAGTAGATCATAAACACATAGTGATGGGACCTGTTTCCTTTAATACACTTCAAGAAACAGAGAGATTGCTTATGAGGGGACACACCATTCAGTTCTTTCTGATACAACTTACAACTGGGACAACTGATGGGTGGGCAATACAGCAAACAAAGTGCTAAAAGGCTCACATAACAAACAGACATAATGGGGCAGCAGCTCAAATATGTGCCTGAAGGTCACATCAGATAAGGCCTGAACATCCAACTGGAAAACTTTTTTTTTTTAAAGTTCTGTTTATTTAGTTTTGCATATAATACACGTTAACAATTCCTCCTACAGCAGTAGAGGTACATACTTAGTTACAACCTTCATAACATACATAAATAACTCCGCCTGCACCTCCTTAATAATACAACCCCCCCTCTCCCACCCCAAAAAAAAAAACCATGTGCCATATCGAGCCCCTGGACCGAGTATATTCTCAAAATCAATTGAACTGAAGAAAATGACAAAGCATCCACCCCTGCCAATGTGAGGTGCACCACTAGGCCTTAACTAATTCGGAACACAGTAGGGTGTGTACCTGCAGGGCATCCCGTGGTAGCTGCTCAAGAACGTGACAGCCTACCCACGTATATAAATTATACAGTAATGATGTAGGTTGAAGAGGAGTCGTTCAATAAAGGCAACCGTCATCTCATCCCATGTCTTCCTAAGTACTCCAGGTGGTTTTAATCCCAACCCATACTGATCAGGCTACGGCAATCCAACCACCCCAAACCTTATCAAACTTCTGCGGGCATCCTCTGCTAATGTAAGCTACTTTGTACAGATGCAGAGATGAGTCGACAATGCCCCTCCACTCCGCTAGGGATGGAGGGTCTTTCCGCTTCCAGTGCAGGACCACCAGCTTCCTAGCGTAGAATAGCAATACCCCAGTCAGTATGCGTAGGGCAGTAGTAGGGGCGACCTGCTCAGTAAGCCCTAGTAAGCACACTGAAATAGTTAGTGGGACAGGAAGTGCTATCACCTGTGAGATAAATTCTGTGACCAATTGCCAGTATCGAGCAATCCCCGTACAGTCCCCAAAAATATGGCGAAAGTCGGCAGGTTCTGCCGAACAGCGCCAACAGGAGAGAGAGGAATCTCGGTATATCTTCGCAAGTCCTGCAGGTGTGTAGTAAACTCTATGCAATATTTTAAATTGTACGAGCCAGTCCCTAACCGACACCAAATGGGAGAAGGGGTAGTCCCACACCTCCTCCCAGGCATCATCGGAGAGATCCGGCGCTTCCATTACCCATTTCAACTTGCAAGGGAGTCTATGAACCCTCGCCGTGTCTGACAGGGCCTGGTACACCGTTGATAAAGGTTTCCAGACATCCTCTCGTCTGAGCATGGACTCAAGAGGTGTAACTGTGGGAGAGCAGTGCTGCCCCCCACCCCACCCCCATCTGTGCCTGGCCACCTGGAAAACTTAGAGAATGTATAAACAGAAGACCAGGTACCAACCTTGCAAATCTGTAAAACAGTTGCCTTATGCCTAAAAGCCCAAGAGGCACTCACAGATCTAGTAGAGTGTGTCTTGACAGGAAAAGCTGGAACCTTGCCCTTAAGACTATAAACTTAAACAATTATTTGTTTGAGCCAAACAGAAATGGTGGGGTGAAAAGCTGGTTCCCCTTTACAGGGAGCATCAGGAATGACAACAAGAGAATCAGCCTTTCAAATCAAAGAACAATGTCCTGTTTGAGGTTAGAGGCTGCAAAACGCCTAAAGAAGAAGGAGGCTCTAGGCCTCAATACTACCTTATCCTTGTTTAAAAAAACATCCTTTGCTGTATGAAGCTGCCACGTTAGACTTGCAGAAGGGATGGCAACAAGGAACGTAACCTGGAGAGTGAGAGTGGAAAGGGGAATATCTCCAGTAGGTTTGAAAGTGGTCCTTGAAGTGTCAACAGAACCACATTTAGATCCCATGGAGTCACAGAAGGTTGCTCAGGAGGAGTTCAGAAGTCTTGCCCAGTAAATGGTATGCTAGCGGTCTTTGGACTAAGATCACAAGGACAGAGATTTGTTCCTTGATGGCATTCAGGGCCAAATATTCATCAATATCAATACCAGACTGTAAAAAGGTTAGGATTTGTCCAACTGAATATTTTCTGGGGTGAAACTTTCTATCCTCACACCAAGCGAAGTAAGTCTTCCATGTACAATAGTAGACCTTATGGGAGGTATATTTCTTAGCTTTTAAAACCTGTGAATTACCAAATTAGAGAGAGCCCTGTCTCTCAAGAACTGGGCTTTAGCAGCCATGTTGTTAAAGCCAGAAACCATGAAGCAGAATGGTAAACTATACCATAAGACAAAATGTCCGGTCAATCTGGAAGAGCACAGCGGCATTCGGCTATTCACTCACTGCTGTTCGGCATCTATAAGAATAGAGCGAACAGCAGCGAGTAGCCTGCCGGAGGTTCGGCTTAGCCGATCCAGATGTTGGATCGGCTGAGTCGAACTCCTCCTGCACTTGAAGCCACGTGAAGCCACCCGATGTACGGCTGATTTCAGCCGATATACGGCTGAAATCAGCCGTACCAGCCTGAAGTGAATAGCCGAACAGTGTTCGGCTCACTTCACTTAAGGTCGGTCTTTCACTCGGCTGCCTACGGCAGCTTAGTGAATAGACCCCATAGTAATAGTTTACCTTTACCTGTGATCCTGCAATAACTGGCATCCCAGTCCTTTGCTCATCAGTGATGGAATGTGAACAGGTCCTTCTTGTAGCACCCAAGTCCCATGACTTTGGTCCTGCACTGATTACAGTGCATACATAAGTACATTGGTAAAATAGACATTGAAAAGAAGCCTTCAATGGACCAGGCATTACAACAAGAACTGGTGCTGGGACAAAAGGTTAAGATAAGTATTACCATGTTCTGAAACTTTATTTTTTTCATTCTACAGATTATTGAGGAGTGGCAGGGCATGGGTGAATTAACACATGGCTGGAATTTTGCTTTAAATAATGCAGCACTGCTTAAAAAAATTATCAACTGTAGTAAATAGACTCTGTTTGGAAGAATAGATATATGAAGAAACCATCAAGAAACAAAAAAACAGTTATAAATATATGGGTGTTTAAATACAAGCGCTCGAGCAGTAACAAAAGACAGTATACACAAAGTGTTATCACTGATAGTAATGGTCACTTTAGGTCTGTCACTTTAACATTACTTAAAGCTGCTAACAAGTATGAAGTGCAGGCACCCACAGGTGACTGGACATACCTGTAGCAGCTTTCAGTATTCTCTGCTTCACTGAACTGTTGGGTTATTCTAATAGGGCAAAGCTTGGGAACTTTCTCATTAAGTTTACCCCTCTCCTACAACACATTAGCCAGTGAGGCATCATAGTTAGGACCAATAGGAATATGGTGAGGTTTGGCAGTAAGCTCCAATGCCAACTGGAATTATCAGAGCTTAGGCTCCTCAAGATGCAATTACAGGTGCCGTGGAAGCACTAACCCTACTGAAATAACATTCAAATTGCAATAACTTATAACTATAGATTAACCATTTTATAGTTTAATAGCTAACCAGGTGTACCGCTGTATAATGAGAGTATCAATTTCTATATGTTGTATAAGTTACTCTGTACAGCCCAGGAATTGTTTTTATTATGCCTGTGGGTTTCACTGACCACATACTCAGTATCAAATACATCAAGATGTGGTCTACACTGCCCCCTAGTGGCATTTTTAGAATTATTTGTCATTCATTTTGCTTCACTATAGAAATCAAGCACACAATTAGAAAATTGGCATTGCTTTGCATCAACGCATTAGATTGTCTGATCACATTTTCCAGCGTTATATACATTACTGTTGACATGATGACTTTCATCCCAGTGATAAAATTACCCATTTTCTGGTTGTAAAGAAAATGTATTTGCTTGGAATGCTTCTTTTGCAAACACAACACCATCTCTGGCATTGGTGTCACTGTCGTGCAAATGCTGTATGCCAGGAATGATTTCCGATCCATATTTCATTTCACTAAAACCAGTTAGATAGCCTTTCCTGCTCTTATTTTCAACTGTGATGTCTTCGCTTTCTGCGCTGCTTAATTTCTGTAACATATTTGATGTGCAAATATTATGCATATCCTTTAACAGATGTTTTATAGTGCAAACAAGTAAAGCTATAGCAGAAAATGCACAACAAAGTGCAACAAAATAGTGTATCAATGCTACTTAATATTTTAAATAACCAAAAGAATTATATTACCAAAAAATATCCAAATACGAAGCTTTTGCAGTTTATATATATGTTTTATTGTAAGACCCACTTTAACCCTTTTGGTGCCAAGCCCTGCCTAACACTTTTGACTTCAGCTGGTCAGACCATTTTTGTAATTTTTCACCTTTTTTTTGTAATTTTTAACTTCCGCTTTTAGTGTTTGTAAAAGACCCCCCCCAAAAAAACCATACTCTTTCTGAAACTACAGGACCAATAAAATTAAATGATGGTGCTTCTAATTTTGCAGGTCCTGTGATAATTGTGTAAATGTTTATCAAATCAATATTGATCTGATAAAAATACACAATTAGATCGATAAAAACACACTAAAATCAGTATCGGCGCACAAACCCCCCCTCCCCCCCCATAATTTACAGGATGCCGAGTAAATCTAAACGATAAAACTGTACTGAGTTAATGAATAACAAATATTTGTACATTTTAAATTGAGCCTTTTTGCAAAATGGTAAAAAATAATGAAGGAACACAAAACTATAAATAGGCAACTTATGCTAAAAATCTGTGTTGTGGTAACGCCTGATCTGCAGTGCCGTTTGTGCGCTGTGTTGTGATTAAATTATGCAGCCATACATTTAATCGCAACACAGCGTATCACAACACACCAGAATGCGCCACAACACTTTGCCATACACTGCCACACAGTTGAATTAATGTTATTTTAAAACGTATAAATCAAGCACTGCATTGTGTTCTAACAACACATCGCAGCACATGACATACACCACAATATGGTGCACACAGTTGCACGTGTATGTTGTGTATGTGTGAGGTGGTTGTGTTTTATTTCTATTTTACTTTTTTATGTTTTATTTTTCTATTATTATTATGATTATTTTATATTTTTGACAGTTATGGGGCTTTAGGGAAATATCAGGGGTCTAAACAGACCCCTGACATTTCCCTTTTGAAAAAGAGATTGAAGACACAGATTCCTCAATCTCTTTCTCTTTTTCAGCACTGAATGAACAGGAGCACTCAGTACAGAGGCTTCCTGTTCGTTCACAAACTGAGGAGGCATAGTACTCTCCCCAGTTATGAATGGACAGTGCTTAGTGCTCCTGTTCATTCATAAAATAAAGTGATTACTATGTCCCCAATCATGAATGAACAGGAAGTGATGTAGTACATCACCATTATCTTACCTTACCATTATCTAAGCTGCAGAACTTGCGGTGGGCAGCGGCAGATTTTTAATGAATAGCTGTCATCAGTGGCTTGACAGCTATTCATTTACAGGGGACTGTCAGAGGAACCCTTCTGTTATAAGTTCATGGTCGCTGAAGCCTCCATAAGCTTATAGCAGAAAAGTGAAAGCCAGCAATGTAAGGCATACTGATGTGGCTTGCGTTGGAGGAGAATAGACCCCATGTCTATTAACTGGGACCTAAAGGTACAAAGACTGTGGACCTTGTTAGCAAGGAGCTATACGGGTAATTGCACACACAGGTGGCAGGCAGTTTACAATGCTGAATCCTGACAAAGCTAGATCCAGCCAGATCTTGCAGGCGTTAAGCTCTTTGAGAAGATGTTGACAAGGATCTACAAAGCTGAGTCTCTTCAATGCAGGCCATCTGAGCATTGCACAATGAGGATGCCAGTAAAAAGCACTAGCACTTAACACACGAGCCAAAGTTCTAGTGATGGGATAATCAGTAATAAACTGTTTACTGTTAGCTCACTCAAGAAGACAAGAGGCCACCATCTGAAACTGGAAGAGAAAACTGTGAAGGGAATTCTTTACTGTGACAGCTGTAAAATTGTGGAACTCCCTTCCACCGATGGTGGTATCAGCTGAAACTATGGAATCATTCAAAAACTATCTAGATACTTTTCTCTGAGACCAAGTAATACAGAGGTACAGGTAATCTTAATAACTCAAACACACGCAAAAACACAGACACACACAACCACATAGGTTGAACTCGATGGACCTGTGCCTTTATTCAACCTTAATGTGGCTTAACTATGTAAGCATCAGTTGTGTTTGGGCTACACTAAGAATTTATTGACTGTATGTTGCTTTGAGAAAGGGAACCTGAGAGTACACAAAACGTCAATATACAGTATATATGTCATATATTTTATCTATTATACTGTTCTTCACAATAAATTTGTGTAACACAATTACATATCTGGAGTGCTGGTGACTTTGTATCCCTAGAGCTGGTCCCAGCTGACCTAGCAGGGCAGGGGTTCCCTTTGGAGAGGAGAGATTCTAAGGGATACTATAGGTGGCACAGGCAACCAGAGAGTCGAGCACCGGCCACACTTCCAGGGACCCCTAGGGGTATGAAGTGACCGTACACAGGGGGCAAAAATAAAGGACAAGGCACTGATTTTCCCATTCTAGAGGAGAATGAAGAAGACATGCCCCATCCTGATTTTGCCTGTCTTCATGGGCTACAGGGACAGGGCTTCCAGACACACCATGGCCCTGGACCTGGACAACGTTCTGCACACAAATGCCAAGGTGAATGCCAAATGCAGGACCTAGTGCCCTAGGCAATGGTACAGGCAATGTTACTGACATTTTCAGGTGGGTACAGTCCCTGGGGCACTGATCTGGAACCTGCAGGGGAACACCCACACCATGGTGAGGGTGCAGCAAGAGATATCATAAAAACAGCAGAGACATTTTGAAGTAGAAAACGTTCTCTAGTCTTAGGAGAGAAGATAGGACCATCACCAATGGACACTCACAAAATATATGGATATACACTGAGTGGCCAGATTATTATGACCACCTGACGTTTGTAGGCAAATTAGCTATAATTTTGCGCTGAAGTTGCTAGAGGGCCAGACCATTATAAATAGGGAAGCAGGTTGTTTACCACAACAGTAGAAGTTATTTTTTTCTGAAGATATGGGTAAACAACGCGATTTAACAGCCTTTGAGATGATTGTTGGTGCTCGGAGCCATGGAGCGAGTATCAGCAAAACAGCAAATTCCTTAAATGTTCCAGAGCAGCTGTTGTTAAAGTGTTTAAAATCTGGACTGTCAGCCGAAAATCTGGGTCTGAACGTGCGAATTGTGGCCGTCAGCGACTAGTCAATGTTAGGGCAGAACGGAGAGTGGCAAGACTGGTAAAAGACAACAGAAGGGCAACAGTGCATCAAATGACTGCAGATCTTAATCAGGGATCCTTTCAAATGATCTCTGAACGCACTGTTCACCGTACAATGCAATTTACAAGCATGCATATGTACTCAGTACTTGGTTTGGGCCCCTTTTGCAGCACTTACTGCAATTACTTTTGCACGATATTCTAATTATTCGAGTTTCACCTGTATATATATACCAGTAAGCTTGTGATAATAAAAATAAAGCATTGTTAATTTGGCACAAATTAAACCATTATTGCAACTGTTAGCAATTGAGTACCTGATCAGTTGGATAATTTGATGATTTGGAATTCATTGTATTCTCCACAGTTGTCACCTGTATTGAACTAAAATTTTACTTTTTATTACAAAGTATAAAGCTAACTAAAATACAAGACACATTTAAATTAATTTTAAACTATTAGTATTTCAACACCAACGCCACAAATGTCAAACTTGAATACACTGGTCAAATAACAGAAAACACATTATTAAACTATTTACTTATTTTGGCTCAGAGATGGTGCAAGCTTTGCTATTAACATAAGGCCTGATTCACACCCGGGCGTTTTACAGCGCGTTCCTACGCTCTGTAAAACGCTCAACATGTGAAAACCAATGATTGTATCAACTGGATATACAGCGCTAATGATTCAATTAGTGGACATTAGAATACAAGTGTATATATAACAACTGTTTCTAACATGCAGCTGTGTCGCTATGTGCAGCGCTAAGGAGTTAAAATAGTTAACACATGAACCTATACCAATAAAATTTGTCAGTGAAAAGTGATGAAACAATAAATCAAATAAAGCTGCTGTACTGTAAACCCGTGGGTCTAAGAATGTATCAACTGGACATACAGCGATAATGATTCAACTAGTGGACATTAGAATACAAGTGTATATATAACAACTGTTTCTAACATGCAGCTGTGTCGCTATGTTACAATAAATGATAAATAGCAAGTGATTTGTGAAAAAACAATGTTGTTAGCATTAATTGGTGTCAGTAACCTCTACATAAAAACCGTGACTGAAAATAGATTGTCAAACTATAGTGTTATCATGTTATTCACGACTGAAAACCAATTATCAAATTATAGTGCTATCATGTTATTCGTATAAAAAGTATTTTACACTTTCAAATATGTGATGTATCTCTGTGCAATAAACATATATGTAAATAACGAAATAACGAATCTCTGTGATGATTTGACTCTGTGAAATAAACATAAAGAAACGAAAGAAAGTCTTTGTGATAATTTGGATCCGTTTCATTAAGGGTAATCAAGCCTTGCGGTGTTCAGTGATTTACCTAGTGTTTATTCTGGGGATTGTAATGTTACCAACACATATCCCTTCAAAGTGCGTACTCACTGCAAGCTTTTGGCTGTAACAGACAGCCCCACACGTTTTGTCTACCGGAGCACGTTAGTTCGGTGTCTTTACCGACACCTACTATGCCATCAATCTTCGAAGTATACAATGTTCATTCACTCATGTAAAGAAAAAGGTCCTTCATAGTGTAGTAATTTCCAGGAGTAGTTTATTCGAAAGTTAAAATGTCAGTAACAATAAAAACATGTTCTGGAACTCACTGCCACAGGCGGTGATTTCAGCAAATAATGTGGAATTGTTCAAGAAACTTTTGGACGATTTCTTAAGGGACCGTAATATACAGGGGTACGGGTACTCCTAGAATGAGATCCTAATAGGTTGGACTTGATGGACTAATGTCTTTATTCAACCTCAAATGCTATGTAACTATGTAACTATGTCCGGCCAGTCCAACAGCTAACAGGTTTGGTATGATAACCTGTTGGAAATTACTACACTATGAAGGACCTTTTTCTTTACATGAGTGAATGAACATTGTATACTTCGAAGATTGATGGCATAGTAGGTGACGGTAAAGACACTGAACTAACGTGCTCCGGTAGACAAAACGTGTGGGGCTGTCTGTTACAGCCAAAAGCTTGCAGTGAGTACGCACTTTGAAGGGATATGTGTTGGTAACAATACAATCCCCAGAATAAACACTAAGTAAATCACTGAACACCGGAAGGCTTGATCACCCTCACTGAAACGGATCCAAATTATCACAAAGATTTTCTTTCGTTTCTTTATGTTTATTTCAAAGAGTCAAATCATCACAGAGATTCGTTATTTACATATATGTTTATTGCACAGAGATACATCACATATTTGAAAGTGTAAAATCATTTTTATACGAATAACATGATAACACTATAGTTTGACAATCTATTTTCAGTCACGGTTTTTATGTAGAGGTTACTGACACCAATTAATGCTAACAACATTGTTTTTTCACAAATCACTTGCTATTTATCATTTATTGTAACATAGCGACACAGCTGCATGTTAGAAACAGTTGTTATATATACACTTGTATTCTAATGTCCACTAGTTGAATCATTATCGCTGTATGTCCAGTTGATACATTCTTAGACCCACGGGTTTACAGTACAGCAGCTTTATTTGATTTATTGTTTCATCACTTTTCACTGACAAATTTTATTGGTATAGGTTCATGTGTTAACTATTTTAACTCCTTAGCGCTGCTCATCCAGTTAAACAAAACCAATGATTGCCCATGGGCATGGTTCCCACCTGGGCGTTTTACAGCACGTAGGAACACGCTGCAAAACACCCTACACCCTAAGAAGTACAGGAGCTTCTTTGGGGCGTATTTGCCGCTTGTATCCATTGGGATACAGCCAGGTAGCCCTCGGAAACGCACGTTTGTCGCGACAAACGCGCATATTCGATACGCCTAGGTGTGAACCCAGCCTTAGGGATTTTTTTGTTGAACTATATTATAGTAAATCATCACATGACATCTGCATATGGCACTATATCAGATGTGGATGTCTGGATTTTGAATTTTTTTGTTGAACTATATTATAGTAAATCATCACATGACATCTGCATATTGCACTATATCAGATGTGGATGTCTGGATTTTGCATTTAACCCTCTCGGGGTTACCGCTCCTAGCATTGAAAATTCACCCCGAGCCAGACTCGGGATTACCGCCAGGGAGGTTAAAGAGACGATGTCACCTTGAGCATCCCTTGACCCCTTTTACTCATCTCATATATGCTCTTCCACGGTGTCATACTCTTCTGCAATTGACATTAAGATCAGCAGTATTGGTTACCTGACGAAGAGGTAACATCACTCCCCCTGTTATGTCACAGTGCTTGGCCTAGCAACAGGCTACTAGGCTCAAAGGGAGCAGGCCATAGGCTCCTCCAAACCTTGAGTGTGGGTATTCTCTACAGCTACAAAGGAGCAAGGAGCTGGGAGGGAGTGCAGCTAAGATAAGTATACAGGGGTTTGTGGGAACCTTGCATGGACAAGGAGACAGTGTCTCTTTAAATGCAGAGGAGCAGCGTTAGGCCTGATCACAGCAGAGTAGTTGGAATCATAGTCAGACTGGCCAGGTCAGTAACTGGCAGCCAATGAGGTGCAGGAGCATAAGCCAGAGATGTAGTAACAGGGAAGCCGGGTCAGAACCATGCAGACAGTCAGGGCCGAATCAGGAGGCAGGAGAGTAGTCAGGCAGTCAGGGGTCAGAAGGCAGGCAGCAGAAAAGCAGAAATCAGGGATAAGCTGGGTCAATCCAAGAACTCCGTAGCAGAAACACTGATACAGGATATAGCTGAAGATCTTTCAGCAACGAGCAGTTGTTGTACTCGTGTTTAAATAGGCTGCCTGGTGCCTGCAACAGGGGCGTGCGTGTGCACACAGGCAAGCCGTGCCCGACGTACTGGAATGCGACTATGCACATGCATGCACACCTCTTATCGGTTTCTATGCGCGCTTACGTGAGCCACAGCGCGTGCAGCAATCCGTGTAGTACTTGTGCTATGGGCAGCAGCAATACTTTCCGGACAATAAGTATTGCTAATGTTTTAACTAAAATACTATATTACAGTAATATTATCATGGTCCCACTGAGGAATCCAGAGAATGTAATTTTCTGTCTACAAATGGTTGAAATGGTTGCAGCGAAGGATGCCCCGTGCCAAACAATGATATATGAGCAACAATTTGCGAAAAGAAGCCATAAGCTACTAAAATTGAAACTAGGAATTGTGCAGTTAATCTCTGCATAGACACAGGCTAGTCTGAGGCTAAACTGAGTGTCCTATATACGTGAGATATTGTGATGATGAATCATATTGAGAAATATAAGGTACTAATAAACAGAGGCCCCTGGGGGACCTTTGTTTATTTGGTGCATTGTGTGCACACAAATATACATGGTGCAGTGCCCTGCAATACGACATGTATAGTTTTTCAGGCTCGTTACATTTTATTCAAGTTTGTACGCACATTAAGCTACTGGATAGCCAGTATTACATGTTATTAAGCTTGTTCAACTTTTCAGATTTCCATTTATCTTCAAACATCAGGACTTACTATGTTATTACTACTTATCACTTCTCTTCATATTTTCACGTTGATCCATAACCAAATTAAGGAAACCATTTCTAGAACTGTTTTGAAACTAGTTTTCTTTATGGATCTTGTTATATATTGAGGATTTTAAATTGACATAGCTGTATTCATTTGTCTGCAGTAGCTACTAAGGTTTTCCCAATAACTTTTGGATGCTGAACACTGTGTAAATTTGAATATTTGTTTTTTAGGAGAGTTAAATACATGTGAAGTTTTGTAATCACTATCAAATGATGTCACAGGATATATACTGTATTGTCCAAATATTTTGTATGAGTAGATATTTGTGTATATTTGAGCTTATAGAGTATATCCATTTTAATTGTGGTCTGTTAAAGCCCCCACAACACAGTATTTGTCTATTTAAAGCAATTGTACTAACATATTTTTCCATTTATCCTCTTTTCAGGAGGCCAAACATTTTACTGGTCCATGATCAATAAGCAAGCATACACATATTTTTAGCCTACATTTTCATTACTTGTAGGTTGTTTTTAAACCAGGAATAATTACTTCAAATATCAAATGAACGAGAAACATAAATGATAGTAACTAACTATATTTTACTTACGGAATTTCAGAATCATCCAAGCACAATTTGGAAGGAGCAGTGATTGGTGACATTGGCAGTACTGCATTATTTTTCCCACTTGAAAAAACTGCTTTGCACATATCAACATGCTGTGGCTTCTTATCTTTGAATAAAAACATGATATTTAAATTGTCATGTCACTCTGCATATATTTTAGAATGATTTAATCATTGCATAAAACGAACTAAAAAAAAAATCTGCTGGATAACAAATAGTTAAGTGTAATGAAGTGTGTATGCCAGCTTCTGGATCGCTGGTCCATAAATGGGGATGACGAGACAAAAGGCGGAGAAACAACAATGCAGGTTGTGTAGAGCCACCTGTGGGAACACCAGAACTATAGCAAAAGCTACACTTCCGAACATGAATAAAAGTGTAAATTGTTAAGTACAGCCAGCGATCCAGGAGGTGGCATATATCTCATAAGTTTGGCGCTTGCTGTAATTTTAAGGAGCAGTAGCTACCTGGCTGCCCTACATTAAACACACAAGATATGATTTCAAAATGGCTTCTTGTAAAATCATCATGTACTCTTATTGTTGCACTATGAACACTCAAACCCCATATTCTGTCACAGATAACATGTACAGTACATTTTGCAAAATATTTGCCCACAATTTACTTTACTTCAGTTTAGGGAAGTGTAGGAGTATACAGTATGTGCAGACAAGTAAAATCTCAAAGACAACAAAATAGTTCATTGTGACCATTAAACTGGAGACAAATATATGAAGTTTGCTTGTGGAACCTGGAAGCCAGAATGTCCATATTTGGTGTCTCTCCACCTGCCACACAGGTGCTAAAACATATCTGGGTGTAGGGCCGAGTTCCAAAATCCAGGCTCCACTGGTGGAGGAAGGCTGCCTGCCAATCTCCACCCCTGGGATGTAAATGGCGGACAAGACTGTAATGTGAAGTTCTGCCCAAGACAGAAACCATCTACTGCACTTGCTACTGCAAGACTACCGGCACCTCTCCAAACAGGAAACAGGCCAAATGGTATGTGTCTCTGAAGTCCAAAGGGACCGGTAAGGCACTCTGACAAAAGGAAGGCTGTAAGAGACCTGGTGGATTCCATGTGCAATGTTTGGCCCGAATTACATCATATAAGGCCCCATCCAAAATGATGTACCCATTTTGCTAGGGAATAGAGAGAGAAACTGGATTAAAAGCCCTGGAAACCTTTCCAAACACAGGGATATGCGCATTACACTTTGATAAAAAAAGACCCAAATAGAAGCATGGAAATCTGTGTGGAGACACAGGCAGCTTAGACATGAATCAGGGAGGGGACAGAAAGCAGAATGTTAGAACCCTCTGGTAATAATGCACCTTGGCATCCAAGATGCTTCCTGACCAGATGTATGATTATCAGACATCTCCTCAACAGGAAGGTAAGGGTGTCCCTTAACGCTCAGAGGACCAGTCCGCAGATTTGAGGAATTCAGGGGCCCAACTTTGTGTTGAAATGAACCATTGGCTTAGGTCTGGTCTTAAAGACTACTTTGGTGTAAAAACTTCATGAGGATTCTCCCAGTACACACAAGGAAGCCTGGGAGTAGCGTCTGCAATAAAGGTGTTAATAGTCTAAGGGTCCCTAAAGAATATTAGACAGTTAGCAGCACTAGTAGGTGGTACAGGCTGCCCTTTTATAAAGTGGTACACACCACAGCAAAAAAAGCCAAAATACACCAAAGAATTATGGCAGCTGACTGTGACTCCTCAGGAACATAATCATCTGGCATGGATTTGCAAGACCACACTCAGCAGATAGTCTGCTAGGGAGCAGACCGGTTAGATATTGATTCTGCAGGGGAAGTCGTTACACTGATGGCCTCTACAGTCAGCAAACAAGTTGCAATTTGGCCCACAAAAAACACACATAACAGCAGTGACATTCAGCTGTGATAGAAACATGGAGGGGACCACACCTGATGGAGCATAGGAAGACAGGGGACATAATTTCAGGCTTTTGGTTCAGGTCCCAGAAGGGAGCACTGCCGGTTGCCTTGAAGGTAGAGATGCCCGAGTCACAATACACTTACAGTAGGCACAGAGGGGAAGAGCAAGCCCCATAAATCCTCAAGAATGGGCATCCAGACCCCCAGGAGCCTTAGGCATAATACTAATGGAAGGCATCACCTCAGATAGGAGAAATGGCCCTAGACAAGATTTACCACACCATCAGGAGTCCTGTGGGAGCCTGACAGGAGAGTGCAGGAGCCCCAGAAGCACCAAGTAGGGATCTTCCACTTTGCAAGCATTCTAGAACAGAACATCGGGTAATGAGGTCATCAGTCAGTGTCATCCCAAAACAAAGGTGGTTACCTGAGCTTCGGCAGTGGTTGGCAGAAGTTAACAGGACAGCCCTGACAAGTGAGCGGGAAACAACTGGAAGCATTCATACACCTGAGTTAGTGCCAGTGATCCCGTAGCAGCTTAATAAAGCATTAGGCCCCGTTCACATTGAGCGATTTATCGCGCAGTAATTCCCGCGATATCGCGGCAATTTACTGCCCGATATCGCTCTCCAATGCTTCTCAATGGGGCAAAGGGTCCTGCTGTTGCGGGTCGTGCGTCGCTACAGCAAGACCCTTTTTGGAGCGTATTTAGCCGCGATTCAAGCTTGCTCAATGCAAGCATTTGCGCGATATCGCGCAAAATGCAAATCGCGCGACAAACGCGCGATTTGCGAACCGCTCAATGTGAACGGGGCCTCAGGGTAGAGAGGTAAGCAGGTGGCGTTCCAAGTAGGACCAACTGCCAGTAACAGACAGCATAGGGCAGTAGAGAGAGAACGACGATACCCAGTCCACTCCTGCCACTAACCATGAGCAAGGGAGAGGGTCATATATACTTACGAAACCTTTTAAAAGCGTGGAGGGTACCCTATCCTAGGGCAGGCTGCCTTCAGTCTGAGCGGGGGTGCTGTCTGTTGGGTGGACACTGTGACAAAGCAACTTGGTCAAATGTGCCCCACGTGAGATACCTCACAGGCTGCCCCAATCCAGGTTGTGGGACTGTTGCAGCTGAATCCACCATCGCTAAGGATCTGCATGCATTCACTGGCTGTGCTGGGGGGACTACAAGGATCTTTGGTGACAAGCAATAAGGATGGAAGACTTACAAGGGGTTTAAGAAGCTTACAAGTGGTAAAGAAGGTAATTAAAGGGCCACTGATATTGGCCTGATACAATCTCCTGGCACCATTACCATGTTCTAACGCTATAACAGCTTCTTCTATCGCTGCTGCCATCACTGTAGACTTTCTAGCAGTACCACATTGTGCTGTCTCTACAGCTCCAGTCCAGTGTTCTGACACTGTCAAGGTGCCACACCTGTTTCCACAGCTGATCCTCAGCAGTCAAATTTGGGCATTTTTTTTCTTATTTTCTTCAGGGTCAGTCCTGTATTGCGCCCTAATGTTTGTACTGGATGCCAGTATTTCTGCACTATCAAGGTGTCACACCTAATGTTTCCACAGCTGCTCCATTTTTTAATGTATGCTGCAGGCTAAATTAAGCTCTTTGTCTCCTATTGTTGGCCCTATTCCAGTGCTCCCTCAATCAAGAATATTTGTGGTTATAGTCTCTCTAAAGTAGTGTAGTTTAACAGTGATTTCTTCATGAAAATCTGCCTGGTCTCTCTTCATTAAACTTCGGCCTAGTAAATGTGCTTACATACTGTGCATTTAGTAGACATGTGCAAATGATAAAAATTCATTTCAGACTAAATGAACGAAAACTAAAAGTCGCAAATGTAAAGAAAAGAATGCTCAGTGGGCAAACCAGCCACGGTGCATTCTGAGCATGAGTGCAACCATCCTGGAGGCAGGGTGCATCAACGAAATCAACGGAATTTCATCTGAATCCAAATATCCAGCATTTAGTCAGTAAAATATTTTGCCCAAATAGTGCACCCTAATGTTGATGTTTTTATGAAAAGATGCCTGGTGTCTCACTTGTTCAAAATGGAGCAAAATAAATGTTTTAACAAAATGTGTAAAGAGTCGGAACAATGTTTTGTTGTCTTTTGTCTAGCAAATAAATACACTACTAAGTTAATTCAATAAATTAAATCTGGCTGTTGTCCCTACTGTTCAAAATGCAGGCTACCAAAACCATTTAAATACTTTCTATGGAGTTATTGAAATATTTTTTTCTTTTTTATGTGAAATATTTAACTGTGTATAACTCAGTTGTCTCTGAATAACTTAATGGCTTCCTTAATGAATGAGAAAGAAATAACCCCTACTGTACTTTAGACATTCAAATTGGCAACCTTTGATTTAGCAATTCACCCTACAGCCGCTTGACAATACATAGAGAAAAAGCAGAAAGTGCTTTTGAATCCTACTTGGGCCAATAATTAAAAGTTATTCACTGGGTAAAATACTCATTGAATATTTGATAAATAGTCCTCTATATGCAAACTACTTGTTTGGAATATTTCACAAAAGCTAGATTTTTTTTCACACTAGCAGGTTTGAACTCGATGAACCTATGTCCTTTTTGCACTTTATGTACAGTTATCTTAAAGTTTGTCTGGTATGACTGACAATTATTTTTGTCTTTTCTACTGCCATATTTACACACTACATGTACCTGCTGGAACAATATTTAGTGAAGTAACTATTAATAGGTTGTACAGCCTTAGCTTACCCATTTCTTTCTTGATGGATATTTGATTAACAACATAAAGATTTAGTAAATCTAAACTCATGGTTGGTTTCTCAGTAGACGTAGATTCTAACAACTTCAGTTTTGATTTCAGCTTCTCTTTTTCAAAGAAATCCTATGTATATAATATGTTATTAAAACTCTAGTAGCATATATAGTATGTACAAACAAATACAAATGCATGTTCTATATTTTTCATATTCAATTTATAAGTTAATATCAGTAATTAGCTTAGAATATATTGTGCATCCATTGCTTTCTAAATATTACACAGCAGCTATTAAATTAGTCAAACAACAGGTTAACAAAGAAGAACCAAATGATGTTAAAAATGACAATATCATTATTTCTCAAAAGAACATGAGAGCTTAAAATGAAAATTGATACTACTGAAGCCCATAGACTTGTGAAGGCAGTCAGATATTCATGTGTGACCCAACTGCTCTCAGGCACTAGCATTGCTTAGTGCAAATACTGTATTACTGAGTTCAGCTAAGCAACTGGAAACAATAGCAGCTAGAAATGGATATTAAACCTGCCCGATGCACTATTCCCCCCTTGTTACTGGTCATGTAGAAGTTGGGCATGGCAATCACAGACGTTGTGGCTTCCTGAAACTGAAAACCATAAAGCCAAATCAAAATATTTTTATTTCCTGTCTGTGGGTAGCTAAAAGCAGAACTTACATTTTCTTTTTTAATGCAAACACTCCGAAATTGCAAGTTAAAAACTTGTAAAATTTTGTGGCATGCTTATTAATTCTGTTGCACAGCAATGTAATGCTGAACAGGAGCAGTGCGACAGCAAGTGTGACAAATTAGTAGGGCTGGTAATGATTAAAATGTTTGTGTTCAATTAATCGACATTTTTTTCAATCGATTAATTTTGTCACCGGACTCCTCCCCCTTCCCTTCGTTAGCCGTCACGGACATCGACGTCACCGGACTCCTCCCCCTTCCCTTCGTTAGCCGTCGGAGCCACTTGAGGAAGGGGGAGGAGTCCGGTGGCATCGATGTCCGTGACATCACCGGATCTCCGACGGGACTCGCGGAAGCCGGCGGAGAGATGAGTGTTTTCATTTGCGATCAAAATAATTTTAATCGATCAAAAAGTTTAACGATTAATCGAGGAATTAATCTTTAATTTCCACAGCCCTACAAATTACTACAAGGATACAGCTTGATTCATAAATTCCACCCCCAGCTATTCTGAAGTAGCACAGTATGAAACCAGACCCTGATCAATTTTTACTGTGTGTCTGCTTAGAGTGAAAATATGTCTCATTTATATTGATAAACCTGTCAGACACCTGTTCAAATCTTTGCAACTTGTTGTCCAAGATTCCCAGTGCTGGAAGCATCAATACAAGTAAAAACTGTCACACAGATTTTTGATAAATAATAGGTATGAGGATCGGGTTCAGCTGTTCACACCCAAGCTGTTTGGAGTTTGCCGGACAGGTGTACTAAATGGCCATTTTGCCTACCCAATGGACCTCCATCTGTTGTAGCCGGAAGTCATTTATTTAGTGAAGGTGCCACTACTGCCATTTAATAACTTTCTGCTGTGTCAAAGACGATTCCCATCACTGGGTGCCAAGACAATAAATCTGCATCGCTACATGACATGACTGACTTTGGATTTACACCATAAGCCTTTTTTCAGTAAAATACTTTGTGTGTGTTTACTATTTAGTTTTTTTTGTGAATAAGTAACAAGGGGCTCTATGTGGTGGGGGGGTGGGGTGGGGGTTGTATATCTGCCCTTACGTTAAAGGGAGCTTCCATATTCCTAAAAGTCTACCACTGCAGACCTCCACATCCTCTTGGGGACTAGATGTGGGGATGAGGCCCTTGTCCTATCAATATGGGGATATGGTGCCACAAATTACATTTCCCTAGCTGGCAGCTGAATGTAAACAAAGGGGCCATGGTTTATGGCTGTCATCATGGCCGTATTTGGTTAATTATGTCACCAGGTATACCCGGCTAGTTTGTTAAGGCAAATGTCATTTAGCAGAATTTTTTTTCTGAAATGTTCCTTGCTTGTGTACATCCTACAGGTATGCCTCTTCCCATTTAGGTTTAAGGCATCCCCAAATCATGTTATTTAAAGAAGTTGTGTATTTTTAATGTTGCCCCTGCATACTTCAATGGGGTTTGGATTAAAATTCTCAATTTATGGATTTTCTGATTAACCCAAGCACAATTGGCTCATAACTACTAAATAGGAGGAGGTCAGATATGCATCTAATTGTGGCGCTAGATTTCTGGATCAATGCCCCCCCTATATGCCTTGATGTCTCACAGTAGCTGTTCAGGCACACAAGCAGGACCTAGGATTCTCTATGATCTTTTGGCTTCAGTTATACTAGTTTGATAGCCCAGGGGGCTTTCCACACCTCCCTCTTAGTATGTCATTATGCTTCTACATTTGCTTAAGGGGCAGAGACCATCACTGCACAGAACAGTGTGGCCCCTCACAGTTCCACCCTGCGCTTTCCCTTTTCATTTATTGACTGCTGAATTTTGTTAAACAATTAACAATTCATTGATAATTTAACCACTTCAAGACCAGGTGTTTAGACCCCCTTCCTGGCCAGGCCATTTTTCAGTATTCAGCGCTGCGGTACTTTGACTGACGTTTATTCCGTCATGCAACGCTGTACTGAAATGAATTTTATACCATTTTTTGGGGACAGATAGGGCTTTCTTTTGGTGGTATTTAAACACCACTGGGGTTTTTATTTTTTACTATAATTAGGATAAATTACAGAAAATTTTGGGAAATAATGCCTTAGTAGAAATTTCGTTTTGCCACTAGCTGATTCTCTAGTTGATTTATTTTCCACCTTCCCCACCTCTTCCTCCCTCTGGATAGTGGGGGACAACTACAAACTTTTTTTTTCCTGGGATCCCCCTCCAAATCTTTACCAGACCCTTATCAAGGATAAGGTCTGGTATGAATTTTGGTGCATCCCTATTCTATTTAAAAAATAAAAATGAGGGGGCGTGGCCGGGACATGGATCTGTGAGGACGTGCAGCGTGTGAGCTCCGTGCCTCGAGGCCCATTATAGCAGTCCAGCGTGTACTTACTGTGTCCTTTTTAGGACAATGTCCAAGAAGAAGAAGGGTAAGGGGACCCCGAAACTCCCGCCGAGGCCGGACCTCCGCAAATTCTTCACCCAGCCAGATCCTGAGCCGAGAGCCGGCAGATCCAAAGTGGCGCCCGGCAGCAGCCAGTTGGAATCACCGTCACAAACGGCTGGTGCAGCAAGCTCCTTGGTGGCAGGTTATGCAGATGACCTGCTCTTTTTTGTGACGAACCCGGCCACGTCCCTACCAAACCTGCTCACGGAGCTGGCGCGCTACCGATCCCTCTCCAATTTCGCGATTAACTTGCAGAAGTCGGAAGCCCTAAACCTCAACGTGCCCACTGCAGTTATAGACTCCATTTCCCCGTACTTCCCGTTCACATGGGCGTCACATACCATTAAGTACCTGGGGATCTACCTGACGTCTACTATTGAGGGGATCTTTTCGGCTAACTTCCCACCGTTCCTTGCTAAGGTTAAAGAAGACCTGCAGCAAAGGACGAAAAACATGTTTACCTGGTTCGGTCGGAACAGCGTTCTCAAAATGAACGTTCTGCCACGCCTACTATATCTCCTCCAGACCCTACCGGTACATGTCCCGTCCAGTTTCCTGAAAAGGGTGAAGGGGGAATTTGGCAACTTCCTATGGGCACAGAAGGGCCATAGACTAAACCAGCTGCTTATGTCTCGGCCGAAACATAGAGGGGGCATAGGGTTCCCAGACCCCCTTCAATATCACAAGGCAGTTCACCTGACCAGGGTGCTGGATTGGTGTCAGGGAGGGTCGGAGAAACGATGGCTCTCCATGGAGCAAGTGTGCTCCCAAATCCCACTTGGAGGCTTACCATGGCTCCAGAGAAAACACACGAACCACCTCCGTGCCCACCCACTCATCGGTCCCACCCTGGCCATCTGCAGAGTAGAGAGAAATTGTTGTCAAACAGATGTATACCCCTCCAAGATGACTCCTGTGCTGGGACACCCGGATCTCCCCATTTCAATTGATGACAGGGAGACCAAATGTTTGATACAATTGGGCAGTTTTCGGGTACACCATTTTCATACAAGTATGGGTCTACTATCCATCCGAGGCATTCAAACCTGCACCACCCCTCCCATGACTTTCTGGAAAGCACTCCAAATACGCCATTTCCTTAATCAGGTGGTGGGACAGCCACAGGCTTTGCCTCCCCTGACCCCCTTCGAGGAGGGCTGTCTGCTAGAGGGTCCTACCCGCCATGGCCTGTCGGTGTCCTACCGTTTACTATGCGACCCACCTGATCTTCCCCAACCGGTGTACATAGCTAAATGGGAACGGGACCTGGGCATCACCTTTACCGGGCCCCAAGTGGATAGGATCCTCCGAATGACACATAAAACCTCCATATCCAGTAATATTCAGGAAACGGGGTTCAAAATCCTATCAAGGTGCCGGGTGCCGAAAACCCTGCATAAAATGTTCCCACAGTGCTCACCGCTCTGTTGGCGCTGCCAAGAACAGGAGGGATCGTTAATACACATGTTCTGGTCCTGTCCAAGGCTCAATGAGTTTTGGGGTAAAGTGGCTGAGATTTGCCACACATTGACTGGAGTTAGCTTGGGGTCCGATCCGGCTGCATACCTGCTCCATTTGGCCCCCATGCCCCTGCGCCGATACAAGAGATCACTCTTGGTACAATTGCTGAATGCGGCGAAAGCGTGTATACCCCTATACTGGAAACGCACATCTGCACCACTGATTTCGCTGTGGCTGACGAAGGTTGGAGAGATCTATAGAATGGAGGATCTCATAGCCTCGGCACGCCACAGGGAATCACAGTTCAATCGCACATGGTTCTACTGGACGTCCCCAGACTACGCAGCCCTGCTGGTAGGAGTGTGAAACGAGAACCGTGGACACCCCATGGTATCCAGAGGCCTGCGTGGAATGGAGATACGGGATGGCCATCAGGTGGATAAATGAAGTTGGCTGGGAAATGTATTTAAACAGCATATTTCTTTTTCTGAAATGTCACGTTTGCTTGTGTACATCCTACAGGTGCGCCACTTTACATGCATGGTTTAACCCTTTCTCTGCCAGCGCCATATCCCTTCTCTTTGAATTTCAGAGTTTTCGCATTTAAAAAGAAACAATATTTTAGTTCTGCTTTAAAGCTGAGCTATACCAAAGTTAGGGAATGTGGAATGCAACTGAGAAGTAATTTGAAGTAACATAACGTTCATAAAAACTCACCACAACGTACATAAAAATGTACATTTGTTGACATGCTCCATGCATTGCATCTTCATACAAATTGACAAGCATTGATATCAGTTTTTGTGACATAAGTCGTGAAGTGTTTTTTTAACCCTATATCCTTTGACATTACTTCCTTTTACTGTTGGAGGTTAGAGAAAGAAGTACATTTTCTGTGGTGATTTCAGTGAGCTTTCTGCAGGTTGTGTGGTCAGTATTTTTTTGGGAGTGATGTCTACCATAACCACGATTTGTCTTTTGGCACTTGCTATACTGAAGAGGAGGGCAAGGAGTTTGCAGTTTTCCAAAGGTCGCTTTTAGGTCCATCCTGAGTGAATGTGAACTGGGGCAATGCAAAACCCCAAAAAGCAATATATTCCAACTGAGATAGGGGGTTTGAATAATTTTCCTTTGTTCATGCTCATTCTCACTGTATTTCTCCTGGTGATTTTGCCAGTAGCACACTTTAGTTCTTGGGGCAACAAGGTTTACTCATCATACGGTATATAGGCACAGTGTTATCTCCTTCGCACAGGAAGTGTGTTAGAACTACACTCATAAGGTCAGGTCTAATAGTGTTTGAGATTGCAGAGCTGCATGCCCAAGGCATCCAATATGGCATATAACTTGTTGCATAAAACTGTTCATCAAAAAAAAAAATACAAGCAAACCAAAGTTACTTCCATTAAGGTATACTTTTTTGTGCCTATTGCTGCTATTTTATGGTATATTTACATGTACTGACAACATGCAGTACATCTATGTTCTTGAAGTTGTGGCTGCTACTTCCGTTGTTCTTGCATAGAACATCAAGGAGCAGCTTATAGTGATTGACCAATGACCAAGGGGAGAAGGTGTTGTTTAAATGACACATTCTCGTCTGTGCACATGATCCCCTGATCTCATAAATGCATTGTGTGTCTATAGAGAGACCTCTACTATCACAACTACATATAAGAATATCAAGTGATAGTGCTAGAGTAGTGACATACCTATTAAATATGCTTAATGAAAGTTAATGATTAAAAAAACGAAAAATCGAATAAACCAATAAATTGTAGGACTTCCATGATATGATGAATTTGCCCTACTGCACTACCAAACAAACAGGTGAGTACTTTCTCTGAAAATAATTATTCAGATACAGCATATGTGGTTCTTCTTTTAAGAGCAATAGGAAATTACCATCCTGAAATGTTGTCCTAAAAATGGTTTGGGGAAAATAATGGAAGAATCTATGAACAGTGTTGTGATATTTACTCGCACACAAGCACTTTATGTATTAAACAGTTTTTGGGTTTTTTTTGCAAAAAAAATTAAAGTTTTAGACTGTAACGAGCCCCTTGCTCGCTCGGTTCCACTCTCCCGGCACTCCTCTGCTACTATTGGATCAGATGTCAGACCGCAACGTCTGATCCTTCGATCGTCAGATAATCCGGGATTCGAACTACAGCTATGTGCCGTTCCAATCCAGCTCAGAACAAACACCAGGCAGGCTGTATGTAAGTTCCAACAGGGATCTGCTTTATTGAAGACTAGCTCAGTATATATACAGTCCAAGAAGTCTAAACACATAACGCAATCAAACATGAACAGCATGCAAACATCCACTCCCCCTCCCCGATGCCTTAATGAATGAATAGGGAGGGAGGAGACACATGTGATGGGATTATCTCCTGAGTGTATCATAGTGTGATTTACTCATCTACACCCGGAGTCAGCTACTCCTAGAATCAGCCATCCTAATCCCATCATTAACACAATACAACAAAAGGACCAATAAACTGTAACAGTTCAATGTCCAGAATGATCCCCCTTCAGTGCTCCTGGAGTCACAGCCTGTACCTATAATACACACAGGGCCATCCAAATGTAATGCCAGGGAACATGTACAGTACATCCCCCCACACATAAACCTGGTAGAATGGTTCATTGTAACCCCAAGAAGTCCGAGGGGGGTCTCCATAGTTCTGGGTCCATAGTCAGTTGGAAGGAGGCTAGCCCCCAGGCTCCTCCAACAGCACCAGTGACGGTTCAGTCCGTCACATAGACCATTACATAGAGCCCCTATATTTTAGGGGAAAATGTTCAAACTTTTTTCTATGCCTAAATTCATGTTAATCCTCAAACAACTGAGGTGTGGAAGGAGGGGCATGTATCCACAGCACTGTCTTGCATAGTTCCTACAGGGGTCATTAATAAATGATAGGCTGGTCTCTCTTCCCTTGACTGTGGTTATGGAGCTATTGCTTGGTCTTTATGCTCATTAAAAAGCCCTCTGAGATCTATGCTGTCATATGGCTGGAAGGCATCATGTGATGGGTAGGTTACCAAAGGAGGTTGGTAGTGGCTGTAAAACAAAGGTATTGATTAGGTGTAGGTAGGTAGTGGTGCTATAGGTCAGGACGGTGGAGCTGTATTTTGGAAGATCTGAGAGCTACTCTGTTGTCCATCCGGATGGTAGGATTTGATTAAAGTAAACATGTCTACAGCAAGCGCTATATTTTTTGTGACTTTTGCCATGGCCAGGTGGGTCTCCACCACACTTTTCTTCTCCATTAATTCCGTGATGGCCCTTAAAATTGGATCATCTTTGCTTGGCCATTGTGCATGTGTCACAGGATTCCTTCTACTAATGGGCCATGATCTTGACCTTGATGTAGAAGGCTTAGGCTCTTCCTCCTCTGCTACTGGCACATCCACTGCACTTGTAAAGCCACTATAGTAATAGGAGCTTCTGATATGTTGTCTTCGAATTCCTGCTCCATCTCATCTTCATCAAAGTTGCTTTCAGTGCTAAAAATACATTGTAGAGTGAGTGATTGAAGTCAAATTAAATTGTCTAAATCCAAAAAGTAATTAAATTTACTTGCTTTGCCATTTGGTTTTTAATGCATCAACTGAAAACTCAAAATATAATTGCTATTTATTATTATAATTATTATTAAAGTGGTGATTCTGGTCGCGAACCGAATTGGTCGCAAACAGAATCAAATTTCTCCATAAGGTTCAAATACTGTACAGTACTGCATGTGCTGAAAAGCACACAAAAAAGCTTCACAGCAAGTGTGCACAGGTTTTGTCTGCGACCGTGATCTCGACTAGAGGAAGCCACGACCACGTGTCGGAGTGGGGAAGATGGCCGCGGTCGTGTTTTTCACCATATGTGGAGTTTGCGAATGGAAGCAAAATTTTGCCAAACTTTCTGTTCGCGAACCGAATTGTTCGTGAACAGAAGCGTTCGTGAACCGAGGTATTACTATATTATTATTTTATTTTTATTTATACTTTTTTTAATCAGGTTTATAGCCAATGGGCACACATTTTCTTCAATGCATTTCTGCATGGGTCAACAAAGCACTTCATTCTTAATTCGATTTGAAAGGCCATATAGATTAATTGATAGAAGCTTGTAGTGCCTACAGCAACCTAAGAGAAGTGGCAAAAGATTGCCGAAGTTTTCTGGCAACAAACTTCCCAAACTGTGTTGGAGGAATTGATGGAAATGCACATTAGAATGGTCATGCTGTGGATCAGTGGGAGCAAGTATTTCAATAGGAATAAATATTTATCTGTGGTCCTTCTTGCTGTAGTTGATGCTGACTAAGGATTTCCATACATTGATGTAAGATCAACTGGTAGCAGTAGGGATTCCAGCATATTTCAACACTCCGTTTAGAGGTAAGTTAAGAAGAAATAAGCTTAATCTTCCAGAAGAGAAAATGTTGCTCGGGACCAATGAGCCAGCGTATCTTTGAATGTTGGCGAAAAATGAGACCTAAGCACTTGGCTTTGGAATAGGCGAGCTTCTAATGTGTCTCTATTCTCAGATGGGCCTGAGCTCTGTGAAACACATTTTCTACTACAGATTGTGCCGTGCTCCAAGATGGTTGAATGCACTTTTACCATCCTATCACATAAATGGCAAGTAGAACATACATGCATGCAGATGAATTTCCAGAATGCAGTGACTTTTGTGAAGGCAACCTGTGCGCTACACAATATATGCATGAAAGAGATAGCTATAAGTTCAAGCATGGATTGCATCACACTTGCAACAAGCCTGTTGGACATCAGCAAGAGGTTCAACCTCTGCGTTACTAAACAGATAGAATGGCTGAATATTTTATGTCCCCAGTGGGGCAATTCTCTTGGAAAGATCAAGTTGTAAATCACATTTCCTATACTCCTTGGTTCTATCTTGTGGCAGGAATATCATGCAAATGCCAATCAGTCTTCTATATGCTGGCTGGAATGTATATTAGACATGTGCGATTTGTTTCGTTCCGAATTGAAAATCGGAGGAATATTGGCAAATTCGGATATTGTGATGCATCCGAAATTCTGAATGAAAAAAATAACGAATCCGAACGTATCCGAATTTCTTCAATAACGAAATTCGTATGCATCCAAAAAATGTTCTGAATGTCATTCCAATTGAACTTTTGTTTTTAAACATTATAATAAATAAATAAAAAAACAGTGTGTAGTCCCGTACCAAGTTATTCTAGAACAGTGGTGGCGAACCTATGGCACGCGAGCCCAGGTCCGCATTACCAAAGGGGCGCAGGGATAGCGGTCCGAGTCCATTTAATATAGTTATACAGTAGTTCCCTCTCTCCCCCGCTGGACTGAGAGCAGAAGAGAGGGGACTACTTTAACATTTTCTGCTGCCGCGGCGGAAAACGGAGAGTTGCGGAAGCCGACAATTAAGTCTTCAAAGCCTGTATTAATACATTCATTAATACAAAGCCTATATTAATTAATACAAAGCCTGCTGTGATTGGCTCAGCGCTGGGCCAATCACGGCAGGCTTTGTATTCATTAATACAAATTAATGAATACAAAGCCTGCCGTGATTGACTCAGCGGAAGATGGAGGACACAGCGGGGATCGTGGACAAGGTAAGAGACTGTAATCCCAATTGTGGCTCGGGGTTACTGCTTATGGTACTGTAAATTAACACCGAGCCACACTCGGGAATACCGCCATGGATGTTACTGGGTGCATTTAAACATTATTTTGGGCTATACTCGTCTTATACGACGAGTATAGCCCAAAACCTATATTTTTTACACAAAAAGTGGGGGGTCGTCTTATACGCCGAGTCGTCTTGTACGCCGGCATAATAACTAATAGTAATTTCTGCCCCGGCTGCCGTATTAATCTACCCCAAGGATAATTTATTATTGCTGCGGGTAAGGGGGTGATTATTTGAGTTACATTGTTTTTTTTTTTTATTAACTAAAAACAATTCTCCCCCAGGCAGCGATAATAATTGCCCCCCTTCCCCGCAGCAATAATCAATTATTTTTGCTGCGGGGAAGACTAGGTTTCTAGTTACGTCTCTGCTGTGTAGTGCTGACTTTCATTGTAATGTATTGCTGGGACTTGTAGTCCCGCATAGCTGGTGGTATTCTGCATTGCTGTATGATAATTATACAGCAATGCAGAATAGCCCCACATAGAGCCCATATAAACCACCTGAAAGCCATTATAGACTACCCGAGAGCCACACTGCCCCCCAGAGAGCCACACAGCCCCCCAGAGAGCCCATACATACCACCTGAGGGACCACAGAGCCCACCCAAAAGCCATAATAGACCGCCTGAGAGCTGCACTGCTCCCCTGAGAGCCTGTACAGACCACCAAAAACCCCACGGAGCCCACCTGAGAGCCGCACAGCCCCCTGAGAGCCCGTACAGACCACCTCAGAACTGCAGAGCCCCCCTGAGAGTATTCAGGTCTAATTGAAGGGTTGGCACTTTGAGATACATAAGTTGGTTTAGTGATCCAGTTTGGGCACTCCGGCTCAAAAAGGGTCGCCATCACTGTTCTAGAAGATATGCTGTCCGCACACCATTCTGCTTAGGAATGTCATCTTTATTTGTATTCCTTTAGCATGACGTGAAAATTAATTCCCTTGAAAATTAACTCCCAAATTAATTCCCTTGAAAATTAACTCC
>NW_017306358.1:1610676-1612617 GCF_000935625.1 Nanorana parkeri | reverse complement strand
GGTACACGAGTGTGCACACCTAGTCCCTATATCAATGAGGACAAGGGCCTCTTCCCCACAACCCTGGCCCGGTGGTTGTGGGGGCCTACCCGCAGACTCCCACAACAACTGGGCCAGGGTGGCTTATAGGAATATGGGTGCCCCCTTTCATAAATAAGGATGGGCTGCATGTTCGAGTCGACCATAGTTTCGACTCGAACATTGCATGTTCTAGCGTTCGCCGAACATTATGGGATGTCCGCGGTCTGTTCGACCCCGGCACATCCCACAATGCACTGCGCCGTCCGAAACGGCAATTGGCTACAGTCTTGCACCTGACCTGGGGTCAGGTGCAAGACTGTAGCCAATTACCGTTTCGGACGGCGCAGTGCATTGTGGGATGTCCCACGGTCGAACAAACCGCGGACATCCCATAATGTTCGGTATTCGGCAAACGCTCGAACATGCTATGTTCGAGTCGAACATAGGTTCGACTCGAACGCGAAGCTCATCCCTATTCAAGATAAGAACTCGGATGATTATATGGTCTCTTTGCATTGTCACTTTGTCACAGAAAGACAATGTGCAAGCAGAAAGCCGCTACAGAGAAATTATGTACAGCCAGTTCTGGAATTAGTACATGTAGATAGAATGTGACTGAGCCTGGAGAAGTTCAGCACTAAGATGCAAAACAGGATGAAAAAAGGTGAAAACAGTAACAGGCAGTTGTTTATGACGCACAGCAAACTAAAGGTCAATGGTTAGGGTTTACACATTTATTAAATGACATATTGCACATCTTTACCAAAGATGTCTGAAAAAGGATTGTAAAATCCCAATTAGTAGTCCTAACACCAGCTGTTCTTCTATTGGATCTTGTTCCACAACTCAGATTGATGAAGTTGAAGAAGTATTAATACAGTGTTGTGATCCGCCATCAGCAAAGTGTATTGAAACGCAGTTATGATCAGTCTTCACCTTTGTGGGTTTGGGCAGACACTCCTAAATAATAATTTTTGAGGTTTGATCGATCTTGGCAATCCATCATAGTGCCCACCAAAATACACATTTGCATACAAAACAATATGCAGCCCCAAGGTTAATAATGGGATAAATATAAATATACTTTATTTATTTTTACTTGCAAGGTTTCTTTAATTGTAGCAAATACAACGTAACAATACCTTTTTACACTATTACTCAAGGACACTTGCAGGCTATCTGCAAGTGCCATTTTACACAGAAGCTGACTGACAGCCAATCCTGCTATGTAATACTTAGCAATTCTTGGATGTCATTTTGACAGCCGGCATTTGCCAATATCGGGAACGGCAAAAAGGGGAGAGGAGCTGAATGTAGGAGAATGTAGATCCCAGAAACCTTGTTGAAAGTTTTAGAGCATATCTCCTATGTTTGAGATTTTTAAGGTGGGTAAAGTTTGCTGTTTTGCTGTAATAGGGTTTCTAGCTACTAGTTCTCTAGTTCTTATAGACTCTGTTCCTGCTTTCTACTCAGCTAGAAAATCACTGCTGACTTCTAGGGGTCTAGTTAACTGCTTGAAGACCAGGTGTTTAGATCCCCTACCTGGCCAGGCCATTTTTCAGTGTTCAGCACTGCGGTACTTTGACTGACATTTATTCCGTCACGCAACGCTGTACTGAAATTAATTTTATACCATTTTTTGGGGACAGATAGAGCTTTCTTTTGGTGGTATTTAATCACCACTGCGGGTTTTATTTTTTACTATATTCAGGAGAAATTACTGAAAATTTTGTGAAAAAAAAGTTTTTTTTTACATTATGCTATAAAACAACTAATATTACCCACTTTTTTGGTAAAATATAAAAGATGGGGTCACGTCGGGTAAATAGACACCAAACATGTCAAGCGTAAAAATTGCGCGCACTCGCAAAATCGCAAAAAACTAGCATACCCAAAATTGGCCATAGGCGACGCTTTAAA
>NW_017306358.1:1599826-1608378 GCF_000935625.1 Nanorana parkeri | reverse complement strand
AAAATTGTTATCACATACTTACCGTAATTTTCCTTTCCTGGCTCACCTCATGTCGGCACACCAATGGGTTAACTCCGCCCCCGGACCCCTATAGGACCACCCCTAACTAGAGTATAAATCCCCCCCTTCCCACCATACACGTGTTCCATAGCACGTCGAGCGAAGGCATGGGAGGGTAGCTATGCCGACATGAGGTGAGCCAGGAAAGGAAAATTATGGTAAGTATGTGATAACAATTTTCCGTTTTCCTGTCTCACCTCATGTCGGCACACCAATGGGACATAGCTAGCAAAAATGAATAAACATGGGAGGGTTTCATGCCAAAAATATATATTTATTCAGCTCCTCGAAGCTGCCGAGAGCACAGATGCCCCAAAGGCTGAATCTCCAGAACGAGATACATCAACACGGTAATGCTTAATAAAGGTGTTCGCGGACGACCAACTTGCCGCCTTGCAGACCACCTCTACTGGGACTTTTGTGTAAGCTGCCCAAGATGTAGCTACCGACCTCGTTGAGTGAGCCCTGACCTCCTGTGGAGGGGAAAGACCCGCTGACTTGTAAGCAAGTTGAGTGGCTTTAACCACCCATGTAGATAGGATCTTAGTGGAAGCAGCTGCTCCCTTCCGTGGACCTCCGGGCATCACAAATAACCTTTCGGTGGAACGAAAACCTTCAGTCCTCAACAAATAGGTGGAAAGTATGCTTACGACATCCACTCTCCCTAGATATACTTCTGCAGAAGACAGCAGTTCCCCTTGTAGGGCCGGGAGGACCGATTTCCAATTGTAATGAAATACAGAAGCAACTTTCGGTAGAAAAGACGGCACTGGCCGTAACACTATCCGGTCTGAAAATATCTGACAGTAAGGCCCCTGCAGGAAAATGCTTGCAGCTCCGAAACCCGCCTGGCGGATACCACCGCTACGAGGAAGACTGACAGGAGGGTAAGGTGATACAGAGAACAGGAAGATGGAGGAAAGAATGGATCCATTGACAATGCCTTCAGAACTAAGGGCAGATCCCACTTCGGAAACATTGGTTTTACCGGAGGCCTTAACTTCATGGCTGCCTGTAAAAACTGTTGAACGACAGTATGATTTGCCCAACGAAACTTCGTCAAAGCCGACAAGGCTGAGACCTGGACTCGGATCGTATTGTAGCTCAGACCAGCATCCAGGGCTGATTGCAAAAACTCCAGGATGTGCCCCACCGTCGGGCTACTAGACGGCCAGCCCTTCTGTGCCGCCATCGTGAGAAACTTTTCCCAGACTCGATGATATGTCATCTTAGTCGATGGCTTCGTAGCCTGCAACAGGGTTTCTACTACCGATGCCGAGAGCTGCAGGCTCTGTAACCTCTTCCTCTCAATTTGCAGACCATCAAATGGAGGCGTGCCACATTTGGGTGGCGATCGTTGCCCTGAAGGAGAAGATCCCTCCGAAGGGGCAAGGGTCTTGGGTTCGGACCAGCAACTCCATGAAAAGAGGAAACCACAGCCTCTTCGGCCAGCACGGCAAGATGACAATGGCCAGAATCCCCTCCCGGTCGATCTTCTGTAGAACCCGCAGAATCAACGGAGTGGGAGGAAAAATGTAGACACTGTCGAACTGCCATGGAAGGGACAAGGCATCCTGACCCAGAGCCTCCTGGCAGAAGTAATATGTTAAATCACTGCTCCTTTAAAAATTTTATTTTTTAAAAGTGTTTTCTTCATTGATACATGTCCCCTAGGGCAGTACCCGGATCCCCATACACTTTTTATGGCCAATAAATTGCATATAAGGCTTCAAAATGGGGACATTTAAATTTCTGAGTTCTACCCCCATAGACTTGCATTGAGTTCTAAGTTCGAGTTAGAACTTTTTCCATGTTCGAAAGTTCGAGTTAGAACCGAACACGGGGGTGTTCGGCTCATCACTATTCATAAAGGGAGCACCCAGATGCCACCTCCCCCCTCTTTGTGAATGAGTAGGTAGTTGTTACTCATTCACAAAATACAGTAAAATTGTTAACAAACATACAACACAAAAAAGTCCTTAATTTGAAAATAAAAAAAACCCCACAACACATCCATATACGGAGAAGGTGCTTTGCCTGGCAAATCACCTTCCCCATGTTGAGGGCATGTGGCCTGGTATGGTGCAGGAGGCGGACCCCACACGTTTTTTATTGCTTCTGTGGACTCTCATACGTTAAAAAGAAAAAAGTAAACATGTAATTTTTTATGTCACTTTTTTATGTCACTTTTCTGCAAACAATACAATATTTAACATTATGCACCTACAAAACATTTATATTGAATGTATTTACTAAAATAACATACTTTCTGTTTCCGTCTTTCCTGTTTGAAAATCATTCTATTCCTGTTGAAAAAAGGGCACATATTAACAGTTTATTTATTTTATGGAAACAGAACTGAATATATCTGAGTAATTGACAGCTGAAAGTGAAACCAAAGTTAAAAAAAACAACACTCTGTATATCTCACATTATGACAACACCCCTAAGCACCAGCAGTTAGTTTAAGCCTCCACTCACACACAGTCAACAGCGATTTTGCATGTTTATTTGCATGTTTCTGTGTATTTTTATGTGCATTTGACATGAGGTGTGTTGATTTTTGCACAACAAACATACAGCAAAACATGCAAAAACACTTGTGTCACGCCCTGCATGCTGATATGAAATCATCTTACATTCATTTTACTTACTTCTACTTTCTGGTTCTCTTTGGCAAACGTGATGTAATTGTGCCCAAGCATTGCATCCTGGAAAGGTTACATCAGCAGAGCATTGCTAGAAAATCTCATCGGTAATCTCACGAGAACTCAGGGAAAGGCATTTTCCTCTCCTGAGATGATGTACATGGTCACATGTCCTAGTCACATGTGTCAGAGTTCCAGGAAGTAAAGGGAGATGGATTAATCTGCCCTTAGTAAATATGGCCACTGTGAGAAGAATGGAGAGGAAAAGAAACACAAGGTATGCAAAGAATAAAAAGTCTGCAATTATCTATAAGCATGTGTTTGTAGATTGTCATTACTAAACATTTCTAAAGGTTTATTTTGGTGTTATTTTAAAGATATGGGTAAAGTTTTTCTTTCACTCTAACTAGTGTGCTTCTCTTTCCAAGCATCAGTATTGGTAGATCAATAGCATATTGTCATGTTGTACTGTGGCAGCAATCACTATTTGTTTCTTTAAGTAATTTACCATGAAGCCTCTAACCGTCAGTTACCTGTACAATGCCAGTTGCAACATTCTTATAGTCACTTACATCTTTTTGTACCGAAGGGTGCTAATAAAAGAAAGGTGCCACATGCACAGGCAACAAGGTTAGTCTGAATCGTTGTTATGGTCTGTTAGTTAACAAGTGTCAGAGTAGGGACCATAACTAGTTATAGAGGCTGAAATAATTCTGATAGTTTGGTTCCTTTACTAGCATAGGTTTTAACATTCCTGAACAATGAATAGTTTTTTTTTCTTAAAGCGACCGGCATCAATAGACATCAATTTCAATTTGCTGTTGTTGGCCAACAAATATCTTTTTCCTACAGGAGTAGGGTGCTAGGTGCAGAATAGGGCTTGATGGCCCCCCCCCTTTCCTGCCCTGCCGGGCCAGTGCTCGGATCAGGGGTCTCGTAGGAATGTTAGGGGGGGACCCCACGTTTCCCCCACCCCATTTTTTGGTGTGCCCCCTTAAAATTCCTACTAGACCTAAAGGGCCTGGTAGGGATTTTGGAGGAATGAGTCTGGTATGAATTGGGGGGGAACCTCACGCTTTTTTTCCCCTCTTCTGCAGACTAAAAAAAGAACATTTCGTCCAGACTACCGCTAACAAATTTCGGAATCGGAAATTCGGATTTGTTTGCATTCGTTAAATCTGTAATTCGGAATTCGGATACATCCGAATGTCCGAATTTTGATTCCGAACACAACGAATCGCACATGTCTAATCTACATCCGGCATTCTCCAGCAGAGGCAAAGGTTTTGGCAAAGGAATCTTTCTTGAAATGGAATAGGAATGATAACTCCCCAAGACATAAATCCAGAAATGGGAGTTTAGAGAAAAGAACTCTGCACCTTGGTGTTCTGAGCGTTAGCAAATAGGTCTGTCTGGTAACCCCATTTGTTGTCCAAGATTTTGAAACCTTCCTGGTGTAAGGACCAGAAAGCTGGTTTATGCTCAGTAAGTCTGCTGTCAAGGTTTTGGAATACCTCTGGCTAGAGAGACCACTCTCCGGGATCCAGACATTGTCAACTCAGGAAGTTTTTCACACCAGGAATGTGCACAGCTGACAGAGCTGGAATTTTCTGCCATGACCAAGAGAAGCTTCACTTTGCTGGCTGTTGCTCAGCTAGTTGTCTCTTTCCAGTGGTTGATGTATGAAACTCACATGGCAATGTCTACATGAATTGGAATGGAAGACCTAACAGTTGTCCTAGAGTCTAGGAAAGGAGAGCAAGGTGAATTGCTCAAAGTTCTAAGATGATGGTTAGACATTTTCCTTCCCTCCCTGCATTGTCAGGGTGCCCAGAACTCCTCCCCAGCCCTGAAGGTTTGTTATTTGTTGTGGCTGTCTTATCTGAAGGACAAAAAAATCTGCACATTCAAAAGCCAAACACTAATTTTGAAGTGATATTAAAGGATATTTAAACCCTCCCGTTTTTTTGCATATACCTACTGCTAGCAAGCAGTAGGTATATGCAAAAAGTTTTTTTTTAAAACAAACAGCACTTTAAACTTACCCTGTGTTCCGTGCGGTCCCGTTCGAAAATGAGACATTTCTCGAGCGGCCGCAAAAGATCTTGGGGCCCGGGCATGCGCAGTTCTCTTTTTCGGGAAGGACGCAACGAGGGATGCAAGGTAAGTCTATGGACGCGTGCACCCGCATGCAGACACCGCTGGATCGGAGGGACAGAGCAGTCAGCGCTGGATCGGAGAGTCGCCGCACCGCTGGAGAGAAGGCTGAAAACATCAGGAAAGAAGAGGAAGATCGGAAAAAGAGACATAATTTAAGGTAAGTGCTAACATTAACATTGGGGGGAGGGAAAAAAAGTTTTGCTTTTAATGTCACTTTAACATTGATCAACATATCCACTGATGACTATTCCCTCCATAGGAGATCACCCTTGTAGCTTATGACTGCTATACCCGGCAGACGAAGCAGGCCTAAATGCTCTTAATAACATTGACAAGGACAAAGGAGTGGGCCACAAATTGCTAATACGTGTCGCCCACAATGAACCCACTGGTGACCTTGGAATGAATCATTGATGTCTATAGATGCAAGGAAATCCCCCTGATGGAGTGAAGCTATTACATAGATAATGGACTCCATTTGAAACTTTTGGGGATGAATAAATGTGCTAAAAGCCTTCAAGTCCTGAATGGAGCAAATGCCTCCCATCTGTTTGGGAATTGTAGATAAGTTGGAATAGAACCCCTGGAATCTTTCTTGAAATGGAATAGGAATGATAACTCCCCAAGACATAAATCCAGAAATGGGAGTTTAGAGAAAAGAACTCTGCACCTTGGTGTTCTGAGCGTTAGCAAATAGGTCTGTCTGGTAACCCCATTTGTTGTCCAAGATTTTGAAACCTTCCTGGTGTAAGGACCAGAAAGCTGGTTTATGCTCAGTAAGTCTGCTGTCATATTTTCTTTCCCTCCCGATATGCATGGTTGAAATGGAGGCCAGCTTCCTTTACACCAAGGAGATGTTGGTTCTATTATATTTTGAAGGGATCTGGACTTAGTTCCTCATTGAAAATTTAGAAAGGACACTAAAGAAGTGTTGTCCAACAGAACTAAGACATGTTTTGATAAATCCTGGGACCGAAGTGACAAAGGGCCGCTTCCAGGAGTTTCTTGTTGTTCAAGGATGCAGGTGTCAATAGAGTCAGACATTTTCCTTGGGCCACTTCTTTCCCCCAATCACTGGCATTCATGGTGATCGTTACCTGCATTGGGGAAATGCCATAGTCTCCACTGCTAGAGATGGCCAATCTCCATCCATTGCAGTGAGAATTTGAGCTTTTCAGTCAGAGGCTTGTCTAGGCTTTGAAAATTTCAGTTCTAAGGTTTTAGAAGAAGTGCTTGCACTGGTCTTGGACACGCTTGTGTCTACTCTGATGTGCGTATTAAAGGAGAACTATGGGGTCAGTGTTTTTCCCCATAGTTCTCCTTAGGGTAATGGGAGGACACAAACTAGCATCCTCCCGTTACCCTAAGCTCAGTATACCGCGAGCTACAGCTCGCGGTATACTGAGACGCCGCAGCCGGAGCGGATCCCGATGTAGATGACGGGATCCGCCCAGCTGCGTGAGTGACAGCTGGCTCTGCCTATCTAGAGGCAGAGCCAGCTGTACCCGCCCCCTCCCCCGTCCGTTCTGCCAGTCAGCGCTGGCAGATCGGAGCGGGGAGAGGGGAATCCAGCCCCTCCCTCTGTCACGGCAGAGAGCCGTGACAGGATCGAGAGGCGAGCGAACCCGGTATGTGTTCGCTCACCTCCCGATCTACTGAGCCAACCTGTGACAGTCTCATTGTCACAGGTCGGCTAGAGTGAAAAGCACTCACCTCATAGTTCTCCTTTAACCCCTTCACTTCCCATGTCCTGCACATCTGTACATTAACCCCTTCATCTCCGTCCTCCCACTGTATGTGACCTGTACATTAACCCCATTCACCTCTGCCTCCCTCTATGTATGGCCTATACATTTATTGTATATAGTGCACCATTACAAAGCTCCATGCTTTAACCCCCTCAATACTGGCATGTTTCTTCATTTCCAAAAAGTTGCAGCAAAAAATCAGATCACATTGTTGTGTCTACTTTCCAAAAAGGGGTAATTTCAGGGATTTTCATACTGTTCTGACATTTTTATTTGATATGTTTTATAACAGAAAGTAAGGGAATTCTTTTTTTTACGTTATTTTGGTCTTTTTTACTTGATATAGTTTTTTTCCTTGTTTTAAAAAAAAAGTACTTATTAAAAATGACCAAAAGAAAGCTCTATCTGTCTATATGATGGAGAAATTGTCAGTCACAGCACTGAAAACTGAAAAATGGCCTGGTAATGAAGGGGGTGTAACATACCGGCACTGACGTGGTTAAAGTTAAAGTCACACTACAGGAAAAATCATCATTTACATACCACACCGGGTGTGTAAATTATCATTAAAAAGCTGTTTGCTATGTGCAGAGGGTGGCTGCAAAGTAATGCAGCATGCCATCCTTGAGGCCTGGTTCACACCGATTGAGCTATTGAGCTATTTTCGTGTGTTTGGTGCACTTTTTTGTGCGATTTTGAAAACAGTGCGGACAATTGCATATATGCGTAGAACAATGCATAGAGATGTCTATGGGAATACAAGACATTCTGTGATTGGAGGAGAGGATGTGACATCCAGTCACAGAATGTCTATGTCTTGTGTAGACTACCCTAATGCAACACACATGCAATGTTGTTGCATGGAAAAGATGTGAACGAAAGCTACAAAAGTAAACAGTGAGCCACTCCACCCCACACTAGCCATATGCAAAAACCCAGCAACACAGTGTGTGGGCCGGAGTGAAATACACCTCAATACTTCTTGATAATGCCAGTTGCACTTTAAAAACGGGTCCGTCTGTAAGTACATATCACCACAAACTTGAAGTCAAATCCTTTCAAAACACAGTTTAACACTCGCCTGGAGCCTCCGACCCAGTTCATGTTGTTGCAGCCGAAAGTCTTTCCCCCAGCAGCTAAGATGCAAAACCCACACACAGCTGGTTCCTGAGGTAAGAATGGTTCCCGCCCACACAGAGCGACGTACCATGTGACCAGTCTGTGTGGGCAATCATCAATAGCCAGGCTTCTATAGTTGCAAGGAGATAGTGTTTGGTGTAGGGTATATTGAGATGCTCATACACTAATATTTTCTTCGTTCAACCTGCGGGCTGAACAAACAAAAAAAACACATTCCTCCATTAACGCTTAAGAGTGTTGATCGTGGAATCTCCTGCTGTCGTCATTGTATTCTGATGGCGCGTGACGACGGCAACAAACAGAGACGGCTTTGTTTGTTGCCTGGCGGCCATTCGAAGATTTTCCAACTGGGTCCTTTGATCAGCTGATCAAGCGATGCCTGCCGAAAGGGTGCCGACTGTGCAAATTTTAGCCAGTTCATCAAAAACTGTCTAAAATTCACACGGGGGAATTTATCAAAGCAATTGCAACATTTTTGTTATGTGCAAATCTGTCTTTTAACATGCGCCCCTGTTTTGACCTGGGCTTGCACTATTTTTCCAACTGCACGTGTTTTGCACCTGTTTTGCACCTGTTTACATCTGCACTTGTCCTGTGGCTGTCTGAAACTGGAGTATCACCTATGAAAACAATCGCTACTTAAGAAGTCCCCATGACCACTTCTTCAAGAAGCGACAGTTAGACTTTTTGCCTGGAGTTACGAGTCTTCTTTCCTGGAGTCTATTAAACCTCATTTATCAACAACATTACACTACAATCATAAATCTGGCCAGTGGCGAAACAACCGGGGGGGTGG
>NW_017306358.1:1586928-1598800 GCF_000935625.1 Nanorana parkeri | reverse complement strand
GGGACATTTTTAAATGTCCCCGGGAACATAAAATAAAACCTTTTTTTTTTTTTTTAATACTACTCACCTGATTCCTGGATCCAACAACAAGCGCGGCCTCCCATCTCCCACGCTGTTAGAAGTTGCATACAGCGTGTGCTGGTTACTACTTAAACCAACGCATGGAGTGTGCAGCTTCTGCGAAGATACGCTATTAGCGCAGCGGGAGTGATGCAAAATGCACAGCCGCCTTCCTTGCTATGCTAATAGCGGATCTTCTCAGAAGCTGCACACTGCACGCGCCGGTTTAAGTAGTAACCAGCACACGCTGTATGCAGCTTCTAACAGCGTGGGAGGCTGCGCTTGTTGGTGGATCCAGGAATCAGGTGAGTATTAGAAGAAAAAAAAGTTTTATTTTATGTTCTATTCTTAGTTCTATAATGTCATTGTAGTACTTTCAGGTAGAATACAGCTTCATAACATATCAGCTAGGGAACTACAAGTCCCAGCATGCCCTCATTGCCCCTGTACAACAACTAGATATTGCCGTTCCCTGGGCGATATGTGTGTGTGTTAGTTGCATACAGCGTGTGCTGGTTACTACTTAAACCAACGCATGGAGTGTGCAGCTTCTGCGAAGATACGCTATTAGCGCAGCGGGAGTGATGCAAAATGCACAGCCGCCTTCCTTGCTATGCTAATAGCGGTTCTAGTGGATGTTTATATAATATGCGGGGGGGGCGAAAAAAAATGTTCTGCCCCGGGCGCCCATAACTCTGGTTACGCCACTGAATCTGGCGCAAAGTGCATCAAATATATTCCCCCCATAGTGTATGACCAGCTTTACTCTTCTCACACAGTTACCTCAGTACAGTGCGCTAATGGCTTACATGGCGATATCATCACAAACTCTGACTGCTGTGTGTCTGGATCGGCTGTGCTGAGTAGGAAGTTGTGTTGCGATGTTAGGAGAGTTCTGGCTTTGCATCCCCAGAGATGCCGATAAAAATAGGTGAATTTGTTATGGTTATAGCCTCAGATATCACCCTCAAGTGTTACTTCATAAATGGCGAATGTAAGCGGCATCCTGGGTAATCACTTAAAATATAAATATGTATGTATGTTCATAAAAACTGGGGCAGACAGAATCTGGATAATTTGCCGATGGCAACAATCAGCTTCTCTGTTTTATTTTCAAAGCTTAACTGAACAAGCTAAAGAGAGCTGATTGGTTGCCATGAGCAACTGCGCCAGATTCTGTTTTGGCTGAAGCCAGTAAGGAAAAGCTTTTCTTTGTAATGGATTCTAATATTAAAATGCAACTGAAGCCAAAACGTTATTGTTTAGTTTTGGATGGGGTGGAGAGGGATTAGAACAAAGATCAGGGTTTTTATTGCTGTCTGTGTCCACGTTAGGGAGATTCATTCCCTCTGTTTGTCCTGGTGACCGTTATCACTGAAACTAAAAGAAAATCCCAGATTTTTGGTTTTCGTCAGAATAGTAACAGATAGGAAATCTTCCACACTAGTTTTCTGGTGACCCTGCTGACCACGAGAAATTTCTCGTGGCCAGGCCATTTTTTTTCTCGTGGCCAGGCCAGGCCATTTTTCAGTATTCAGCGCTGTGGTACTTTGACTGACATTTATTTCGTCATGCAACGCTGTACTGAAATGAATTTTATACCATTTTTGGGGGACAGATAGAGCTTTCTTTTGGTGGTATTTAATCACCACTACAGGTTTTTGTTTTTTTTACTGTATAATAAAAAAAGTACCAAACATTTTGAAAAAAAACCTGTTCTCCCTACATTATGTTATAAAACATTTATTATTACACAATTTTTTTGTAAAATATAAAAGACGGGGTCACGTCGGGTAAATAGACACCAAACATGTCAAGCTTTAAAATTGCGCGCACCCTTTAAATCGCAAAAAACTACCATACTCAAAATTGACCATAGCCGACGCTTTAAAAGCTTTTACCGCTCATCAATTTATTGGTATCAGTGATTGATGACCCTAGAATTATTGCTCTCATTCCGACATTCGCGGCGATATGTAACATGTGCGGCGCAATGGATGTAATCGTCGTTTTCGAACGTAGGTGGGCTTGACGCATGTTTGCGTGTGCATGTGGGGCCGGGGGACTTTAATTTTTTTTATTGCTTTGATATGTGATTTTTAATGTTTTTTGTAACAAATTTTTTTAAACCTTTTTTTTTCTTCACTGAACTTTATTGCTATCACAAAGGGAGCAAGCAAGCTCCCTATGTGATAGCCAATTTGCAGTGACAGGTCCTCTTTATGGAGACATCAGGGGTCTTAAGACCCCTAATGTCACCTAGGGACCCCCAGAGAAGCTGATGAAGCAGAGACCTGCTTCACCAGCTTCTCTCCGGTTTCTGTTCCGGAAAGTGACACTGAATGCAGGAAGTGATGTAATACACCGGGCACAGCGGAGCTCGGGATCGCCAGCAGCGGCGGCGATGGAGGGGGGGCCCGCACACCCGACCAGATATTACAAGCGATCGGGCGTCTCTACAGACGCCCGAACGCTTGTATGTAAACAGCCATCGCTGGCTGTTTACATTCAAAGCCGGTTTCCCGCCCGTGCACGCCGCCTAGCGGCGGGCACGAGCGGAGCGGAATAGGACGTCTAAAGATGCCCACCCGCCCTCAAGAAGCCGCTGTCCGGCCGTTTAATTACAACGGCCGGACAGCAGGTAGTTAAAAAAATAAGTTTTCCCTTTATTATGTTATGAAACAATTATTATTACCCAATTTTTGGTCAAATATAAAAGTCGGAGTCATGTCGCTTAAATAGGCACCAAACACGTCAAGATTTAAAATTGCGCACGCCAGCAAAATGTCAAACAACGACCACACCCAAAATTGGCCATAGGTGACGCTTTAAAAGCTTTTACCGCTCATCAATTTAGTGTTATCAGTGATTGATGGCCCTAGAATTATTGCGCACGCTCTGGCATTCGCAATGATATGTAACATAATTGGCGCAATCGTCGTTTTCGCACGTAGGCGTACCCGACTCATGTTTGCTCGTGTATGTGGGGGTGGGGGAGTTTAAAAAAAATTGTGGGGTTTTTTTTGTGTGACTAATTTTTTTTTAACTTTAATTAAAAAAAAATATATTTTTACACTTAACTTTATTGTTATTACATAGGGGCCTAAGAAGCCCGCTATGTGGTATAAAATTACAGTGACAGGTCCTCTCTATGGAGACATCAGGGGTCTCCAAGACCAAGGCCGGCCTTAGGCCTTTGGGCGCCCTGTGCGAGAAAGCTTTGCAGCGCCCCTCAGTGACCACACCCCTCCGTAACCACACCCCTCAGTAACCACACCCATTTTCCCAATAAAGACTCCCATTTTGTTAAGCCCAAAGAAACATATTAAAAAGTATGATAAAAATAAAACTTTTATTTAAAGGTATTAAACTTATAGGCACAATATAAGTATTCTTATTAAATAAAACAACAGAAAGCAAACAACTAAACAATAAATGTCAAACTAAAATAGTATCTATAAAAATAAAGTTTCAGGTTGTCATGCCGACCTTTTTCTTCAAGTAAGTGTATCTAGAAAAGCAAAAATAGATAACAGAACACAAAACCCAGACTACTTGTAAAATGAATGAATTACAATTTGCCCGAATATCCGAAAAATGTATTCAGGCACATAATAATTTGTTTGAGAATGTGCGGCAGCCATGTTGGCCACCAACGCGTTCTGCGAATGCGTGCCACCATCTTGGAGGCGGGGAGCATGACGTCACCTGACGCCATGCATGCATGGCGTCAGGTGACGTCACATGCCGATATAGACGCCGCCCAACACGTGCGGTGTTCTATAACGTCATGCGCCCTGCCTCCAGAACACGCCAATGGCTGAATCCAAAATAGCATAAAATTTGTTTTATTTGATGAAACGAATGAAAACGTTTTTAGTTTTCGTTCATTTCATCTGAAATGAATTTTTAGTCTTTGCACATGTCTAATAATACCTGTGTGGGTGTGTGGGGGGCGGGGGGCTAGTTTTCACTTTTTTTAAATAATTTTTTTAATTTTTCTTTTCATTTCCATGTGGTTTTCTCCAAGGCTGCATTTGGGTCTCACCAGGGCTGCATTTGGGTCTCACCAGGGCTGCATTTGGGTGTCGCCAGTGCTGCATTTAGGTCCACTAGGGCTGCATTTGGGTCTCACCAGGGCTGCATTTGGGTGTCGCCAGTGCTGCATTTAGGTCCACTAGGGCTGCATTTGGGTCTAACCAGGGCTGCATTTGGGTGTCGCCAGGACTGCATTTAGGTCCGCCAGGGCTGCATTTAGGTCCGCCAGGGCTGCATTTAGGTCCACCAGGGCTGCATTTGGGTCTCACCAGGGCTGCATTTGGGTGTCGCCAGGGCTGCATTTAGGTCTCACCAGGGCTGCATTTGGGTCTCACCAGGGCTGCATTTGGGTGTCGCCAGTGCTGCATTTAGGTCTCACCAGGGCTGCGTTTGGGTGTCGCCAGTGCTGCATTTAGGTCCACCAGGGTTGCGTTTGGGTATCACCAATGCTGTACTGGTGGGTGCCAGGCGCTGGGCTCTCCAGGGCTGTACAGACAGGTGTGGGGCTGTCCAGTGCTGTGTCGGTCATGGGAAGGAGGAGATGGGCAGCCCAACCGGCACTGTTTTTCATGAGTACAAGTACCGTGTTTCCCCGAAAGTAAGACCTACCCCGAAAGTAAGACCTAGCGCTATCTTCATTGATTTCTGTAATATAAGACCTACCCCGAAAATAAGACCTAGTTCAGTGGTAGGTCTTATATTACAGAAATCCACTAGGTCTTACTTTCGGGGTAGCTGCACATAAACTGAATTTTAACCCTTTCGATGCCAAGGTTTTTTTCGTGCAAAAAAGAAAATAAGACAGTGTCTTATTTTCGGAGAAACACGGTATTAGTAGTGGTGCATCCCTAGTTGATATATTAACTGCTTGCCATCTGGCTGTTGTATATAAATGAACGGACAGCACGCTCTTGGCAGTGGGTTGCCATAAATAAACAGCATTTATTCCCCCTGCTCATGTGTGCTTTTACCACTTAAAACAGCCAGTGACTGCTGTTACATACATAGAACTGCCTGATCACTTGTATGGTGCATGGGAGTGTAGGCCCCTCCCCCTCCGCTGATGCTGCTGTTTCAGCTCAGCTGTCCCCCGTGGGGGTCTGGGACCGGCACGGCGGGTCTCTGCACTGAGATCAGAGGAAGATCAACTCAGATCCATTTGCTGATCTCTCCTCTGATCACTGAAAGCGGAAGTGATGTGAATTACATCACTTCCGGTTTCAGTGTGTCATTTCTCTGGCTGCTGTAGTCAGAGAAGAAGCTGGTAAGGCACTATCCGTGTTTATTCAGCTTCTTTAGGGTCTAATAGACCCCTGATGTCTCCATAAAGAGGACCTTTCATTGTATCTGTGCTATCATAGAGAGGCCTTGTTAGTTTAAGTGTTTAAAAAAAAGTTTCAAAGAATTAAAGTCACCTATAAAAAAATATTTTATTTTTTTAGCGTCCAGGGAGAGTGATTGATTCCTAACCGAATGTAATCATATCACGTATCATTACATGCGGTGTGCAGGCGTTTACATGCAACTGCTGTCACCTGATCATTAACTTAGGTGACAGCTGCCACTTGTAAACGCCAATTCATGGATTTCTGCTGCAGGAAAACGCAAGTTTCTGACGCAGAAATCCCTAATTGCACCTAAAGAGAGAGGCGTGAGTGTAGCCTAATACACTTCTGCCGCCCCCCCCGTACACGTAAAAAAAAAACAACCCCTGTACATATAAAATAATACCCCCTTACCTGACTTGTGAGCTGGCTGCGGGCCGCAATTGGTCCGCGGGCCGGTAGATTTGCCGCCCTGCCGGAATCTGCCGCCCGAGGCAAACGCCTTGTTTGCCTCGCGGCAGATACGCCCCTGCATTTAAGGCCATGAATTACTGTTAACACTAAACTGATGAGCGGTAAAAGCTTTTAAAGTGTCGCCTATGGCCAATTTTAGGTATGGTAGTTTTTGCTATTTCACTGGCGCATGCAATGTTAAGGCTTGACGTGTTTGGTGTCTATTTACCTGACCTGACGTGACCTCGTCTTTTATATTTTACAAAAAAATTGCTAATAATACATGTTTTGCTGAACAGGTGGAGGATTAGAGATCATTCGCTACGCATTTCTCAGATATAGACTTCTTCCTCAGGAATACAATTGGGGTTATTCTACAATACTCTGCTGTACGGCACATGTGCTGTGCAGTGTACTACCCCAGGTCCTTTCCAGTATCTGTAATATGCTGGGAATGGAGACGGGTGCCAAGGACGAAGTAACTCATGTGCACGTATTAAAACCAACTGGTGTCCTGCATACTCAAAACAAAATTGGTAAAGTGGATATAAAACAAAAAGCTGCTAGTGAGTAGACCTTTTTGGCAGAATAGACACGCCAAGCCTCTTCTGCCAAAACAACTGTTCCTACCTTCTAGCGGTTTTTATATCTTGTGTCCTCTCAGGTCTTCCTCAGCACAGGGGTGTATCTACTGCAAGGCAAACTAGGCATTTGCCTAGGGAGGCACTTTCCAGGGGGCGCCAAAAAATTCTGCCCCCAAACCAGTTAGGTGAGAGAGAAAAAAGAAAAATGATATTATAAATTATTCATAAATTACTGCCAGTACTCCTGGACCTGGTGCTTCTTTGACTGGGCGATCAACGTGTCCACCTATGCCGCCTACTTCTACATGTATGCTGCAGCTCCTTCCTCTTCCTGGTCAATGTGCTGTGCAATGTATTGGTGTGTGTGACCTTCGTCCAGATGCACTGGCAGTTCGGACCTCCATGGGAAACCGGCACCCAAATTTCTGACTTCTGGCAGCGGAGAAGCTTCCGCAGGATCCCCAGGGGTAAGATCCTGATGGTCATCATGCTCATCGACACCTCCGTGGTGGTGAGTCCGAGGAAGTGCAGCCTATAAACTCCATTCAGGGTTATGTCTCTAAAGCGGGGCGAGATACAGAGCCCAGCGGCCAAGGCAGAATTAGAGGGGCCAGCATATTAAGGCAGAAGATCGGTGTTGCAGCTGCAGAACTAGGGAGCCAATCAAGCCAGGAATAGAGAAGGTGGCTATTGCAAAGGTAGAACTAGAGCGTTCCGCTACGTTGATAGCACAACCTCTCGGAATCTAGATACAACGTGCACGCTGTATCCCGCAACCGACAGGTTATGCAAAATATCTTAAACAGGAAGGGGTGGGACTAGTTTAGATTATGGATGGGGAGGGTGCTCGGGTTTAGTCTTGCCTAGGGCAGCACAAAACCAAGATACACCACTGCCTCAGCATCTGCAGTGTGCTGGGAATGGAGCCGGGTGCTGAGGATCATATAGCTCCTGTGTGCAAGCCAAGGGTTTCTGTAATCAAAGGCACCCCAATGATCAAACAGAATGATGGGGGACCTATAAGAATTAGTGGAGGAGATGTTGGCAGTGGATGAGGTGATCACTGACAGCGTAGATCGGTCACTGCTGGAGTAAAGCACCCTTCCTGGACAAGGGTGCTCTCCGTCAGCGGTGACCGATCCACGCTGTCTGAGGCAATCGGCCTTATCATGGATGGGGCTCAGTTGTAAAACAACCAGCATGTTGTTTTACATGTTGTTTTACATGCTGGTTTGTGAGTGTGCCATGATGCCTTTCTACTGTTCTACTGTTCAAAGCCCATTTCGTGTGCACCTTACTGTATAACTGGTAACAAATTGTTGAGTGCGTTTGTCGTTTGTTTTGCTTTACCGATTTGGTGCAGCGACGCATGGGGTTTCTCAGCTGCCAATGGGATGTGCGGGATCCCTTGTGTGTTTCTGTACCTTTAAGGAGGTGGGGCGTCCTCCTGACAGGCCTGCACCCAATTTGATATCTTCTGCCCCCATGTGCTCCAAGATGGAGACTCTCATAGTTTAGAGTTAGGACCGCACTATAAGAGGTGCCTTGGCGCGGCAGTGCGGCTTACACATCCTTTGCAGAAGACGTGTATCCAAACCTCTGTCATTGTCCTTAGTGGTGAGACAAGTTGTTTTACATGCTAGTTTGTGAGTGTGCCATGATGCCTTTCTACTGTTCTACTGTTCAAAGCCCATTTCGTGTGCACCTTACTGTACAACTGGTAACAAATTGTTGAGTGCGTTTGTCGTTTGTTTTGCGGCACTGCACACCAGCCGCCATAATGAGGCATTTCGTAGGGTGGGCAGCTCCACCTATTCGGCTTACATCTTGAGTGCCCACTGCCTCCCACGTGCTTGTCCGCCGGCTGCCTTCCACCCAGCTGAGGCTCAATTCACACATGAGCGGATTTCCGTGCGTATTCGGCCATATGGATTAGTGTGGAACCGTGCTAAACATTTGCATGCTGTTGTGCATTGTTAAGATTATTGCGGCTGTCCCGCCAAATACTACAAGCGCGTTTTTATGGGTGGATTCCACCCATTCCGGCTATAGTAATAGCTGCAAATGTGCAGAATTTGCGCGTTAACATTTGCAATGTTTGCGCGCTACCACTATGTGTGAATGGAGCCTCACATTTCGGCCCCCTTCTCCTGGCTGACCCAGACATAGGGATGGCCTAGTGTGTTTTGCACAGTGGCTGGTGTGAATTGGGCAAGTAACCTGTGCATATTATGGCAAGGGCGGGGGCGGGCCCCACCCTCCACAGCAGGCTCACCCTCCACAGCAGGCTCACCCTCCACAGCAGGCTTCACCATTTCTCATTTGAATTGGACGGTGTCTTGGTACCTAAAAGGTCCGACTTTTTAATTTATGATTCAATTGTGTTGCGTGTCTGCAGCCTCTGACAACTTTCATGAGTGAATATTATGTGTGGCCCTTTGGTGATGTGAGGGGCCACCCCTGTGCTCAGCAGCGGGGTACCAGTGTGGTGTGGAGGACAGTGGCCGGGTGCAGCTTCATCCCTCTGCAGCCAGTGAGACGCTAGAAGGGGCGGGGCCAGCGGTGCATCCTCTGCGAGCTCCCCGTGCAGGGCAGACGTTCCGCTCTCGTTGTGGATGTGTCACTATGCTCGTTCTTCCAGCCACATTCCCGCATTGCCGGGGACAGCTCCGCACAGCGGCTTAGGGCAGAGGGGGGGAGGGGAGAACAGCGAGCGCTGATAGTATCTCACAGGGGAGACATGTCACATCTTCTGCAGGCAGCCGAGCGGGTGAAATGGAACAAGGAGGCAGCCGTGAAGAAGGCTGCCCTCCTGCTGGCCGCAGCGTACGGACTGAAGACTTTATACCCCATCCTATGCAGGCTGCTCCGCAGAAAGGACGGCAAGAGCCCGTGCAGGCACCCGCACCGGAGCCAGGATGGGGGCTGCAGCTCGCCCACCTCCCCCGCCATCAATGCGGAATTCTACCGGCAGCTGCTGGAGCTCAGGAAGATCCTCTTCCCCCGGCTGCTGAGCAAGGAGCTGGCGCTGCTATCGGTGCACTCGCTGGCTTTGGTCTCCAGGACGTTTCTGTCAGTGTATGTGGCCGGCTTGGACGGTAAGATCGTGAAAAGCATCGTGGAAAAGGAGCCCCGAAGCTTCCTGATCCAGCTGATGAAATGGCTCCTCATCGCCATCCCGGCCACTTTTGTAAATAGCGCGATACGCTACCTGGAGTGCAAGCTGGCCCTGGCCCTGCGCACCCGCCTGGTGGACCATGCCTACCAGACCTACTTCGCCGATCAGACTTATTATAAAGTCATCAACATGGACGGAAGGCTTGCCAACCCTGATCAGTCCCTGACCGATGATATCATGATGTTCTCGCAGTCCATAGCACATTTGTATTCCAATCTGACCAAACCTATACTAGATGTGGTGCTGACATCTTATACTCTCATCCAGACTGCCAGATCAAGAGGAGCTAATCCCCTGGGGCCTACCCTGCTGGCTGGCCTGGTGGTTTACGCCACAGCCAAGGTGCTCAAAGCATGCTCGCCCAAATTCGGCAAGCTGGTGGCCGAAGAAGCCCACCGCAAGGGTTACCTGCGCTATGTCCACTCCAGGATAATAGCCAATGTAGAAGAAATTGCCTTCTACCAGGGTCACAAGGTAAGATCAATGAGGGAAATGTGAGAGGCCCCGGCAAGATGCTGCTATTGTCATGCTGATCTCATCCCATCCCCCCCACCTCGTATTATCCAATAGAAATTTAAAACTGTCTAGAAAGCCATGTACCGCTCGGACAAAAGGCACGCTTGGCTTAGCGTATGCCACTGCTGTCATTTTGTTTGTCATTTTATAGGGCTGGCCGAGGATATCATCCAGCCGGTATTTACAAATATTGTTTACTACACAGAGACCTGTATGATATCTGCTATATAAACACATCCGCTTCAATCAAATGCATATTCATGTGCATGGCTAATGATCGTAGCCGTGTATTATATAATACACCTAAAGCACTCTGTGCACCAGATATGTTTTATAACAAATGGGGCTGGAGGACCAAATCATGACATCTATTCACCCGGGAGAGGAGGGTATGATTACAGCCTCTCCCTCCCTCTCTCTTTCTCCCCCCTCCCTATCTCTCTCTCTATCTCACTATGTAACAAGGGTGGGCATACCATTTGTTCAGCATCACAAGGGCCCTCTGGAAGTTAGGGGACCCCCTATACTAGATGTGGGTTGGATTCTGTTGGCACCCCTTTCGCTGTCACATAGACCTGAGCACTGCACACTTCTGGAGCAGGCATGAAGCTAGAGGCATCCCTGATTTCCTAACTGTGTACCCAGCTTCCAAGTGATATTGGGCAGCACGTCCCCCCTTTACATTTTCCTTACTCACTATGTACAATCCCTATCTCATTCCCTCTTGACATCAAATGGACTGAAAGTAAAGGGGGTGTTATCTGTTTGACCACAGTTGTAAATTATGAACCACAAAAGAGTTCAGGGTATTGCAAAGGCTACTTTGCATATCTATCTATCTATCTATCTATCTATCTATCTATCTATCTATCTATCTATCTATCTATCTATCAATATCCATCACCTATCCATCACCTATCCATCTATCTCTCTATTATGTATCTATCTATCTATCTCTCTATCTATCTCTCTGTTATCTATCTCTTTGTTTATTATCTACCTATCTAGCAGGGATGCACCGATACCAGTATCGGTGCCAATACTGGGCATTTTTACTCATACTCGTGTAAACGCCTCGATACTAAGCGCCAGTATTGGCCCTTTAAATTTGTTAATGGAAGCTGGCACTGTAAACAGGCGCCACCATTCACTTGAAGGCTGCCAAGCTCCCCAGGAAGGTTCTGGCAGCCTTCCTGTGAATCTCAGTGCCTGCCTACAGCGACGGCCGAAATCTCCTTCTTCCTGCAAATCCGTCACCTGAGACCAACCGGGACCCCGTACTGCCTCCTATGACGCCGGGCAGCTTCCTGAGACCCCTCAAAGCCTTCTGAAACCCTGCAATGCCTCCTGAGACCCTGCACAGCCTCCTGAGACAACACACAGCCCTCCTGATATACTCTGCTGGAGACATCAGGCTGGCACACGGGCAGCACAGAGTATGTCCCTTCATATTATTCTGTATTAATATATAATGCATTGCTGGGATTTGCATCCCTCTATAGCCTGTTGCATTGCTGGCATTTCTAGTCCTTTCAAGCTGATGGTATTATTTTGCATTGCTGTATAACGCATTGCTGGGATTTCAAATCCTTTATAGCTGATGGTATTATTCTGCATTGCTGTATAATATATTGGCAAGATTTGTAGTCCCTCTATAGCTTGGAGTGAGTGGCAGAATTACCGTTACCGGGGGGGGGGGGGGGGGGGCGGGTTTGTGG
>NW_017306358.1:1511173-1586807 GCF_000935625.1 Nanorana parkeri | reverse complement strand
ATGGTAGGGAGTGGCAGAATTGCCCGGGCGGGGGGGGGGGGGGGGGAGGGCAGCATTTGTAGCTGGGATTGGGCTCTGGCACCTCATCACTTTACTAAAATCATTAGTCTGTATTGTTTTAGAAAAAATTTCACATGACACTAAAAAAAAAAAGGGTTTTGGTAATTGGTACTAGCACTCGGTCTGGAAAAAATGGTATTGTGCATCTCTATCTATCTATCTATCTCATTCTGTCTCTTTCTCTCTCTCTATCTATCTTTTTATCTATCTTTTTATCTTTTGTACTTGGAGTAGTTTAATAGTAATAGGGGTCTAAAAACTGTTCTCGCACAGGCCATTTGGGGTTTTTGTCTAGCCCCATTTCTTAACATCTTATACTGTATGTTGCTTTGTAAGTAGCAGATAGGGGACCTTGTTACTAAGTACTAGCTGAGCTGAGTAACGCCAATGCAGGGTATTAAATCATTATTTGGCATGTGGAAGGTACAGTGAGGACCGTAGATCAAGCGAGAGAAAAGAAAGCAAGCCCAGACGCTGCTATTACCAATATAAACCAATTTAGGTTTTACCTTTGTTTTTACAGTGAAACTTAGCAATAATTTGTTTTTGTGGTCTCCAATATGGGAAACAATTCTATTTTTTGTTTTTAATTTTTTGTACAGTTTATGGGATTTAACTTCAGAGTCTTAGATACACTAAATATATTGTGAAAGAGTGGTAATGCTACTGAAGGGATCCTTGTACCATGGCTTTTAACGTGTATACTCATTTGGAGGTGAACATGTTACCCTACTTCTCTGTCTCACTTGGCCATCAATGACTTATAAATTATTAATTACCTGTCACTAACTGATAAACATAATGGGAGGGAATGATCTAATATTCTAGTAATGAAACCCTCAAGCAGCACGATTACAGTGAAATCCAGAATGTACATGTGCACATTTAATTGTGCAAGGTCCGCTTTTTAAGGCTGCACTTCAGGAATTATCTTTTTTTAACTTACATTGTGCTAGCTTGGTTAAATGTAATTATCCATGTGTCACATCCAGAGAGCTGCTGGGGATGCCGAAATTCGCTGTAGTAGCCTGTATTACTTATAGTCAGTACTGTCCTGTTCCAGGTGCTGTTGGATCGACTTGTGGCCTGTACACTGAACACAGGGAGCTGCTCTCTCCCATACCTCCACCATTCAGTTGTGTAGGTGATCATCACACACCTGACCAATGTATCCCCATTTATTATCTGTGGGTGGTGAAGCGGCGGCAGATGGCGCCACCAGAAACAGCATCGTGTAGAAAGTCACCAGCACACCGTCTTCTTTGAATATAAAACACCTTTTATGACGTGTAATTAGGGCTGCAACAACTAATCGACATAATCGATTATTGAAAAAGTTGTCAACTTTTTCAATAATCGATTAATCGGCTTCCGTTTAGTTGGCCCTGTTCACGGCTTCCCACATGCTGCATGACGCACCTCCTCCACACCTCACACTCGTCGCTGCCAGGCCCGCATCCACGCTCTACACGCCGCACCGCCTCACACTCATTTTATCCGATTAATCGAACTTAATAATCGGCTAACTATTCGATTTTGAAAATAATCGCTAGCTGCAGCTCTACGTGTAATAACAGACATATCACAAGTGGAAGTGTGACATTTTGGGGCCACACAGGGTCCCTTCATCGGGATGTGAGGTCCCTTTATCACATTTCCTGATGAAGGGACCTTATGTGGCCCTAAAACATCACACTTCCACTTGTGATATGTCGGTTATGAGATGTCAATAAAAGTGTTTATTTCATAAAGAACATTAGAGATGTCTCATCGCACTCCAAACCGACATATCACAGTATGTAGCCGCACTGGGTGCTGAAGTGGCCAAAGAATGGCACCATATAACTAGAAGAAGTTAATGAGGTCACCAGCACAACCGAGGTTCACTTTATCGATCATTTTTTATTGACGCTCCAAACGTTAATAAAAGATGGATCGATAAAGTTGACCTCTGCGTGCTGGTGGCCTCATTACCTTCTTCTTATTCATAAAGAAGACTGTGCGCTGGTGACTCTCTCCTCTCTCCACCATTCAGCAAACTTTTTTTTTTTTTAATGCAATCTCTAATTGGAGGTGGTGGTGATCGTGACATCACCCAATAATTGCCCAATAAGAGAAATCCTTGTATGCATTGAAAAAAATACAAAACATTTTCTGCATGGCGGAGGCATGGAAGCAAGAATCTCCCTGTGTTCAGTGTACAAACAACAGGTCACTTCAGCAGCACCCGGAACAGGACAGCACTGACTGTATATAGCACAGGCTACTACAGGGAATTTCAGCATCCCCAGCAGTTCTTAGCTTCAAGTGGGCCCCTCTCTTTACTGAAATGTAATGAGCGCTTAACCCTTGAACTGTGGGGGTAGCCTGACTGCAAGGGTTATGAAACATTTTTCCTGGAGTTCTTCTTTAAAAATCACTAGCAGAGTGGAAAAAGGATAAATAAAATAATTACATTTTCTTCAGCTTCTGTAGTACAAGGGGTAATGTTATCTTGCCAACGAGATTCTGTGAAATGGTGAGTGCTCCAAATCTCATGAGAAGACAATGCAGCACAGTGCTGGGAAATTTGGAGTAATCTACATTTCCGAGATCTCGCCAGAAGGAGCAGAACGTCACCTTCGCCTAGGCACTGCAGGTGGACACTAGGGGAAAAGGTAAGTATACTCTCTATTGTCTGCCCCCTACTGGATTTCAATAAGCGAGAGGTTGGGCATCAGGACATTAGACAAATCAGTCAAAAATTCTGTACTGAACCGTGTTAGAGTTAAAGGGACTCCATCATGAGGGATTATGGAGGCTGCCATAATAAATGCTCTCTTTGAGATTGCTAGTTCCCTGTTTATCTTGGTGTCGGTTTGGCGTCAGTACTGTCTGAGCTTTGACCTGGAAAAAGTATAGAGATAAGGAATTCTGACACTTTTCTGAAACTCATTTAAAGAGGAACTCATTTAAAGAAAAACTGCTTGTTTTTCTCTAGGGGCCAGAAAAAAAGATATACTCATCTGATCCTTGGTCCTGCAACGGTCAACACTCACCTCTCTCCCCCCTGCTCCGATGATGGAATGTCCCTTAGTGTACTCACATCTAATGCACTTGCAATAGATGTGATGATGTCATTGGTCCTTAGACCACCGGAGCCTGGGGGAGAAGAGGCGTGGGGACTGGTGAATGTGTCAGACGCCGCAGACGGAAAGGGGCGAGACACCTCTCCCCATGTGCAACGTCAGCCACACAGGCACCATGGGAGGACAGGGGCCTCTAGGACGCACTGGAATGTAAGCCGGCCGACTCCCTGCGTTCAGGGGGCAGGAGGGGTGTGGGGTTGTATTGAAGTAAATGGCACCACAGCCGTGCCCCCCGCCCACAGTGCAATCGCCCGCACCCGGAACGCAGACATATTAGTGCCTGCATCCCAGTCCAGTGCGATCTGCAAAAATAGTGCTTGCAGCATTTTTGCGTATCGCACTGGACTGGAACGCAGGCACTAATGTGCTTGGGTTCCGGGTGCGGGCAATCGCACTGTGGGCGAGGGGCCTGCCTGCGGTGCCATTTTCGTTGGTAGATCTCATTGAGCTTGTCATTTGAAAAGTAGATCTCCAGGCGAAAAATTGTGGGCACCCCAAGACCAAACAAGCACGTAACACTTGCAGTGCTGGGGTAACCCCACTGTAGTTGTTAATTTTTACAATTCCAGGAGCTCCTCTTTAAAGCTTGCTTGTTTCTGCTCTGTGATTTAAAAGTACATAAATCAGAGACAGTCAGGAAACTAGTATTTGTAATAGAAGGCCAGCAATGGCAGCCTCGATACTTCTCTCATTCATGAGTCACTTTAACATGCTCAAATGCAAGGACTGTTTGTTCATTTGTATCAACAACTGCTATTATGAAATTGCTCTTATGTTCCTTCTGTTACATAACTTTTTTTTTTTACATATTTAGGTAGAAATGGCAAAACTTCAAAATAGTTACATGGCACTAGCAGATCAGATGAATCTTATTTTGTCTAAACGTTTGTGGTATGTCATGATCGAGCAGTTCTTGATGAAATATGTGTGGAGTGGAAGCGGCTTGGTTATGGTTGCTGTGCCTATCATCACTGCAACAGGTTTTGCAGATGGAGGTAATGTCTACATTCTCTTATTACTTCAGAATCTAGTACAATGTAGACCATGTTTTTTAGTTTTCAGAGTACATTTATTGTTGTCACCGCCAGAGAACATTATACATATATTAAATATACACATATACATCTATGTTATATGTTCTGTTATGCACTGGAAATCTTTAAGTTAAAAGAGAACTATGGGGTAACCTTTTTATCCCAAAGTTCTCTTAAGGGTCACGGGAGGACATATTCTAAAGTCCTCGCATGACTCAAAGCTCAGTACAGTATTTAGCGAGCTATTGCTCACTATATACTGAGATCGCCACAGCCGGTACGGAGAGAGCCACTTGGCCAGTTTCTGACAACAGGCGTCTCTCTCTCTCTCCTCACCGCTCGTCCATCCTAAAGTGACAGCAGCTCCCTCCTCCACCCCCCTGCCGCCGGCTTCAGTACTGCACTTCTCCCCGGATGCCTGCTGCCTCTGCCCATACAGGTGGGGGAGAGCAGCAGGGATCCGAGAAGAAGCTGCAGACTGTGTCGAGTGGCTCAGGATGGAGAGCGGGAGGATCGGTAATTATCAGTGATATGTACCGATCCTCTGTGTGCAGAGCAAACACTGGAGCGATCAGCTGATCACTCCAGTGTTTGTAAATAACTGGGGACACATAGTTATGAATGAACAGGAAGTTATTTATATCGCTTCCTGTTCATTCATAAGTTTCTGAATGGGGAGTAGCGCTCTGTACAGAGGCTTCTCCCCATTCAGAAACTGGATGATAGTAAATATTTTCTGAATGAATGGGAAGCCTCTGTAGTTTCCATTCATTTAGAATAGAGGCTGCAGAAAAAGAGATTAAGGACTTTGTGTCCTCAATTTCTTTTTCTATTTTAAAAGGGAAATATCAGGGAGCTGTTTAAACATCATATGACTGTTCATGAATACTTGTCCAATGCCTGTGTACTTGCATTTTGTAATTTTTCAAACAATAAAAATTTACTTGTGAAAAAAAAAATATTAACAAATAAATAAAAATGATAAAAAAATAAATAATAAAAAATAAATTAATTAATAATACAACACATCCACATAGCTACAGCTCAGACTCTCTGCAGGGAGATGATCGGGAAGTGAGCGAGTGACGGTATGCATTCGCTCACTTCCCGATCTATAGAGCCGACCTGTGACAGTTTCACTGTCACACGTCGGCTCGAACTATGAGGTTGAGTGAAAATCACTCATCTCATAGTTCTCCTTTAAGTATTTAAGTCCATTTAAAAAGGTGTTGCTGACAATGTATTTGAGCACCTGGACAATTTTAGTCTGTAGAGGTAAAAAAATATATTTAGGATCCATTCACACTAGCCGTGGGGTAAAATGCAGAGTTTTATTGTGTGGCTAGTGTCCGCTGGCAGCAGTAAGGCACTACTTACTTCTTTTTTTTTAAATTATTTTTATTATATTTGGAGTGTACAAACTGTACACTCCAATACGTTAAGCACTACAATGATTGAGCGGTGACAGCGTGTCCAGCTTGAGCTTAAATAGATGCTACAGTCATGTGACACGACATGTGCCGTCACAACACTCCAGGCTAAACCCAGAAAAGTGTCTGTGGCCGCAGAAGATTGACGAGACGCAGGAATGAGGAAGATAAGTAACTGTGAAAGCATAAATATTCTATTGCTTCACAGAAACATGTGCACAGGGATTTTCGAATTGATTGCAATTGTTTTATTGTTTTCAATTTTAATGTTCAATCATTATTATAAATTATTAAGATTTACAGTGAAATAAAAAATTAATCTCAAATTAACTTTTGCTGAATGTTTTGTGTATAGATCACTTATGGGAAGCTAAATCCCAGAGATCTTTCACTGAGCACAGCTATAATTGCCCATGCAAATAGGTTTGTGTGTTCAGGGATGTGAAGCAAGTGAGGATTTTACCAATAACAGAGAGGGAACTTGAATCATCCTGATCGGTGGTGTTTTTCCTCTTGCTAAATCAAGTTTATTATTTTTCTGCTACTTCCAGCAAGGTGTGGGTTATTTATCCTTTAAACCTGTAACAGCCCAGAGGTTCATATTTTGTAATTTACACAATTAAGCTGGCCATACACCTGGCAGTTTCTTTGGTTTAACCCGCGGGCTGTTTGGAAAAAATTGATGTGATTCCTCCATCAACACAAACAGCGCGTCAATTAAGGAATCGCCGATGTTTGTATTTCTTTCTGACAGGTGCCGCTGACAGCTGTCAGAATACCCGATCAGAGCGGACAGCTCAATGGATGCCGGCTCTGATCGCACAGAGATTTTCCAGCCGGCTCCTTCGATCAGCTGATCGAGGAATGCCGGCTGAAAGGGAGCCAACAGCCCCATACACTGGCCGAAATTCGGCCAGTGTATGGGCCCCTTAACCCAGATGAAGTCATGGACAAATTGCCTTGAAAATTGACATTTATGTTAATAACATTGTAGGACAGGTTTTCTGAGTTCATACTTGTAAAGAGTATTTACTGTAAAAAAACTGAATGTTCTCTGATCTGTTTAATCTGTAGATTTAGTAGATGGCCATAGACATGCAATGGTGAGTGAACGTACGGAAGCCTTCACCACAGCTAGAAACCTGCTGGCTTCAGGAGCGGATGCAATTGAAAGAATTATGAGTTCATATAAAGAGGTACCACAAAATATATCACCTATAAATGCATATATACCTGATATATCTTTTTTAGGATTTTTCTTTACAAGCATAATCAGCCATGACATTATAACCACTGAGAGGTAGGCAAGCTGGCGGACGCAGTGTGATGTTTGGGCAATGTTCTGCTGGGAAAGCTTGGGTCCTGCCAGTCATGTGGATGCTACTTTGACACATACCACCTACCTAAACATTGTTGCTGACCAAGTACACTTCCAAGTACTCTTCATGGAAACGGTATTCCTGATGGATAATGCGCCCTGCGACATTGCAAAAATGGTTGGAGGTGTTGACTTGGCCTCCAAATATTCCAGATCTCAATCCAATTCAGCATCTGTGGCATATGCTGGAACAACAAGTCCGATCCATGGATGCCCCACCTCGCACCTCGCAACTTACAGGACTTAAGGGATCTGCTACTGATGGCTTGGTGCGAGATACCACAGCATACCTTCAGAGATCGAGTGGACTCCATGCCTCCACGGGTCAGGGCTGCTTTGGCAGCAAAAGGGAGACCTACTCAATATTAGGTTGGTGGTCATAATGTTATGGCTGATCGGTGTACATCAGCAGAGGAACATGCACAGCTTTGCTTCTTATTGGTGCATACGCAAACCTTTGTAAATCATGCATAGATGTATGCACAAAGTGGGGCTAGTTTTTTTTTCCCCCCAGATGCAAAAGTTTTGACTTTTGCTTTAGTGGCTCAGCCCATATATGTTTTCATATAAGGGTTGTAACTGACTTTGTAGTTTGAGGTTTAGTGCCTCTTTTCTACAGGTGATAAAACATTCAGTACATTTCTTTTAAATCCTATTTACAGGCTGCATTAATAAATACATTGTAACAATATTGTTGTAGTGCGGTTGATTACTAAAACAGTAGCTGCTCACTCAGCAATGGGAATGTTAAAGGAGAACTATGGGGTTAAGTCTTTTCCCCATAGTTCTCCTTAGGGTAACGGGAGGACACAAACTAGCGTCCTCCCGTCACCCTAGGCTCAGTATACCGCGAGTTGTAGCTCGCGGTATACTGAGACGCCGCAGTATACTGCGAGCTGCTGCTCGCGGTATACTGAGACGCCGCAGCTGAAGCGGTTCCCGACAATTGTGCCGGGATCCGCCCAGCTGCGTGGCTGACAGCTGGCTCTGCCTATCTAGAGGCAGAGCCAGCTGTACCTGCCCCCTCTCCGTCCGATCCACCAGTCAGCGCTGGCGGATCGGAGGGGGGAATCCAGCCCCTCCCCTGTCACGGCAGAGAGCCGTGACAGGATCGAGAGGTGAGCGAACGCCGGTATGTGTTCGCTCACCTCCCGATCTACTGAGCTGACCTGTGACAGTCTCATTGTCACAGGTCGGCTAGAACTATGAGGTGAGTGAAAAGCACTCACCTCATAGTTCTCCTTTAATTAATAAGGTGAAGCTGAATTCACTTTGAATACCTAGTCATAGCCTAGGAAAAAAATCTTCTTTTTATTATCTCTCACATAGGATTGGGTAGTTCAAACTTACAGAGGTTCACTAACATAATATATTCACTTTGTTTAAGTGTATAGCTTGTAAGCCTACAGTAAATCACAAAAGGGAACAGAGCCCCACCTCCGTGTGTAAAATTGTTTGTTAAAATATAAAAAGCAAGGGATATATGTACTCACAAGCAAACATTTTCATCACGCTTTAACAACAAACAAGAGGCCACACTGTCTGCTAACGCAACATGGTATCCCCCCGGCTATGTACCACGTTTGCCTCAGGCCGCAGTCAGCTAAGACTGACGCGTTTCAGGGGCAAGCCCCCTTTATCAGAATCATTATTGACACGTTTCAGGGGCTTGCCCATGAAACGTGTCAATCTTGGCTGACTGTGGACAGTGATGTGATTGGATACCACTTTGGGTTAACAGACCTTGTGGCCTCCTGTTTGTTGTTAAAGCATGATGAAAACGTTTGCTTGTGAGTAAATATATTGTTTTATTTATTGTAATAAACGATTTTACACACGGAGGTGGCGCTCGGTTCCCTTTTGTTTTCTGCGTTCGTGGTCGAAGCCCCAGAGAATTGGATGAGCAGCCTCTCAAGTTTGTGTGAAAAACTGATAAACTGTTGAAAACATTGAGTATGCAACAGCAAGTGGATCGTTCAGCTGGAAGCCATTAGCGCCAAGAGTTAAAGAAAACTGTTTTCCTATAGTAAATTGACCTAGTGTATTTTGTTAAGGGCCTTTGTTCTGATCTAATGCTGGTTCTTTGATCTGCACAAAACCTCAGTTCCAGCAACTTCATACATAAAAAAAAACTTTTGTTTAACACAAATGTTCCTTTTTTACCCTTGGTTAACCCTAAACAGCTCTAATTAATTGATTTTCTATCATTCTCCCCTTATTTTTTTGTTTGCTGATTGTTTCCTTATTTGTTATTTGTATTACTATTGTTATATAAGCTTTTTTTCATTTTTGTTTGTTTCTGTCGAAGTGCAGAATGAATTTTAGGCGCCTTTGACGCGTTCCGATCAGGAGGGGATCCATGCACAGATACTTTCCTGATCGGTTGTGACATCCATGTCCATGCAGTTTTCTCCTTCATCTTGCGATGGAGGAAAAAAACTCACATTATTCGGCCCATGTTAGTGTATGGGCAGCCGGATCTAAGCGGAGAGGTGTCCGACACGATCAGGTCCGGCTAAACACATCTCTGATCTATTTGTTTTTCCGGACCTGGCCGTAGCTGGGGGTAATGGGATGTAAACAGACACCCGTTAATTTAGATCCGGCTGACAGGTGAACCTGATCAAAAAAATCATGTGATAGGGATCCTGCTCTTTTTTTCTGCAATAACAGTATTTGATTTCAAACTAACACTAACTAGGAAAAAACACTTAAAGACTGTGATTAAAAATATTTTGCATTATTTCGTGCTATATTTTAAAATCTAATAGTATACGTATAATATGTTTATTTTCTTATAATTTTATTTTATAGGTTACAGAATTAGCAGGATACACTGCAAGAGTTTACAACATGTTTTATGTTTTCAGTGAAGTTAAAAAGGGAATTTATAAGAAATCAGCGATCCAAGAAGCACAGATACAAATTAAAAATCAAGAAAAGGCAGGATTTCACATAGAAGGGCCCCTCGAAATTAAAGGTAACTTTTTGTAAACTGGTATTTTCTTGTGAACACTAGAAGAAATACTTTCTAAACCCAATTATTTATATTGTGTACTTTAAGGTGTTTGCTGAAATATCCATGTTTTTCAATTACATTGCACTGAAGTACTCAAATATTCCATTGTGTTCTCTGTACAAAGGTCTAGAGAGCATAGTTGATAACATTTACTTAAAACCTATCCTTGGTTTTGCTGTTCACAATGCTGACTAAACTGAATTTTGAAGCGGCTCAGATTTTGTAATGAGATCTGGTTAAAGATCAGGAACTGAGCAACTGCTGATCTGGTAATAGGTCAGGGGGAAAAAAAATCTGCTGCTATATCCGAATTTGTGTTAAAGTTAATAAAAGAGTGCCAAGTTTTATGCAAAATAAATGTTCAATCAGGAATGTGGTAAAAACTGCCAGGGCACATAAAAGATAAAGAATAAGGGGCATATTTATAAAGCAGTGAAAGTGACTTTCTCTTAAGACATTCACTGGTGGTGAATAAGTCACTATAATTTAAAACATTCAGCTGGAAGATTTAACTTGCAGTGAATGTCAGATTGACAGCTTTATAAATATACATTTTAGACACAACTGGTCATTTAATGTATGCAGACAAATCAAGTAGGTTTGCAAATATATTCATTTACATTTTTTGCTTATATCCCCTGAGAGCTGTAATGAGAGTCTCCAAGGTCAGCCAATTTATATTTCCTGCCTGATATCTGGTAAAGAAAAAACAAAAATACAGGAGTATTTTTTTGAAGAAGGAACACTACAGACGTGCATTCTCTACATTAAACAGTACTGCAGAATGCAGTAGAGCCCTGATTGGTTCAGAGTACTGTTTATTTCAAGCACCCAGTTAGTTTAACGGTTAGTATCGAGGGAATTTTGTTCTCTCCCCATACAAGTCAAAAGCTAATAGAGCAGGTGAGCTGCATTGGCAATGAGTTGAAATAGCTCAGAAGCGTCTCATAGTAATGCCAAAAGCACTCTGCATTTTCCCATGGAAGCCCATGCCCATGAGCCCTAAGGATGTATAAAAAATACAGAAATTCCTTTTGAATGTGATTTGAGATTTGAAAGCCTAAAGAAGTTATCTTTGAAAGTGTTGTCACACATTTATTTACAGCTCAATGGGCTCATTTAAAGTACAACTAAAGGCTATTGCCTGACAACATAAACAAGTACCAAATCAAGTTACTATGCCATGCAAACGCTTCATAAAATAAACAATAAACCTCCTTTTCCTTCCCTGACTGAGCCAAATCCTCCTTCATTAGTGTCTCACACAGTCCCTCTCCCAGACACTGGAGCTCACAGTGGAAGGGTTTCAGGAAAAGAGGCAGTGCTGTCAATGCAGAAAGCAGTGACTAGGTGTTGCCAGGTGCTGATTCACAAGGTACAGGCTTATGAAAAAGCAGTGACGATGCGGATATCCACACCCCCTACAACATTTTTTAATCCCATTGTAGTGCAAGCATGCACCTCCTACATGAAAGTCTGTTCTGAATTCAGGGGCAGTGCAGCATCATTGCCACATCTTCACAGGAAGCTGCATTAGGTGGACTTCACTGCCACACTCAACAAATATTTATAAGCCTTTGCAGGAGGACTAACTGTAAATACATTGTTCTACTTTAACAAGGCAAATCAAAGTTACTATTAGCAGTCATTCTTAACTGATCTTTCAGTGATTTGACCTGAATACACTTTAAAAGAACCAGTCATGATTGGATTTATGAGGTAATCTGAATGTTCATTGATCTTTTATTATAGTTTTACTGTCCTATGGCAGAGTTTTAGTTTGTTACTGCAGCTCATCACTTCACTTTTTACTTACTTCAACATTACCGGGAAAGAGTCACCTCCTTCAGTTATGACATTTACTGTCTTGTCTACTGCAATACTTATCCTGCAGTTATGCCCTGCCTACAAGCTCCAGGATCAGCTTGGAGGTTTGCGAAGGATTCAGATTGCTGTATTATTATTATAATACAGGATTTATATAGCTCCAACAGTTTGTGCAGCGCTTTACAATATAAGGAAGACATTACAATCACAATACAACTCAAGACACGATGGTAAGGAGGGCCCTGCCCCTGAGGGCTTACAATCTAAAAGATAATACCAACCGGGACTGGTGTTTTTTTAAAATCAGGTGGTTGCCATGGTTTACAGCACTTCAATGTTTCTACTTTCCCTTTGTGTTCCATATTGAGCCTATTTAAAACGAGCTTCCTGTGTAATTTACCAGTCACTCAAAACTTGTCCATTGTTAATTGTTTTGCTCTTTATTTGTTTTAAAAGGTAAGTACAACAAGACACGCACACACAGTGCTAGGTGGTATCACATTTGACCTGCTGGACTCTTAAAAGTAAAAAATGAATTCAGCTGAATGAGCATGACACTACTGCTCATTGTGGCCACAGTTTGGAGGCTCCTCACGAGTTATTAAAAGGTAGCGAGTTGATTAAAAATGTATTTATATCTTGTTTTCCAGGCTTTGTTTTTTTAAAGCTTAGACAAGGATGTTGTGTTAGGATTGCAAAACACCTCTCTCTTTCCTCACTGGGTTTCTGGCAGGATGACCAAGTATTTTTTGCCCTTGTCAAACAGATATAACAAAACGCTTTTAGTGATATTTTTAATAGACCAGAAGTTAATGTTAGGGTTTACATGCACTTTAAGGTATTAATCAGTATGTGTCAGAAACGAAAGTGTTAAAGTTCATTAGAAAATAAATCAAGATTATCCGTGTTTTTTCTTGATTCTGTCACAGGCAAAGTGATTGACGTTGAACATGGAATCATTTGTGAAAATGTTCCTATCATTACACCAAATGGGGATGTTGTGGTGTCTAAGTTAAACATAGAAGTAAGTAAAGTGTATTTTTACTTATCTGAGGGTGTGACTATAGATATAGTAGATGGTGAATTAAGAAATCGGATGTGCCCAAACTCTATACCTATTTAACTCTAAGGGAATATTACAAAATTAACATCAAGTTATTGATTTAGTTTTGTAGTCTTTTAACAGGATTTAGGGAGTGTTGGCCTCGATTGGCCAGTTTTTGGGATTGTCCTCTTTTTACCCTATTACAAGACAAAAACTGTAAGATTAATACAGACCAAGTAAAAATCCCGAAACCTACCTAAAGTCCCCTATGTCTGTCAGACAATACCATTTAACCAGCTTGATACAGGTTTCTGTAAAAAGTTTGAATTTTACAGAAACCTGACAAGTACCACAAGCTCTTATATTTTAATGGCCCAGGTCTTAGTTATAGAACAGGGGTAGGCAAACTCCAGCCCTCTAGCTGTGGTGCAACTACAAATCCCATTAGGCATTGCAAGACTCTGACAGCCACAGGCATAACTCCCAGAAGCAGATGCATGATGGGATTCTGTATGTAGCTTAACCACAGCTAGAGGGCTGGAGTTTGCCTACTCCTGGTATAAACTAACCTTTATGACAAACCTTTGATGGCCAGAGGGCCCTGAGGGAGGTAACTCTTTCCCGGTAATGATTTTACTATAGAGCCCATACATTTATTTTTTAATACAGTATTTTGCCTTTTTTATTACCTATGTATCTATAACCCATTTTTTAAGTTACCTACTTGTGTAACCTGTTCTTTTTTGAGCAAAATAATCTAAAGCTAGCAAAGGGAAAGCAATGAATACTTTAAGTTAGCAAACATTTATAGGTAAAATTGTAATCTTTATTTGAAAGTAATTTGACCTTTACATTTTTACTTTCGCTTGCTGTTCTTCTACGTCTGTCTAGTATCCCATAGTAAGTGAGCACCTTTGCTGAATGGCTGCTAAGATCAATTACTGGATAAATCATAAAAAGATTATATAGTGCTCATTAATTCATTATGGGTATGAGCATGCCAATACATTTGCACTGAGATAAGATAAACAGTAACACAATATCGCTTTGTTGTACTCCTAAGCAGGAAGAACAGCATTCATAAAAGCAAAATATGGCTTCCCACATACATATTTAAATTACAAAGTAAATATTAAAACATCCCTTTCATTTTTCTTTCCTGCGGCATGGTAAAGAAGTAGCAAGAATGCAATCAATTGTTTAGTGTCTTGAGCTCCATTAGAACCCCTAAATCCAGGGCATTCTGATACATTGATGTCTGCTTTTGCTGATAAAGTGGGGGGCTGGCTTCCCTTTTCTGCATCTTGCAATTTACTGGTGAACATTGAGGCTGCTCATTGCCAGAACAACTACAAGTTAGTTACAGGGAGGTGTTCCAGTCTTCTATTTTCTTGGCAAAACTGGTAATTAGCAGATCAGAAGATCCTAGGTATTAGGGGCACATGGGAAGCTGAAGATGCTGTAGATGCTGTAGAAGGGCGTTATAGTAATTACTTTACACTGCTGCAGAAAATGAAAGATAATTTGCATTATGCAGACTATATCTACGAATTGTATAGCTACAACAAGATGAAAAAGTAGGTATATATTCCTTTATTTTAATGTAAAAAGTTGTTATATATTCATTGGGGAAAGTAGCTTACAGAAGAAGCAAGTTTTATAAAAGTCTGGTGAACCTGCCCTGAGAAACATCTGCTGGTGTAAAACTTAGAAAAGCACCATGGCTTATTTTTAGGGGGTTCTCTATAAGCTAACACTTGCCAAATCTTTCAGAGCATTCATATGAAAGAATAGCTGAGTTCAGCGCTGGGTAGACCACCATTGTGTATGGACTGGTGGTAATTTAACTTTTAAATAAAATCTGAACCTCTTTAATATATAAGAAATCTTTGTCAGAAGTCAGCAATACTGAAGTAAAGTGCTCATCTTTGTAAATGTAATAGACAAAACAGCTTTCCAGCAGAAAATAATTACTGAATAAATATAGGTAGAGGAAAGGAAATGTAAAAAGTAAAAGACTACAGAAGTGAATAAACATGTTATTTAAACATTATCTAAAAGATATATCATATCGACACGGTACATTTATACAGCATAAAAGCATGTTGATATATAACAAGAGTCTGAAACATTCTATTTGCAAAAACAGTGTGCGTCTTCTGAACATAATTAGCGAGTAGCCACGTTTGATTAGAGATAATTATGAGGTATTTGCATACAATTTGCATTTAGCTGTTTCTAATTAACTGGGGTAATTAGTCATTTGTATACTATCCTAAATATTGCATTGTTTTCTTTTGTGTAACATAGAGTCACTTTTATTGTTTTAGATGTTATTTTCACTATAATAGAGTCTACACTACACTAAATAGAGTCACTTTTATTGTTTTAGATGTTATTTTCACCATAATTTCTGTAGTGAATATCTCAAAGCATATTCAATCTCAAAACATGTTTTAATGTTTACTTTATACTGTTTTAAACAAATGAATTCTGCATAAAAATTGCAGCCTTGCCTACATCAGACTAAAATAGGATTGGGTGCTTTTTGTCCTGACTGTCATTGCAATTTCTATTATCTTTGTGAAGAAGCCTAATATTTATATTTATTATCTCATAATCTGATTTACAAGGCACCCTAGAGATTAAAAGTTTGTATCTTTGTTTGGCATCCACCAATTTCAAGTCCTTGAAAGGCAAATCAACAGGCTAGCTGTTGCTTTTACAGCTGTGTAAATGAATGCTAATAGAACTGATCCTGTGGAACCCTCATTGTTAATAACATAAGGCCTTTTAATGTCTTCCAAAACAGTTACTTTTAAGGCATGCCAACTGTCAAGCTTGCGAGTATGTTTATTTTAGCTCTCACAAAGAACCTTTAAGATGTTCATTTCATAGGTGTGTAAATGATGTTTGGCATCTGTCATTACAGGCCTTACATTTTTCAAGTGAGCTTGAGCTTTGCAGTGCAAATTTAACAGGCCTACTTTAATGTGGGTAGCTGCTTTAAATTACTTTCCTTCACTTGCATACCACTCTGTTCACCTGCGCAAGTGAGCAGAACAAGCCGCATGTAAGCTTGAGACTTGGAGCTTACACAGGGCTAAGGACTCCCACATCCCCTATGTGACAGGGCTGGGTGTCTAAGCAGCCAGTAGCTAAGCACTGACACATGAGAGGAAGGGGAATGAGTTACAAGCCCCCCATACACAAAAGTATTGGTTATGTCACTCTGCTTTCCTGGTTGAAAGGAACTGCAGGGGAGTGGCAGTAAGGCGAGGAATCAACTGTGAGGGCACTGCATTTATGTGAACCTGTTGCATGGACTTGATTGATCAAAGCACAGGATCACTTTTAGACATATTTTCAATAAAATGTTTCTAGACAGACATGTTTCCATATCTCCTACATAACCCCCAATAAATTATCAGGGTAATGATGAATGAAGTATGGTACATTCCAGGTAATTTATTTTATATGCTGAGAGTAATTTATAACTGAAGAAAAAAAAAACTATTGCCATGCAAATGAAGAACTTAGTGCAAATTGAGAAATGAATGCACACACATATGGCTGATTATAGGGGAATTGTATTCAGTTTTCTTTTTACTTCTTAATATAGTGTTGCCTGGTATAATTTACATTTGTGATTTACATTTACATGTCATTTTGCATTGCCAACAAGGGTTCACTTTTGACATAAAGTCAAATGCAGAGGAATTAAAAATAGTAGACATTTTCTTCATAAGTGATTAGAAGATTAATGTTAATGTAGGTTTACTGAGCTAAGTGAAAATGTATTACTTAGAAACTCAACCACACTGTGAAGAAATTGTATAATTATATTTTATTTTATAAAGCACCACCATACTGTGCACAGTTTTAGTATAGTTAATAGTATTAACCAATTAGGTATGTTGAGATTAAAGCCAATTATGTATGTTGAGATTGAAGCAGAAGGTTAAGTTGCTCCTGCCAAAATTATTTTACAGTCTAAATGCTGTTCCAGACACAAATACATTTGTAGAAAATTATATTAGTACTGGGGGTGAGATAGGGTTTTTTTTAGGAAGAATAGATGTACAGAAAAAGAAGAGGTGAAAAATAGTATTTTGAAGGGATCAATAGCTCATCAATAACTAAGAGGCTTACATGGATTGTCTTAAAAAATGTGAGTACAGAGGTTCTATTAAATCAATGCCATCTCCCTCTTAAAGCTTAAAACATCCTTATGTTATTTGTTACATTACAAGACTGTGTACTCATCTATTGTATTAAAGTACCATTGTTCTACATTATTATTATACAGGATTTATATAGCGCCAACAGTTTGTGCAGCGCTTTACAATATAAGGAAGACATTACAATACAATCCAAGACAAGATGGTAAGGAGGGCCTTGCCCGTAAGGGGCTACAATCTAAAAGGGAGGGGCATCTCTTTTAGGAGATATGGAACATTGTATGTTCTACATACTATGCATAATCCAAATATGCATATACAGTATGTCATATAACTTCAGTGTTTGATATAGCTGTGTGGTTGAAAACAGTATTTACCACCCTAGCTATTTTAATTTTTTTTTTTTAGGTAAAGGAAGGCATGCATCTTCTCATTACTGGCCCCAATGGCTGTGGCAAAAGCTCTTTGTTCCGAATTTTAGGAGGTCTATGGCCAGTTTACGAAGGAGTCCTTTACAAGCCACCTCCACAAAATATGTTTTACATTCCCCAAAGGTATGTGACCCTGTAACAGGTTAATGTCTTTTTTTCTTTATGAAATTCTTACTCTGTTGCAAGAGTGTAAAAATAGGATTTTTGTACTTACTGTGAAATCTTTTTCTTGAAGACCACTGGGGAACACCAGGAATATAGTAAATCATATATATGTGGGTTATGGTGTTGCCTTAAGAAGGTAGATACTGGCAAACAGAAAAACAAATTGAGGACCAGCCCACCATAACCATAACCCCTTTTTCTAACTGTCATGCTTCAGTTTTGTGAGCGAACAGTAACACTAAGACCAAATAGACTCTATAGTAAGAGAAAGGAGGAGAATATCCTAAACCAGGCTCCAGGTAAGATAGCAGGATGAAGTCCCAGGGTGAGGACAGCCTATATAGTTGGGGATTACGTAGGTACTGAAATCCAGATTATAAAGAAAAATCCAAAGATTAGTGTAAAGGTTACACTAGGTACACCAGAGGTTGTCCTATTGCTCTAAACACAGATATCACTCTGCGTCTAACTAGCACAGTGCCCACAGATTTGGAAAGCACCCCATGCAGAGCTTACAGCACAGATACCACTTACAAGATGAGAGGGTACACTGGATGTTATGCCCACTGCACTAGAGCTAGATAGTGCTCCTTGCAGCTAACTGACAGTACCCACAGGTGGAAAGCACCATAATACAGAGCCCAGGGCCTGAAGGTCATATTCCATTGTATCTTTGCCTCAACCATAGGCTTACTCACAGAGTGAGTCTTTAGAGACCAGTTCACACCAGAGGCTGTGACACAGCTCTGGGTCTGTAAATCATTCTGCAGCTAAAAACCAGTACACTAGATATTTGGGGAGCGTCACAAGCAAAGCCCAGTGCCCAAGGGTCACATTACAGACAGACCCCACAATCTTTGGTCCAGCATGGTCTAGATACGGCAGAGCTAATGATACGTCTATCTGGAAAGCTGCTGTGTAAAGACAATCTCAAGCAGCCTAATAAATTACTTAATTAAACAGAACACGCATCCACCAAGTACCGAAAATGCTGATAGAAAAGAAAACATTTTTAAATATATAGGTAGAATTTTCCTCTGCTGAGCTGAGGAGAAAGAGTCAAACTTCCAAGGACACTAGCAAAAAACTGAGGCATGACGTGTAGGGGGGAGTTATAATGAGCTGGCTTTCATAGTTTTTTACTGTTTCCCAGTGTCCACCAGCTTACGGTTGCAACATAACCCACACATCTATAAGTTACTATATTCCTGTGTCCCTCAATCAATAATAAAGACATATCCATACTGTAGGTAGGTTTACCTTGCAGCCACTAATTTCCAAAGGAAAGACTGACTTTCTTTTTGTCAGTCCTGAGGCTTCCCGGTAATGGAGAACCATCTTGCACCACCATTTCAGATCTCTGTTCAAGCTTATTGTCTTAAGGAAAAAGTTCCACCTTTTCATGTCAAGGTGCACTTTATAAGGTCATTAGGTACCTTTTAGGCATGCAAGACTGCCACCTAGTCTTCCGTTACTACAGTCTTTAAGTTTTTTTTCCAGGTGGATGATCAGGCCTCCTTTTAACTTCATTTCGGGCATGAGGTCTTCAGGTCGCTTTTTAAGCTGCAGGCTGCCCCCAATTTTATTCTATTTTGTTATGTATGCCTATTGGCATTTTGTTTACTGTTTATTTACAGAGTTGCCCACCCCTCAGGACTGCTTTTGGACATCCTAATCATATCAGAATAACTACTGATACTGTGTCCCTTAATGAGTAATAAAGAAACAGGATTTTTGTACTTAAAGTAAATTCTGTTTCTTGGCGTTCATTAAGGGACACAGGTCCCACCTCTTTGTTTGTTATCTTCTCCTAAGTAAAGGGGTTTTACCTGGCTGACCAATTGCTTTTTTTGTTTGTTAGTGTCCAAATCCTCCTGTAGGCAGCAGCATAATCCAATCATATCAAAATAACTACCCACCATCGGCCACTAATGAACTCCAAGTATATTTCACGATAAGTACAAAAATCAATTTTTTTTGTTTACTTCATGACCTTATTCACACACAAAGCAAGAGCAAAATTGTACGCATATTTGTAAATGCATGTATGCGCATATAGGTGTGAATTGTATGCAATTCCAGAATGCATCATTTTTCACAGAAACTTTAATGTACTTTATGTGCGTACATGCGTATATGCGCGCACATATGCGTATACATGCGCATGCGTGTAAAATACACAGAAATTCTGAGCCTGAGATTTTGTTTTTGCGCATCTTTATGCAATGCAAAAATATGGCTCCATACGCAGCTATGTGTACGGAGCCATTTATTTGCATATGCTGCAGTGTATTATACGGCAGTGTGAATGAGGCCTATGAGACTTGTGCATCATATAGTAACTTAATTTGGTACTTGTTTAGACTGTAATACAGGAGCCATTAGTTGTACTTTAAGGTCCAGTAAAGCAGGTTTATATATTTTAAGTAAGAAAAACAGTCCTACCTAAACCCATATTACCAGAAATGAAATAAAGCATATATTGCTTTGTAGGCAGATTTTCAGATCTCAATTTCAGCTTTACTATTTCTACTTCCCCCACTTTGTACTTTTAGGCTCTATGGTGCATTCATTATAGGTGAGATTGGTTTCTTTACTGAAAACAGATATAAACCAACTTTACTGTCAATTTTCCTTGATTTTACATTCAATATTACTCTGGCTCTCTTTATCTTTTGATCTTGTAAAGTATCGTGAAATTTGATTATGATGTTTACCTCCCTAGACCAGTAGCTTTCATCATTTTTACAATGACTGATCAGCAGAGTTTCATTCTTGTAGCCTTTGGTGGCCCTTCTCTATTCCATGCAGTGCAATACAACGTAGTGCTTTTTTGCTGCATGACAACCTGTTCTTTAAGGTTTTATAGGGTGTGATTATGCTACTGGTCATTTTCCTTTCCCCTTTTTCGGGCTCTTTACTCTGACCTACAGTAGGTTGCTTACCTTTATATCTGTAGTCAGGTCCACTTCTGTGGATCTGCCCAGTAGCTGAGGTTTGCCTTGTTTTCTTTTGTTCAGGTGTGAAAAAAAACTTCAAGGCTACACATTTTATGGTTCGCTATGGTGAGAACCTTTATCTTGTCATGTACAAAATGCATTAAATGCATTTTGTTTAAGGTGTATGTCAGGACAGAATAAAAAATATATAGTAGAAATGTGCAATATATGCACATTTCCCTATTGTGTTATCTCTTTAAAGGCTTAAAGTGACATTAAACCCTCAGATTTTTTAACATAAACCAATACTGTAATGTGTGCCTTACTGTAATCCATGGTTGTTTCCCTTCTCTTTGCTGCTCTTCCTTTTAAATCCTCATGTCTTCTCATGCTTGGGGAGAACTTCCCTTTGCAGCTGAGTGCCTCTTCCTGTAGTGCTGGCTCAGGTTGCAAACCTACACACAGACACCATGTATCCATTTCAGAGACAAGGCAGTCTTCTGCAAAACAATAGTTCTGCCCAGCTTGAGAAGAGATACAGATTTAAAAGGAAGAGCAGCAAAGAGAAGGGAAACAACCATGGATTACAGTAAGGCACACATTACAGTATTGTTTTATGTTACAAAATCTGAGGGTTTAATGTCACTTTAAGTGACAGATAGAAAAATATCTGTCCAGAAATATACTTATGTCCTACTGACTGTTGTGAGCTAAAACACACAGTGTTTTGTGGACTGAATGATGTTAGCCCTGCCCAGTTGTCTTTTGCTCTACTGCTCAATCATGCTCCTTCTCCTCATCTCTACAACATAAGCACTAATTGTTCTGCAGTCCCAAGATAAATAGTGGGAAGGCTAATTAAGCTCCTTGAGAGAACACCAAGTATATACAGGACAGCTCTGAATTTTTGACAAGATCAATAGATGTAACAAAAATGTTTTCAACTATATATTTCACAGAGCAAAAGAGAGGGAATAAGAAAAGTTCACTGTCAGGGTTTTCATACACTTCCATTGCCATATCATGTGAAGAAACACCAATGCTGGTCAGGCACTTTAAGCATTCTTTAGTTGGATTTGGATTTTATCTAGCAACTTGTTAAATGCTGTCTGTTCAATATATGGAGTTGGGATATATGTTCTTGGAGATTGTAGAGCTTTGTTCCAATTATAGTTCAGTACTGCTTATACATTTTAATTATATTTTAGGTAATAAGATGTAAGTATAACATTTTGATAGATGGTTTACATCAATGGTATAGTTACCTTGTTAACCAGATCATTGTCTTACAGGCCCTACATGTCAATAGGGACTCTAAGGGATCAAGTAATTTATCCTGACTCAGTGGAAGACATGCATGATAAAGGATATCGGGACAAAGATCTGGAACGTATTCTTGACAATGTACATCTTAACCATATAGTGCAACGAGAAGGAGGTACATGGCATTTCTATTTGGAAAACTAATTTCATTTACAGGTGTACAATTGAAAAATTTTATCGGAGCAGGGAGGGGGGAATCCAGCCCCTCCCCTGTCACGGCAGAGGATCGAGAGGGGAGCGAACGCCGGTATGTGTTCGCTCACCTGATCTACTAAGCCGACCTGTGACAGTCTCATTGTCACAGGTCGGCTAGAACTATGAAGTGAGTGAAAAGCACTCACCTCATAGTTCTCCTTTAACCATCCAAGTATGTACATAGATATCACTACAGCAGCATTTAAAAAAGGCACAGAGGAAGCAGAAATGTTAGTGTTTCAGAAGTATTTTGCCCTTGAATGTCTGCATATAAGTTGGTGGACAGTTTAGAAGCTTTTACTTGAAGCTAAACTCCTTCCAAATCATCCTAGTGTAGCAGTTGCCGCAGATATCCCTGTAAGTCCTCACCCATTATATAGACATAGCCTTTTGGGGCTGCTGTTAACCCTGTTGAATACCACTGGAATTATTTGGAATGCCAGTTGTGAACCGAGTGTTCTTACAACAACAATACCCTACCTCACAATTGCTCTTTTGGCTAAATGGATTCAAATTCCCCACAGACACCCTACAAGGGGCAAAGCCTTGCCAAGAGGTTGGAGGCTGTTAATGCCGCAAAAAGAGGGGTGAGGGCAACTCCCTAATAATGCCCATGGTTATAGAATAGGATGGCATACAAGCTCATGTAGCTGTGATGATCAGGTGTCCTCAAACATTTGCCCATGTGATGTACCTATGATTGAATTGCTTTATCTACGAAAAGAATAATAATTCTGCTAAGCAGTTCTTTGGAATCATTCACCCTGCTAGACAGCATAATCAAGTCCCCAAACTCACTTTTCACCCCTGTATTTAAAGCATTTCAGCTTGGTCAAGGGTCTGCCCTTGCCTGTGATTTAATAGTGAAGGAACAGCAGCACTCTGATAAGCACATTGCTCTGTCCGCTTCCCCAAGTCAGGAAAATCTCTGTGATCGATCAGCAGCAATGTGTAATGCAGTAGACCCTGCCTCCCCTTTTAGTGCTGGTGTAAAGGGATTTAAAGGAGGTAACAATAAAGACATGCTGAGGTACAAAATGAAATACATTTAAGAATTTAATTTATCATGAGTACTACAATAAATGTGAGTCTTTTTAGCTGCTATTAGTTCTGCTTTAAAGTAGAACTAAAACCAAAACTTTTTTTTTTTTTCGTTTTTGATGGAATATGACCCCTGTCAGCTTTATTTTGCCATCTGCTTAACATTGGAAAAATTTCCCTTCACTTCCTGTTTCATAGCCACAATAGGAAGTGAGAGGAAACCCCTACAAACTGAGAGAAATCTCTGGAAGTCAGTAGGGTCACCAGAACTAGTGTCCACATTATCAATTTGTTTCTGTTTTGATGACAACCTAAAATTTGGAATTTTCTTTCACTTATAAGTAATAACAGTCACCAGGACAAATAGAGAAGCTGAATCTCCCTAACAGGGACACAGGCAGCAATAAAAACCTGACAAGGTGTTCTATTCCCTCTCCACACCATCCAAAACTAAAAACAAATGCTTTGGCTTCAGTTGCACTTTAAGGTTCAGTAATCTCTAGCAGAACAATTATATATTGTGATCACTAACTATATAATTCATTTTAATTTACTGATTGGTCATAAGATCCCTGCCTTTTTGTAGTTTCATATACGTTCCACTGATCTTTTTCGCTACTCTGTAGTGCGAGTGGTTACTGCAATAGTTTACATCAGGGTTTAAAATTTCAAGTCCTGAGCTACTAGCCAGGCCTTAAGAGTTACTTGCCACCAGTTGCCCCACCTTACCCTGGCCCGCCCTTAACTCCGCCCCTAAACACACCCTCTTAAATAACCTTATGATAGTTGCCGCTTGTAAACGGCAGATTAGGGATGCCTGCTGCAGGAAAACGCAAGTTCCTGACGCAGGAATCCCTAATCACACCTGAAATATACTGTAGGTGTGAATGGGACCTAATATACACATACACTAATGTGCTCAGAACTGTCAGAGCTCCGGCCGGAGCTGACAGGAGCAGCTCTGCGACTTCATCCGACACGGATGGAGCTGCTCCCGCATGTCAGGTACGCGGTCTGCGATCGCGTGCCTGACATGTCAGCTGGCTGCTGGCCACATAGTACCGGCTCGCGGGTTGGAGTTTTACCGCGGACCGGTACTTGGAGACCCACATTTTGAGCCCTGGTTTACATCATATTTGCTTGTTACACTGTTTAATTAAATAAGCCTAATCGAGCATAATGTAAAATGCACATTCTAGCTTATAAAATGTGGTTACATTACGTGTATTGTATTTGCAGGATGGGATGCGGTTTCAGACTGGAAAGATGTTTTGTCAGGCGGTGAGAAGCAAAGGATGGGCATGGCAAGAATGTTCTACCACAAGTAAGAATAATATATTTCTATTGCGTAATATAACATTAATTACCAGTGATGTTAAGAAATTGTTTTGCCTGCTCCATTGTCTAATGTGCTATTTTGTATGCCATTAGTAGCTGACTGCAGAGAATGGATGAAAAGAATATGAGGCTCTGCAGATAATTAAAAACCATGATCCCACTGCTTTTTTATCAAAATATAGATTAACCACCTAAGTACCAGAGCATTTTTTTATTTGTGCACACACAGTCTAAAATCTGAATTTTTGGATTGAAAATTACTTTAAACCCCCAAACAATGATATATTTTCTGAAAGCAGATGTCCTGAAGAATAAAAAAAAAGTAACTCAGTTTTTTTATGCCGTATGATATTTGTGAAAATGTTTATCAAGTCAATATTTTTAGGAAAGAACACACCAAAATTAATTTTAGTGCACACAAACAGAATATAATACCCCTTTTTTGGGGTGGAAAACATAAAAGATGGTGTCAAATCAAGTAGGTAGATAGCAAGCATGTCAAGCCTTAACATTGCGTGCAATGGTGAAAAACAATGGTACCCATTGTTTGCTGATTACTAATTGCCCAGAAAGCCAGCTCCATGCTCCCTCATCATGAGATGACGAGGGAGCATGAAGCCAGCTTCCCAGCCAATCAGAATGCCGGGCACTGCGTCATTACACGGCGCCAGGCTTCCTGATTGGCCAGCTTCCCGACCAGTCAGGAAGCCCGGCAGCGTGTAATGACGCGCTGCCCAGCTTCCTGATACAGGAAGTATCGGGCTAGGCATCGAAGCATTTGGGCCAAATACTCGGTATCGGCAACGATATCGATACTAGTATCGGTGCATCCCTAGTACCCATAATTATCCATAGGTGACTCCTTAAAAAGCCTTTACTCATCAGTTTAGAGTTAACAGCAAATTATGGGGAGCCCGAAAACCACAGTGGGGGGGTGAGTGGGTGGCACAATTGCAGGCAGCCCAGATCACTTGTACTTGACAAGCTTCACCTGCTGAAAAAAATGATAGCAGGATCAAGGCTGCAGTAGCAGCCATAATCTTGGTATAACCAATTCAGGCCAACAACTTATATATATCTACCGCGTCCTGACGTGGTTAAATAATAAACAGTATTCATTTATCCAGTAAAGTAACGTTAGAATCACTTAACTACAGATATAGGGGGCTATCTGCATATTTCAAACTGTGGGATGTCCTATGTACGTGAAGATGGCAACATGTACTAAATACTCTTTAACCACTTGATGACCGGGGTGTTAATCCTCCTTCCTGGCCAGGCCATTTTTCAGTATTCAGCACTGCGGTACTTTGAATTACATTTATTACGTCATGCAATACTGTACTGAAATTATTTTTATACCATTTTTTGGGACAGATAGAGCTTTCTTTTAGTGGCATTTATTCACCACTGGGGTTTTTATTGTTTTACCATATAAAGAAAAAAGAAGTACAGAAAATTCTTCCAACATTATGTTATGAAACATTTGTTATTACCCAATTTTTTTGGTAAAATATAAAAGACGGGGTCACTTCAGGTAAATAGACACCAAACACGTCAAGCCTTGAAATTGCGCACGGCCGTGAAATTCGCAAAAAACTACCATACCCAAAATTTCCATAGGCTACACTTTAAAAGCTTTTACCGCTCATCAGTTTAACAGTGATTGATGACCCTAAAATTATTTCACGCACTCTGACGTTCGCAATGATATGTAACATGTGCGGTGTAATGGGCGTAAAAGTCAGTTTTGCACTTAGGTGCACCCGATTTATGTTTGCCTGTGTATGTGGGGGTGGGGGGATTTTAAACATTTTTGGTGGGGTTCTTTTATGTGTGACTTTAATTGTTTATAACTTTAATTTTTTTTTCCTTTTTAAACTTTATTACTTTATTATATGTGATAGCACATATACAGTGACAGGTCCTCCTTATGGAGACATCAGGGGTATTTAAGACCTTAATGTCACCTAGGGACCCCCAAAGAAGCTGATGAAGCCGGAGAGTGACAGCTGAATGCGGAAGTGATTCTTAAGTGGCCCCCACAATCACCAGATCTCAATCCAATTGAGCATTTGTGGGACGAAGTTGGAAGAGCCATCAGGCAGCTGGTTCCACAACCATCAAATCTCACAGAACTGGACAGTGCTATTCATCAGGCATGGTGTCAGATTCCTTGCATCACCTTTCAATATCCCGTGGAGTCAATGCCAAGAAGAATCGCCGCAGTATTGAAGGCAGAAGGTGGCCAAACGAAGTACTCATAGGGTGGTCATAATAATCTGGCACTCAGCGTACATCACTCCTGCATTCAGAAAACAGGAGGGAGATCGTGTACTGACCCCCCTCCAATCTCAGTTCACAGAGACTCTCCTGTAAGAAATCATTGGGGAGTAGATTTCATGGGCCAGGAGCAGGAGTGGGCAAACCCATCCCATCATGCATCTGCCTCTGGGGGTCAGAGTCATGCAATGCCTAATGGAATTTATAGTTGAACCACAGCTGGAGGGCTGGAGTTTGCCTACGCCTGCCCTAAAGCATCTTGTTGTGAAGGAGTAGGCTGGATGTGTTCAAGCAGTTTGTTCTTCGGCTTGTGGGAGAACACTTTATTTTTCTACTTCATCAAAAACGAATGTTCCATATATAAGTCAGTGTGTCTGTTCATGTTATTAATTTTTTTTTCCACTTCTCCGACAAAAGACCACAATATGCTTTGCTAGATGAGTGCACCAGCGCTGTCAGCATAGACGTGGAAGGAAAGATATTTCAAGCTGCAAAAGATGCTGGGATAAGCCTTCTTTCCATAACTCATCGGCCATCTCTTTGGTAAGCACTACACTAATGGCATCAATAAAATTTGTATGGTGAATTTACAAAACGCATTAGGGAAGTTGTCAGGGCAGCTCTAGATATTTGATTGATGAGTGCTTCCAATTCTCATAATAGCTGGTTAGCTCGCACACAAGGAATGTATGTGCAGTTTCGCTGGACAAATCAGCTATGCAAATGTTTTATAAATAGAGCCATTAAAGTATACCTGTCAGAACCCTAAGACTTACACTACAGAGTTGCGATAGGAACATTCCAGAGGTGGAAGGGGGTGGGGCACTAATCATAGCTACATAGGAGATTCTCCCATAATTTATAAAGGGGAATTTATCCAAACTGGAGCAGACAGAATCTTGAGCAGCTGTGCATGGAAACCAATAAGCTTATATCTTTAATTTTCAAAGATCAACATTGGGTAATTGTGGGCATAGCGTTCTGTTTAGGCTTTTTTTTTTTTCTCTCCGTATATCTTTATAGGTTGAACTTGATGGACTTGTGTCTTTTTTCAACCTGACTAGCTATGTTCAGTTTAACTGAACAAACAGAAGAGAGAAGCTGATTAGTTGCCATTGGCAACTGCCCCAGATTCTGTCTGCTCCAGTTTTCATAAATTCCCCCCACTGTCTAATTTCTTTTTTTTTATTTTATATATTTTCTGAAAGTAGAACAAAAAGATGGCAGTTGCAATTTTTGATGTCACAATGTCAGGCATCTGTTTGTCAAACCCATATTTTCGCTAAGGGATGCACTCAAATAATTTTAGTGCACACAAATGCAATATAATATCCAATGTTCCCAATACCCAATGTTTCAATAGAATATAAAAGATGAGGATGTATTGATTAAATAGATTCCAAACATGTCAAGCCTCCGTGCAAAACTGTGCTTACCTCTAAAACAGCAAAAAATCTATGGTCTCCGAAATTGTCCATGGGCGACACTTTAAAAGCCTTTGCTTCTCAACAATATATAGTTATTAGTGATTGCTGGCTATAGAATTATTAGTTTCACTCCAGTGTGCACACTGATACCCAACATGTGGTGCATATATATTGTTTTCATACACAGGCACACCATGCTCCATTAGCTTCTACGCTGCCCAGCGTGGCTGGGGAATGACAGTGGTGAAACCAAAAGTGATGCAAAGCTCCTCACTTCTGGTTTCATTCTTTAGAGGGACGATCAGCAAAAATCCATCCTGCGCTTTCCCTGATGACACCCACTATAGATGGATTTTTAAGCCTGGGATACATGGAGGGAAGGAAGGGGGCATGTTACTGCACGAGTGATTGCACTTTCACAAGAAAGCCAACAGTCCACTGCTGGAATGTAAACAAACTCTTGGTTGCAATAGTGACTAGAAGTCTGTTTACAGGTGCTTGCTGCACCCAACATAAGCCTTACGTTGGTGGCAGAGAAAGGGTTAAAATGATGTAAAATTAAATATTCATTATTTTAAATATTTAGTGAACAGTTTGCCAATTACCGTATTTTGCGGTCCATAAGACGCACCGGACCATAGGACGCAGGGAGGTCCGGCGCGCCTTATGGAGCACTCGAGACTGTAGCTTCTGTCACAGCTTCTATGACAGAAGCTGTGACAGAAGCTGCAGTTAGTGACCGCTGAGACAGGTGGCGCTGTGATTACAGCGCCACGGTCTCAGTGATCACACAGAGCAGACGAAGAAAGTCCGTTCTTCGTCTGCTCTATGGTGATCTCGGTCGCCGCTGCTCGGCTTTAATACGAGTGATCTCGTTAGATCACTCGTATTAAACGAGCAGTGGCTCCTACTACTCGCCCGGCGCCCGAAACTGCATGTCTCGGGCGTCGGGATTCGCTCCATAAGACGCAGGCACTTTTTCCCCCTCCTTTGGGGGGGGGAAAAAGTGCGTCTTATGCAGCGAAAAATACGGTAATCAGTTTTGGGGTTTCAGAAGTGCTTTTCTAGATTTAAAGTGCAATAAAAGCTCCTATATGGCAGTCTAAACAAGTACCAAAGCCAGTTACTATGTGATGCATAAACCTTATAACGTTAAAAAAAAACTTTCTTCCCTTACTGAGCCAAATCCTGCTCCATTTGTGTCTCCAATGCTCCCCCTCCAAGTCACTACAGCTCACAGTGAGAGGGTTTCAGCAAAAGAAGCAGTGCTGTCAATCCAGAAATCAATGAGCAGGATTAGTTGTGGCCAGGTGCTGATTGACAAGCTACAGGCCTGTGAATCAGGTGTGACAGTGCTGATTGCCATGCCCCTACAACATTTGTTTATCCCAATAGTACAATCAGCCACAGCCTACATGAGAGTGGCAACTCTGCTCTGAATTCAGGAGCAGTGCAGCATCATTGTCACAGCATCACAGGAGGCTGAATTAAGAGGAATTCTCTGGCAGACTTAACAAGTATTTGTGGGACTTTGCACAGAAACTGCAGATGCACTTATAATTAAGTGCTGCAGCACATATTTTTTCATGAGAGCCCAAATTAAATACTCCTTAACCAAATATTGGAAAATGTATTTAAAGATAATATGTGCATGTCTTTCAATCATAAAGTATGTGCATATTAGAAGCCTTATTGTTACCCTGGCATAATGTGACATTTACTTTTTTATTGATTTAGTTGTACAACAGATTACACTGTAAAGGATAAGGGACACGGGCTGGCATGATTCAGCAGCGCTTTATTAGTGTAAAAAGAATGTTGACCCTGTAGCTTTACTGTACACAGATCAGAGAAGGGAAAGTTCACTTCTATATTTAACCTGAAATCAACTTGACACATGCTTCTCTAATGATTTCAGTACACTAATGTGGTTTATGTGGTGAGGACTGGTAAGATTTAATCCATGGAGATCACATTAACTTAATACTTAGACAGTGGGCCTTGATGTCACTATCATAGTTATCAGTAACAGTCAAATAATATTCCACACGAATTAAAGGAATATTTTCTTCTACTCTCAATACATCTACTATGTAAAGTGGATCATTTAAGTAACTGTTTTTTTGACTATTTATTAATATAAAGAGAAATGCCAGTGCACTCTGTCAGAGGTTTACCATGTCCCCCCTTGTTCCCCAGAATATAATCAATTGAAAGAGCGGACATTAAGCTAGCTACTCATTAATCCATTTTTTATCGGTGGTGTGAATAGCAGAACTCTGTGCCTGTTTTTGTCTAGAGAGGAAGATAGCAAAATTATACTCACCTAATCCTCAGAGTCAGCTGTATCTTAGTTACATAGTATTTGGGGTTGAATAAAGACATATGTCCATCAAGTCCAACCCATATAGGTCCATATAGGGATACTGGTATCCCTGGATATTACGGTCCCTCTTAGAGTGGTCCCTTCCGCCTCACTGCCCCTTTGCTGCAGCGCTCTAAGGTGTCGTAGATCATCACGTCCAATACAGTAAGAAATGCAGGAAGTGATGTAGAGCACCTCCTATTCATTCATAATTGGGGACACACTTAACATACTATGTCCCCAATTATTTACAAGCGCTCAGCTGATCACTGAGCGCTTGTACTCTGGCCTCCATCCTGACTCGCTGTCACAGGAAGCTGAGCATGAGGTATGGGGAGGGTCTCCTGTGACAAAGCTAACAGCTGACTCCTCCCCCGAACCGCTGTCTCGGCCTCCTGTGACAGCTGACATCTTTCTCCTCCCTGCTCTCCATCCTGATTTGCCTGTCACAGGAGTCTGAGCGGGGCGCTGTGGGAGGAGAGCTCAGCCTCCTGTGACAGTGCTCTGCTCCCCACCCCGCTCAAACTCCTAACAGTTTCTCTCCTCCCTACTAGACGCTGCTCTGTGTCAGAGGGGACACAGAGCAGCGACCAGCGGGGAGGAGAGAAACTAGAGATGCAACACATTTTCCTAAATTGTACTCTCAGCACTTTGCGGTCAAAATTTTCAGCAGCCGAAATTCTGTGCATCCCTAAATTTTAGTGCACACTAATACAATATACAGGTGAAACTCGAATAATTAGAATATCATGCAAAAGTAATTGCAGTAAGTGCTGCAAAAGGGGCCCAAACCAGTACTGAGTACATATGCATGCTTGTACTTTTCAGAGGTCCGATATTGTTCTATGTACAATCCTTGTTTTATTGATTGCATGTAATAATCTACTTTTTTGAGGTTGTGGATTTGGGGTTCTTGGGGTTTTCATGAGCTGTAAGCCATAATCCTCACAATTATGACAAATCACGGCTTTAATTATCTTGCTTTGCATGTAATGAGTCTATCTCATATATTAGTTTCACCTTTAAGTTGTATTAGTGAAATAAATGAACTTTGCACGATATTCTAATTATTCGAGTTTCACCTGTAATACCCAACTTTTCAGTACAATATAAAAGATGAGGATGTGTCAAATAAATAGATACCAAACATGTCAAGCCTCAACATTGTTCACATCTGTAAAATAGCAAAAAGTCTATGGTATCCGAAATTGTCCATAGGAGCTTTTACCTTTACCCCTCAACAATATAGAGTTATTAGTGAATGATGGCTTTAGACATTAGGGACATTAAGCCTGCTACTCATTGATCCATTTGTTATCAGTGCTGTGAATCATTAAAGAAGAACTCTGGGTCAAATGTTTATTAACCCTTGCAGTGGGACAGTTTTGTATGAACCTTTATACGAAAATCTACCACTGTATGACCAGCTTTACATGAATCTGTTGCAAATTGCTCCATTTGTTGTAGACAGATTTCTTGTGAGTGTCAATGACACTTTTTACAGGTCAGCCTTTTTAAAGAAAGTTTGTGTAAATGACAGAGCAATTTCAAATTATCTTCAGAACCAGTATTCATGTATGTAGTTTTCCCCCGAAACTGTAATCAGATTATATCTCCCCAGGAAATATCACACCCATTTGTTGCAGTTTGATGGAGAAGGAGGATGGCGTTTCGAACAACTAGATACAGCTACACGTTTATCACTAAGTGAAGAAAAACAAAGACTTGAGTCTCAGCTTGCAGGGATACCCAAAATGCAGCAGAGGCTGAATGAACTGTGTAAAATCCTAGGAGAAGACTCGGTGCTTAAAACCAGCTCTAAAGATGACTAACAATTGATTCGTCAGTGTGCTGCACATTCTCTCTATTTTTTCAATGGTTTACCCAGATGAAAGATTATGATTAATAATTTATGAATGTACTCTATGCATGGACTGCTTATCTGGATCTGGGTTAAAAAGAAAATAAAGTAATTAAATAAATTTACATGTATGCGATCCCCTTTCTAGAAATCTGCTATACAATCATTTCTAAAACTAGAAATGGAGTAAAATAAGAAATGAATTCTTCTTCAGCAGAGAGTGGTTTTATTAGCTATGATCAGATATGCAACCATACACTTGATTGTGTACCAAGGTATGAGTAGACGTGGATACATACCTTCATGTTTCTAAGGAGTTAGCTGGTGGATGTGCATGTAAAATGTAGCATGATAAAATGCTGCGTGGCCATGAGTATGCCAGAGCAATAAAGATGGAGAAACGTCTAACCTGAAGTCTGAAATTGTTATCACTAATTTTTACAAGGGGGCATGTGGAGCTTTATGTTCCAAAAGTGCACTTATCCGTGAGTGTCCATTCACATCTAAACCTTTGTTAACACACGTATAAACACATGCACAGGTGTAAAGGGAGCCTGAATAGCTTTAACTTAAGTTGACATGATTTGACTAGGACTATACAATAAGCATTAATTCAACATTAGTTATGTTAATGATAGCATATTCTGTGCACACTCTGTTGCTCGGCTGAAGTGAAGATGCTTAACTCATAAATAGATATTATGTGTGGCCAAAAATACTGTTATTATCTGATGATATATGATATTTGCAAAACCCACTGATGGCTGCATGGGTGATTAAGTATGTTTGCTGTTCAGAGAATGAACTACTTTTTGGCATTCACCTCATTTGCAGCACGTGGAGATAACTGTCAGCAAGTGGTTAATTCTCTTAAGCTGGCCATACACTGTTATATTTTTTTCATTCAGCCTGCAGGGCTGTTAAAAAAAATAAAGTAAAATAAAAAAATTTAAAGTACAAACACAAAAATATTTCTACTGCCTAACAATTTGCATAAAAAACACAGGTTTTAGTTGTGCAAAATATGTGGAAGCCATACTGCCTCATGAAGGTTCCTCTGTATATTGTAGTCCTAAAGGTGCCCATACACTGTTCGATTTTCGGCCGGTTTTTAAGGAACCAGCCGAAATTCGCACAGTGTGTGCTGCTGTCGGCACCCTTTCGTTCAGCATCTCTGAATCAGCTGATCGAAGGAGATGGTAAGAAAATCTTTGATCGATCAGAGCCGGCAGCCAATGAGCTGCCCGCTCTGGTCAGGTATTCTGTCGGGCTGGCGGCTCCTGTCAGAAAACAATGTAAACAGCGGGATTCCTCGATCAACACGCTGTTCGTGTTGATAAAGGAATCGGGTCTATTTTTTTGTTCAGTCCGTGGGTTGAATGAAAAAAATTGATCAGTGTATGGCCAGCTTTACTCTAATCTCTGAGTGCAGGTGCAGGTGTATTTAGTGCAGGTATGCCTAGAGGTAGCCAATTGCTCCTTGAAGGCACAGGGACAAACCAGAAGCCAAGCACAATACAATGGCAGCTGAAGTGTCCAACAAGGAACAAATGGCAACCGCACAAATCAATGCATAACTAGTTTTTAAAATAAAGTGCACATAGAAGGGCTTTCCACAGTACAAACACCAACATTTTCTAGCACCCAATACAAACACAAACATTTCCCAGCCAGCCCACAAAGAAAAAAAAACAAATTTTGCTAACAATTTGCATAACAGGTTTTAGTTGCACAACTTTTGCAAAATGTGGAATCTACATTGTCTTGTCGATGCTCCTCTTTGTAGTGTGATCCCACCTCTAATATATGAGAGCCTCCATCTTGGAGCATATGTAGCAATGGATAAATTGAGTGCAGGTAGAGGTAACCCATTCCTCCTTAAAGGCACAGGGACACACCAGTAGCCCAGCACATCACAATGGCAGCTGAAGCCCCCAATGAATCCCCACACCAAATTTAACAACATAAACAAAACAAATTTGGCAACTGCACAAATCAATTTGTAACTAGTTTTTAAAGTAAGGTGCACATTTAAGGGATGTCCACAGTACAAACACAGAAATTTTCTAGCACCCTTACCAGCTAGCCTGCAAAAACACATTTTACTTTGCATTAAAAACACTGGGTTTATTTGCACAACTTTTGCAAAATAATACAACGGAATCAGATTTCCATAATAAACTCATGGCATTTAGATAAACTCAAATAGCCTGGACAACAATCAGACAATGGAGAGCAATTTATTTGCAATGCACAGGTACAGGACACAAGGATGCAAGCATGATGTCCTTGTTGAGGTAAAAGGCCTGAGACCATCTTGGGTAATAAAAGCCCTCTGCTTCAAAACCACCTTGATCTTATGACACATCAAAAATGGTTATTTATAGGGCAAAGCTGCCAGTTCTCCTGCCGACTTCATCACCACAAGGAAGGCTACCTTGTGGGATGATAATGATAATGCATATGCATAAAGGTATGGATCTGTTAGGGAACCAAGAAGTCAGACAGAAACCAGTCAGAAAAATAACTGGAACCATAATACCCTCAAGCAGATGTCTCCACTCTTTAAGTGCTAGAATTATGGCCAACAGCTCTCTGTCTTTGACCTGGTAATTGTACTCTGCTGGAGATTTTTGGAGAAGAACCCACAAGGGTGTAAGGGACCATCTGGTGAAGGGCATTAAGACAGGAAAGCCCCTAGTCCTCTCTCAGATGCATCAACCTCAAGGAGAAAAGGTAAGACAGGATTGGGCTGAGAAAGTATCGGAGCAGTAGCAAATGCGGAGTTAAGGGCTTCGTCGGCAGGAGAACTGGCAGCTTTGCCCTGTGTGATCACTGCCCATTTTTGTCTGGTCTGAGATAGGTATTACCAGAGAGGAAAAATTCCTGATACTTTTTCGATACAGTTGGCAAAACCTATGGAGCGGAGACCAGTAGGACGAGGCAATTGTGAAACAGCCAACACCTTTTGTGGATCCATGAAGAACCCCTCTGAGGAGATAATGTAGCCCAAAAAGGTAACCTGGGACTGGTGAAATTCACATTTCTCAAGCTTATAGAAAAGCCCATTCTTGTGTAAACGTTGCAAAACATGTCTAACGTCCTGGCGGTGCGATTCAGGGGAGGGGGAGAAGTGTATTAAAATATCATCTAAATAGACTATCACACATTGTTGTAACATGTCACAGAGAACATCATTAATGAACTCCTGAAAGACAGTGGGAGCATTGCACAATCCAAAGGGCATTACCAGATACTCGTAATGCCGCTCCTGGTGTTAAAATGCTGTCCACCACTCGTGGCCCTCCTCACTAGCATATACGCACCCCTTAGATCGAGCTTGGTAAAGACATTTGCTCCCTTGAGGTGGTCAAATAATTCCGTGATTAAAGGAATTGGGTAGGCATTCTTGATCATGGTGTGATTGAGGTCTCATCTCATCATCCTTCTTTACAAAGAAAAAGCCAGCTCCTGCTGGAGTAGTGGACTTGAGGATGAGCCCCCCGGGAAAGCACATCTGCAACGTACTCCTCCATTGCCTTATTCTCTACAACAGAGAGATGGTAAACCCTGCAACAAAGAGGGACTGCACCAGGCTGCAATTCGATAGCACAATCATAAGGACGATTTGGTGGAAGAGTACCATCATGCACCTTATCAAAGACATCCTGTTACCTCAGATATTCAGTAGGCAATGTGGAGACCGAGGATGCACAATGTAACTTAACCAGCCTATGGATGCAAGTATTGTTACATTGTGGAGACCAAAAGAGGATCTCAGCCGTCTGCCAAGTGAAGGTCGGGTTACGTTTCAGGAAACGGGTAACCGAGAACAATAGGTTAGTGCAGAGAGGTAATAACCTGTAAACATACCAACTACCTATGTAGGGCCCCAACAGCCAGATCGACCAGAATAGTCTCGTGGGTAACATGGGCAAGATTTAGGGATCTGCCAACAATGGCCAGTGGAGTTGTACAAGGCAACAGAGGAATACAAAATTCTCAGAAGCAAGTGTGCTGTCAATAAAGTAACCAGCAGCTCTGGAGTCTGTTAGGGCCTGAGTGACAGCAGAGGAATCGGCTGCTTGGCAACAGAGATGGAACAAGCCGGTACATCGAATACCTATGAAAGGAGGCAACAAATTCAGGGTAATCGTGTATGACAGATGAATTGTTCTCCCATAAGGGATTTGCCCAGGCCAAGACCTTATCCGAGAGCAACAATATCAGGAAGCCCACTTTTGACCTATTGGATAAAAATGACTAGGGAAACCATTAGAAATAAATTCTTACTTGGTTAAGGAAGCCACAACATTGATTCGGATCACCCCCATAACACGAGGGAGGGTTGCTGAACTTGTCATACCCTTAGTGACTGCTGGTTCAGCCCACAGAAGTGGAAGCAGCAACATGAGAAGCCAACGGCCAAGAAACACCTCTCTCAAGATGGGCTTTGCATGCTAGGAGAGTCTGCAGTGCCAGGGCGAACTAATGCATACGGTGATCTTGTTGATCCAGCCTAGAGACCAACTTGAGTAGTGTAGGAATACCTGCACTATCTGGATTCATGGCCCTAGCGAACCAAGAAACCAGACAGAAACTTACAGTGCAGGTTTAAAAATAAAAGGGGTCATTGAAAATAACAATAAACAAAAATGGCAAAAATCGATGGAGAAAGTCCAAGAAGTCGTAAGAGCCAAGCCAGAGGTCAGATGCTAAAGCGGATAGTCAGCCGAACCTGTGTAACAGCTTTTTCTTCACCTGTGTCTGAATTGATCTATCCCTAAGGAAGGGAAATTGTCAAGTGGTAAGTCCTAGGGCAACCTAGTACTGGGAAGCATATAGAGGGGAAAACTGGAGCAGACAGAATCTGGAGCAGTTACCCATAGCAACCAATGAGCTTCTCTCCGGTTTGTTTAGTAAACCTTTGAAAATGAAAGATAGAAACTAATTGGTTACTATGGGCAACTGCTCCAGATTTAGTCTGTTCCAGTTTTGATAAAGTCTCCCCATAGAGGTTCAGTGAACAAAAGCTACTCTAAGGAGATCTTCCAGGACCTGTGCAGGACCTTCCAGGACCTGTGCATACATGGATTTATAATTAGACAGTAATTCTGTTCTTTACTATCCTGTGTCTGTGCTGTTACTCTGTCCTGATGTTGCTTTTGAACTTTGCCTCAGTTCCCTATACTATGACTTTTAGGTCTTGGTTTCCTGTCTTTACTATTAGCTCATGTATTTCCCTGTCTTGGTTTCACTTGCTTCTGTGCACATCAGCCCCTTTACTGGTCATTTCAGTCCCTTTGGGAAGGACTTTAGCATTAGCAGTGTGTTCTACAATCTCCCTGCATAAGAAATTATCTCTGTGCATGCATTGTTTGGATGGTAGTATTTTGAGGTTGACTGAAGTTAAAGGCAAACCCAGATAACTTTTTTGGATAGCATAGTGAAAGGTTAGGACCTCTGCCAAAATGTTCTGTGTTTCCATTAGGGAGATTTTTCCTCATTTCCTGTTTCATTGACCACACATGGGAAATCTCTGCAATGGGATTACTGACAGCAGTAATAATCTAGCAGATGTTCTAACCCCTTCCCCCTTAATCCAAAACTGGTACGGCATTCAGAACATTTTGTCATTGTCCCAATAGGGAAGATTTAACTTCATGTTACTTTGCAATAGTCAATCAAAGAGGGAGAGAACTCTCACATACACGGATACAACGAAAGTAGGGCTGCAACCAACTAATTGATTAATCGATAATGAGTTGTCAACTATTCTCATTATCGATTAATTGGTTGGATCCCCTAGCTGTCTCCTCCACGCTGGGAGGAGGGCACCACAAGCAGAGTCGTAAAGTGACCACCACTCCAAGCTCACTCCCGTAAGAGACTATAACCTCAATACAAATTAGTATATTAAACGTGAGCTTGTAGTCCATCTCAGGAGTGAGTTTGGAGTGGTGGCTACTTTCCAACACACACAGGGACCATGGGGAACAAAAGTAGTCACCCTCCAGAAGGAAGGACAGTGTCAGCACCAATTCAGAGATTATTTGAGGATCTACAGCCGAGTGATACACAAATAAGATTTTTAGTTATTAGTTAAAGTATAATTAAACACTTGTTTTTTTGCATATATCTACTGCTAGCCAGCAGTAGATACAGTATATGTAAAAACATGCTATGCATTCCATTGCAGTGCGACTTGGGTCGCAACTTAATAACCTTGGAGAAATATGGCTCCTGAACCACAGATTTCAGGTAAGTCCTTAAAGCATAGTCACTTTAAGGTCTTTAAATGCAGTTTTAAGAATGAACTTCTGTGTTTAGTGTCACAAATCCCCCTCATTCCAATATTCATGAACAACAGGTGAGATGCTTGACCATGTCTGAGTTGCAGCCACATGACTCACTTGAAGAGTATTTACTGTATGCTAACAAGCAGGTATACTGAATAAAGTCATCACAAGTTGTCCATATTTTACTCTTTAACAAACCAGCATCTTCTTAGCAATAACTATAGAACTGACATTTTGCTTTGCTAGCTTTCATTTTTTTCACTTGAAATGACAAGCATAGTTGGGAATGTACACTTTACCATAACTGTCATACACTAGGTGGCGCTGTCACATTGTCAATAAGATGTTACAAGCAGAGTTTCTCAAAAGACAGCTGTCACAATGGACAACTGCCGCCTAATGTATGTGGCCAGCTTAAGAATAGATGCAATAATTATACATTTTTGCTCATTTATTTCAAAGACTTAGTGATTTGTTTTAGGAACACTTAAACTTTCAAGATCAGGTTGGAACATGGGAGGGTTCCAGTGCCTCATAACTTGGAATCCACAAGGATAGAATTCCTTAGATCAAAGAAAATATATAAATTGGCATTATTAAAGCAAACCTGTACTTTACCCCTATTAAGGTTTGTTTTATTGAAGGCACCTTTCTTGAGCTCCCCCATTTGCTGCCAGAACTTGAACAACATGTGACAATATTATTGTGCCTAGCTGGGTAGCCTGAGCCAAAGTGCTGGTACATGATGACATCAGGGTTGGATTAACCATTAAGCAATGCAGGCATGTGCTTAGGTCACCAAGGGAAGGGGGCACCACAAAGTCTTCCCCTAGCCACCATGCTGTTAAAGGATAAGTGCAATTTAAAACAATGTGCACTTATTATTTTTTCCTCTTTGCCCTGAGCTAGCCAAACCCCCTCTACAGATGTATACCTACTGATATCTGACTGCTGCAGCCTTGTTGTCTATTTACATCCTGCACCACAAATCTCTCCTCTCTCTCTTCCACACCACAAGTCCTCTCTCGCCTTCTTTGGGGTTCGCCTACCTTCACCCCCCGCCTGGAGACAAAGGTAGATGAGCCCCCTGGGCTTTTTCATTTCTAATTTATGAAAGAAATGATTTCCCTCATCATTTCTAAATAAAAGGCCTGAGTCAGTTGCTTGATTTTGATCTACGCCCACCGTTTTAAATAAAGAAAATGACAAAGTGTTTATTTAATAAAGCTGTGGGGCTTACCTGGAAGAAAACTAAAGAAGGTTAATGCATTTTCAAACTCTTATTTCACCTTCAGCACTCGATTTCATTTTTTAAACAAGGGCCCTGCGAATATGTGTGAGAGTTTGTTTTGGGTAAACAATGCCAAAAATGAATGTTCTTAACCCCTTTATGACTGAGCTTATTTTTCAGTTTCTGTTCCTTAATGACTGAAGCACTTTTTACACTTTTGCTGTGTGATTTTTCACAGCAGTAATATGCTATCTTACAAAGTGCACCCACACATATTATATATTGTTTTTTAGAGGACAGAGAGGGCTACATGATTATATCACATATGTGTGCCTAATGCCTCACTTCGGATAAATAAAATATAAATAAAGTTAGAATGCACTGAACAATAGATTTACAATTATCCTCTGCTAATATGAATGGGTTAAATGATCCGTAGTACATGATATGTAGCCCTGTACCCCCTTTTCCACTTACAGAGCTAGGTTATTTTTCTTTTAAATAAATATTAATGTAATTTTATTGGTATCTATCTACCAGTAGCTGCCTCATTTCCCACCCTCGGCTTATATTCGGGTCAATACTTTTTCTCAGGTTTTTTTGGTAAAATTAGGCACCTCGGCTTATATTCTGGACGGCTTATACTCGAGTATATACCGTAACCCTAAAACAAAATCCATTAAAACACTTAGTGACAGCGACATACTTTGAACAATACCGTCATGAGGGGGCTAAATAGAAAAATTAAACCCTTAGGGTGAAAAACAAATCTGCAGCCCAGCTGCAGATTTTCATTGTAAGGGATTCATTTGTATAATAATTATAGGAAAAATATATTTGTATATAATTTTTATTTTGGTAAATTATTATTTCTTTACACTTTTTTTATTCTTTACGCTTTTTTCCCCACACTTTTATTTGTCTATTATATTAAGCAGCCACTATGACTGCTTGATAATTTTTTTTATTTATTATTTTTTTTAACAGAACCCCAAGAAATTCTTTAAAAGAGAACTATGGGGTAACCTTTTTTGTCATATTCAAATGTCCTCCCATGACGCGAAGTTCAGTATATAGCGAGCTATTGCCCATTATATACCGAGATCGCCACAGCCAGGTCGGATCCCTACAATGCTGTCGAGATCCACCCAGCTGCGTGAGTGACAGCTGGCTCTGCCTATCTAGAGGCAGGGCCAGCTGTGCCCGCCCCCCCCCCCTCCCCCGTTCGTTTCTCCACTCAGCGCTGGAGGATCGGAGCGGGGAGGGGGGGGGAATCTCTGCGGGGGGGGCCGTGACTGACAGTCACCGCTCTCTGCAGAGAGATGATCGGAAAGTGAGCGAGCGACGGTATGCATTCGCTCACTTCCCAATATATAGAGCCGACCTGGGCCAGTTTAATTGTCACAGGTCGGCTCGAACTGTGAGGTTGAGTGACTTAACTCATAGTGCTCCTTTAAATATAATTGTTTTTTTTTTGTTATTATAAGGCTACTTAAAACTTAGGAATAGCCAATAATAAACTCAATCTGCAGCATATCAGATTCAGATGTCACTAAAGACTTCTGATGTTCTTAGATGTTTTTTATTACAACGATACAATGTTCCATTTTGCTACATAATTATATGAAGCATAGAACTATGTAGCAAAATGAAACATTGTATGATTGTACACATTGGGATCTGTACAGAGCTGTCAAAACAGATCCCAATGTGTGCAGAGATGTCAAAACAGTGATATAGCAGACATTCACACGGCTCTGTTGTCACTGTCAGATACTCGATCGTTGACAACGATCAGGTATCTGTAAAAGCTTAATTCTTTCATTGATGAAAGAATTAAGCTTTTACAAAATCTTAATCCCTTTATTAATGGATGCCTCAATACTGAGGTATCCATTGGTGAACGGTAACTGTTGATCTCAGCGGGTACCGGCTTTTAAAAGCTCCAAATAGCTGATCATGTACAGTGTACGTGGTCAGTCATTTGGGCCTTTCATGCTGGGGACGTACAGTGTACGTCTCCGGTCATGAAGGGGTTAATATATTTTTCACAGTTTGAATGCAGTGTTGTAATATTACATTATGGCCACTAGATGGAGCTTTTCCAAGTTCAAATGTAGTGTGTTGTAATAATACAATATGACCACTAGAAGGAGCTGAGGAGCATAGGAAATATAGAAACATTTTTGTGATTTTATATGGTTCTTGAAGAGTATCCCTGGCTTCCAATGTAACCATCTCTTGATGGATTCGCCAGATCATTTAATAGGCTAACTTCTTGAGTTTCCAGTAATGTCCCAGGTTTCTAAAAGCTGGGCAGGGAAATGTGTATGGCCCTTACACGTCTCCCTGCCTGGCTCTTAGCAACCCGGGACGCTCTGGCCAAAAAGAGGAGAGGCAGACACACTGCAAATATTGTGCAGCACAGCAGCCATGCTGCTCTGCCTCCCATCCCTCCCACGTGACCCAAAGAGATACTGCCTGAGGCAACAGCCACAGGCTGCCTTATCAAAGGGTTGACCCTGGACATGGGTGTCCCCAATAGGCACTAGGAGAAAAAAAGGGATTTTTTTGCACTCACTACAGTATCCGTTTCTCTGATAGTCCATTAGGGGGCATAGCACAGCAGCCATGCCACTCTGCCTGCTATTCCCCCCACGTGACCCAAAGAGATGCCGTCTGAGGCACAGCCACAGGCTGCCTCATTATAGGGGCAACTCTGGACATGGGAGACTGGACATTGGTGTCTCATAATAAGTGCTAGGAGAGAAAAAAAGGGATTTTTGCACTCACTACGGTATCCTTTTCTCCAGTAGATCATTAGGGGACATGGCTCTCTCCTATTATGTGTTTGTTTTTTTTATCTTCAATTACTTCAAACTGCTCACTTGCTTTTCCTGAGCTCGTGCTGTACAGACAAGGGTGTAGACCAGGGTTAGGCAACCTTGGCACTCCAGCTGTTGTGAAACTACAAGTCCCATAAGGCATTGTAAGACGCTCACAGTCACAGGCATGACTCTTATTGAAATGTTACCACAGCTGGAGTGGGGAGGTTGCCAACTCCTGATTTAGACTCTAGATGGGTTTTCTTTGCCTACTGTCTAAATTCGCAGAGGTTGCAGCTAGGCCATCAGTGACAGAAAATAGTCCTGCATCCCCCCAAATGAGAAAATAAGTTTAAGGTGAATACAAAAAATCTATTTTCCCCATATCTGATATGATTTCTTTTAATCTTTAAGGCAAACTCTCCCAATTATGTACACAATGAGAACATATTGAACGATTCACGTTTTCTTTACCTGCCTTGAACAGTGGATTACAGTGCCTAATTTGCATTTTATAGCTGTGAAATAATTATATGTTCCTTCCTATACCATAACAACATCTTGTCTTATATTGTCAAAAGGGTGTGTTCGTGTATGTGGTTGATTTATAGGAACCGCCTTTACTGTTTCTGAATAGCCTGGTGAAGGTGCCCATAAAATAATAAAAGGTTCTCTTCATATAAAAACAACCTATAAATTAAGGCATATGCCAGAACTTTCACTTAATTAAAATCAGACTGCAATTTACGAAACCGAGAATGTAATTAGAAGTTTTTTTCTCAGGGAAATAACCGCTTCGCTACCGGAGCAATTTATGTAATTTTTTTGCACACATGATTAAAATCTGCATTTTGGATAATACATAACTTTAAACCCCAAAACATTATATATTTTCTAAAAGCAGAGGCCCTGTAGAATAAAAGGAGGGTAGTTGCAATTTTTTATCTCGCACAATATTTGTGGAACTTTTCTTCAAATCATTATTTTCAGTGCAAAATACACAATCAAGTTAAATTTAGTGCACAAAAACACAATATAATCCACATATGAGATCAGATTGTGTCACGTGAATAGTTACCCCAACATAATAAATCTCAAAATCTGTGTGGGCCTGTAAAAAAGCAAAAAATGACAGTAATCAAAATCAATAGGCGGCGCTTCAAATGCCTTTGCAGCTCATCAGTTGAGTTCACTGTAGAGGTGCCCATACACCTATTGATTATCGTTCAGAAATCGTCCACAAACTGTCTTTTGTACGATAGTTGATCAGTTGATGGGAACCCAAGGATTCTTTTTACTGTACTCCGGGCTGCACTTTCTCGATCGGTGAGGCTGACAAACTTTTTTCGAATCGTACCAAAATCGATGGATTAGTGGCGTTTTCATACGGAAAAAATCGCAGCAAGAACACTGCGATCGACAAAATTCAGTGCGCCAGTATTGCTAATGAACGATTATTAAAATCGACATTGGTCTGTGCTTGATGGGCTATTTGAGCTAGAATCGAATGAGGGTTCTTGGCAGCAACAAAACTCTCTGATCAAAAATCTATAGGTGTATGGCCAGCTTAAAGTGACATTAAAGGCTATTTTTTTTCCCCCCACCCAATGTTAGTGTCAGGACTTACCTTAAATTATGTCTCTTTATTCGATCATCTTCTTCCTTACTGTCCTTTTCAGCTGTCCTTCCAGCGCTGGTGCGAGTCTCCGATCCAGTGCTGACTCCTCTGTCCTCCTCTCCTCTGATGTCCCACGGTGTCTGCGTGGGTGCACGCTGCTCCATAGACTTACCTTGTGTCTCTCCTCGTCTCCCGGCCGAACATCTGAACTGCGCATGTGTCCGCCTCAAGATCCTTTGCGGCCGCCGGAGACTCTTCAGATGTTCGGACAGGAGCGCGTGGTGAAGACACAGGTAAGTTTAAACCTGTTTCAAAAGGTTTAGTTTAAAAAAAAAAAGTTTTTGCATACATCTACTGCTCGCTAGCAGTAGATATATGCAAAAAAACATGAGGGTTTAATAACCCTTTGAAGGAGGAACCTAGAATCATGTATCTCACTCCGGCATGTGCGGCAATACCGCATATGTATTGCGCAATGCTTGTTTGCATTCACATGCATGTCCTATGCTTGCATTTGTATGTGTGCAAGTGAGGCAACAGGGGTTGTTTACATTTTTGTTTGTTATTTTTATTGATTCTATTATATTTGTATTTACCATTTTTTTCCACTTAACTTTATTGCTATTACAAAGGGGCTAATAAGGGTGTGACAGGTATTCTTTGTTGAGACATAAGGGGTTGATTAGAACCTAATGCCTACCCTGCCTTCTGCTCCAGCTGATCAAGCACTGACTGTGCTTATTCCGATTTTTACCTTGCTTTGCAGATGGGATTTTGCCATTTTGGTTTGCATTTTTTCATGCGTTTTGTCACATGAAGTTTCTAATTGAAGCCTATGGGACCAAAGAATGCTGTATTCTGCCAAAAAGTAGTTAGTGTACTTTTTCCAGCGACCGGTGTTCTTCTGCTTGTGATAAAATGCTCAGGTGTGAACAGGGGCCAAATAAATGAATGGGATTCCTTGTCTTGAGTAGACATGTGCTACGCAAAAAAATTCTGCGCATGTGTGCCACCATCTTAGAGGGAGAGGGCATGACGTCACATAACGCTGTGCGTGCGTGGCGTCGGGTAATGTCATAAGCATGTTATGGTGCCACCATCTTGGTGTATATCTTAGTATACAGGTGAAACTCGAATAATTAGAATATCGTGCAAAAGTAATTGCAGTAAGTGCTGCAAAAGGGGCCCAAACCAAGTACTGAGTACATATGCATGCTTGTACTTTTCAGAGGTCCGATATTGTTCTATGTACAATCCTTGTTTTATTGATTGCATGTAATAATCTACTTTTTTGAGGTTGTGGATTTGGGGTTCTTGGGGTTTTCATGAGCTGTAAGCCATAATCATCACAATTATGAACTTTGCACGATATTCTAATTATTCGAGTTTCACCTGTATACCAAGATGGTGGAGCCCAAACATGTGTATGATGTCACCCAACGCCGTGCACATGAGGCGTCATGTGACGTCATGTGCTCCACCTCCAAGATGACAGTGTCCATGCGCAGAACGTGCCAACGGCCACTGTGGCCGCCGTCTATTCTGCAAATTAAATCATGTATGCCCAAATATGGTTTTCGTATATTCGGGCATATAATAAATTAGTTATTTTGCATTTGGACGAACTGCTGAATCAATTGAATTCTATTGATTTGCAGGTTCGTACAATCAAAACACACATGTCTAGTCTTGAGTGTTTTGGCGTGCTTAGCTTTGCGCGACATAACACCTAGGTGTGAACGGGGACTTACAATGGGTTCAGAACTGAGCGATCCCAGGTTCACACTCTGTAGTAGACATTAGGAAAAGTCCTCCTGCTCCCCATTCAGACAGCATTTGTTATTGTCCCAGAATCCTTGGAGGAGTGGGGGAGCTCAGGAATCATGGTTGGGGGTGGTCCTGTGGAAGTACAAACATTACCTGTCTGCTACCAAAGTACACTGGTAGCAGATAAAACAGTGGTGGTCAACTTTCTAGATACAGGGGCCTCAAAGAAGGCCCCTGCCAGTTAAGGGCCACAAATTATATTCAACATTTAGCACATATCTATTATGTGAGTAAGGAATAAGCAGGAAAGGTATTCTGCTGTTTTAACATTGATTGACTTGTAATCCTTGCATTGCATTGCTCAAGTTACTGAAAGAGTTACTTCATTATCAGAAATAAGCTCAAGATTAACTGCTTGCCACAACTGTAGAACAGAAAGTACACACAAGGACATCACTTACTCGCTTACTCTAGGACCATTTAAATGCTCTCCACACTGCATTGTGTAATATTGTTGGAAGGTGCTTGCATTGTTCATTTGAATGACCGTAGTATTGATACAGAAGCATCTATGTGTATTATTACTCGGTTGGATCTGCCAGATGAGCACTAAGAGATCTATTTTATATTATTTAAAAAAAAACATTTCTCACTTCACTCACTAAGGTCAGAAACTAAAAGTAAATCTGTATTTTGTATATTGAATTTCTAGAAGTTCTATCCCACTGCTAATAACCAGATCCATCTAGATCAGGGGTGCCCACAAGGTCGATCGCTATCTACCAGTCGATCGCGTAGCGATCACTGGTAGATCGCCATGTCCTCTCCTCCCGCCGCTTCTCTGGATCCCCGCTGCTCTCCCCAGCGGGGATCCGAGAAGAAGTGAAGGAACCGGCGGCGGGGGAGGACGGAGCCGCTGTCACAGAACTAATGCAGAGCGGTGAGGAGAGAGAGAGACGCTCGGCCAGGATCTGACAGCCGGCGCCTCTCTCTCCCCTCACTGCTCGTCCTTAGTTCTGTCACAGCGGCTCCGACACCTCCCCCCGTGAAGTGCTATTTCACTTCTCGTCGGATCCCCCGCTGCCTCTGCCCGGGAGAGCAGGGGGGATGCAGAGGAGAAGCTGAGCCCATTTGTGCGTGGCCGAGCGGCAGAGGATCGGTACATGTCAGTAGTATGTACCAATCCTCTGTGCAGGACAAACACTGGAGCGATCGGCTGATCACTCCAGTGTTTGTAAATAACTGGGGACACATAGTACTATGTATCCCCAGTTATAAATGAATGAACAGGATGTGATTTACATCACGTCCCGTTCATTCATGAGTTTCTCAATGGGGAGAAGCACTCTGTACAGAGGCTCCTCCCCATTCAGAAACTGCTTGATAGTAAATATTTTCTGAATGAATGGGAAGCCTCTGTGCTTTCCATTCATTTAGAATAGAGGCTGCAGAAAAAAAGATTGAGGACTATGTGTCCTCAATTTCTTTTTCTATTTTAAAAGGGAAATATCAGGGGGCTTTTTAGACCCCTAATATTTCCCCGAAGCCCCCCCAAGAGTTAAAAAAAAAAAAAATTATGAAAATTTAAAATAAATAAAAATAAATAATGAAAATAAAATAAAAAATAGTAAAAAATAAATTTAAAAAACTTAGTTTTTTTTCCTTGCCTCAGGCGCAAAAGGAGCTGGCTACGGCTATGCTCCCGTGGTGCTCGTGCGGCTGCCGGCTGAATGTGTCAGACGCTGCAGATGGAAAGGTGCAGGACACCCCATGTGCAACGTCGGCCACACGAGCACCACGGGAGGACAGGACGCCGGGACCTGTAGGGCGCACTGGAATGTAAGCCGGCCGACTCCCTGCGTTCAGGTGCGGGAGGGGGTGTGGAGCTGTATTGAAGTCAATGGCATCGCCAACATTGTGATCGCCCGCACTCGGAACATAGTGGCCGCCCCTGATCTAGATTCAGTTTGTAAACTTACTTATTGAAGATGTCTACTTTAACTTTCAGTAGGGTTGTCATGAAGGGGTAAATAAAAGTTTAGACTGTTGGGCTTTAATGAGAATGAGTCATCTCTTTAAAAAGTCATCAGTTGCAAAGCGCCAAGCGCCTTTGTGAAACAACGCTGCTTGAGAGGCGGCTGTGAAGTCCCAGGAGCACTTCTGTAAAGTCCACAGACTAGGTAAATGCAATTAAGTGCTAGTGAAGGCATTACCTCCAGAGAAACAAGAAGCAAACTCCCCAAAGTCAATCCATTTGCATAGACAAGGCTGGCATCAAGCCAGACAATGAGGGATCTGTCTGCACTAGACTGTACTGCACTATAGTCTGTGTTTGTGACAAGATGATGTCTCTTTGGGACCTCTATTCTCTATCATAGGAGCATGGGGATGGCAATCATCTTTCAAAACCACAACATGATTGCTCTCCGTCTATGAAAGAGATAACTATAATTTCTCAGCAGAGCTGATGCAGATATTGCTTTTAAAACAAGAATATTCCATCTTTTAGATCATGTTTAACTACTTGATGACCGGGTGTTTTCCTGTCCAGGCCATTTTTCAATATTCAGCACTCTGGTACTTTGACTGACATTTATTCCGTCATGCAACGCTGTACTGAAATAAATTTTATACCATTTTGTGGGGGACAGATAGAGCTTTCTTATGGTGGTATTTAATCACCACTGGAGTTTTTATTTTTTACTATATAACGAAAAAATTACAGAAAGGTTTGAAAAAAAACCCCCTCTTTTGCCTACATTATGTTATGAAACATTTATTATTATCCAAATTTTTGATAAAATATAAAAGTCAGGGTCACGTCGGGTAAATAGACAGAAAACATGTCAAGCTTTAAAATTGTGCATGCCTGCGAAATCGCAAAAAACTACCATACCCTAAATTGGCCATAGGTGATGTTTTAAAAGCTTTTACCGCTCATCAGTTTAGTGTTAACAGCGATTGATTTTCCTAGAATTATTGCTCACGCGCTGACGTTCGTGCTGAAATGTAACATGTGTGGCGCAATGGGCGCAATCATAATTTTCGCACATAGGTGCGCACAGCACATGTTTGTGTGTGTGTGTGGGGGCGGGAGACTTTAAAATTTTGTTTTGCTTTTTATTTTTTAACCTCTTGCCGTCCGCCCGTTGTAAAAAAACGGATGGACGGCACTGCAGCATTGGCGGGTTTCCGTCGCGAGACGGCATTTTTTCTCTGCTCGCGCCCGCCCCCTAGCGGGCACGCACGGGCAGAAAAGACCCGACCATTGCACACACCCGTTACCGGGTGTTTCACATATAGGAGATCAGCGGCTCCATAGCACGCCGATCGTCTATATGTGCTCGTTCGCGTCTGCCCCCCCGCGCGGCCGCCGGTTTCCCCTGACCCCTTACCTTGAATCCCGGGATCCGCTGCCCCATCTTGAATCCCGGGACCGGCTCGGAGGGCGTCAGGAGGAGGAGGACGGGAGATCAGCTCCTTGCTGATCTCTGTCCGGGCTGTGAATGCAGAAGTGATAAACAAAGGAAACAAAGGAACACAAAGGGCGCAAAAAACACAGAAATGGAGCACTAGCGGGTTGGACTGGAGTGTGTATCATAAGGATAGTACTGCTAAGGAATTGTTGGCAGAGAATGAATGTAATGGTACTTACATGTGGATCCAGGAATCAGGATGTGGGCGGCCTGTGCGGATGATCGGGACTCTCGTGGTGTCTGTTGATGTGCTGTTTGGGAGGATTCGTTCATCAGGGAGAGATGCTGTGGAAGGAGAGAGGCGACTCTGTCCGTGATGCTGCTGAAAGAGTATTGACTCTGGGCAGTGTGATGGAGAGTCAAGTAGAACCCAAAATTAGCGAGCCCAAACTGTGCTGCTGTGACCGCGGTAGTGAGGGACGGCACTCGGTCTGTGTCAAGTCAGCTGAGGGCGGTGTGCACGAGTCGGTGTGCGAGCGTAGCTGACAGATCCCGGGTGATCGGCTTAGTGAAGCGACAGGGGTGTAGTGGATGGGGGTGAGCAAGAGCGACGCGTTTCGAGGTGTTTAACCTCTTTTTCAAGCTCGAGTAGAACAGTGGGCAGTGGCGGGAATCCGCCGGGTTTAAAAATAAAAAAATGACAGGTGGGCAGAACTAGTGGTCTCGCGGTTTTGACATTAGGAACGGGGCTGCTGGACATTGACATGTATAAAAGAACTTTGTGTGCACTGGGATGTTGTTTGGGAAAAGGACAATAAAGAAAACTCACTATATGTGTTGTTGTGGTGCTACTTGTAAAAGAGGGAGGGAAAAAAGGGGGGGGAATTGTAGCAATGGAAGTAGTATAATGATTAAAATTGCTTTAGTTGTGCATTAAAAGATGTTACTTTAATAGAGGTGATAGTATAATTAAGAGGTACTTTATTCTGGACAATTAGAAAGAATTTTTAAAAAAGGTTATTTAAAAAGTTTTATGTTGTGTTTGTCTGGGAGAAGTGAAATGTAAAAAGTAAAAAGTATAAAAGAGATTTTTGTTAAAATGATTAAAAGAATAAAAGAATAAAAATCTATATCAAAAGAGCTGTTCTTTTTTGTGTGCGGTCTTCTTTTTTTATACTGAAAAAGGGCCTGGATGGGAAGGGGGTTTAACACCGCGGATGCCAACTGGTTAAGCGACTTTAATTTTTTTTTAACTTTCATTTTTTTAACCTTTTTTTAACTTAACTTTATTGTTATCACGTAGGTGCTTAAGAAGGGCCATATGTAATATCAAATGACAGTGACAGGTCCCCTTTACAGAGACATCTGCTTCATCAGCTTCTCTCCAGCTTCTGTAGCCAGAGAATGACAGCTGAATGTGGAAGTGATGTAATATACTGTACATCACTCCTGCATTCAGAGATCGGTGGGGAGATCAGAGGGAGATCGTGTATTGATCTCCCTCTGATCTCCAGTGACAGAGCCGCTGTGCCAGTCCCGGGCCCCCATCAGGCACAGCGGAGATCGGGATAGGCGGTGGAAGGGAGCCACACACCCAAATGCATAACAAAAGCAATCGGGTGGCTCTACAGCCGCCGAAACGCTTGTATGTAAACAGCCATTGCTGTACAATTCAAGCAGATTTCCTGCTCGTGTGCGCCCCTAGTGGGGCCCACAAGCAGGGTGGGTGAGGACCTTTTAAAACACCCACCTGCATCTAAGAAGCCACAGTCTGGCTGTTTAATTACAATGGCCGGACATGAAGTGGTTAATGTTGTATCCTTATTTCATGTGTAACAAGAAGCATGGTCACATTCCCAAGGCCCCCCCATCACCACTAATCTTTGTAGGATTCGGCACAGCACGTAATTCATTCACAGATCCATTCACAGGATCTGAGAATCTAAGAGTCCCATCTGCCATCGTAGTAGAGGGACTTGTGGATTTCAATGGAGTACGAGTGTGGGGACTTCACCGTACTGGTAGTCCATTGATTACTTTCTCCCGTCCTGTAACTGAAAGCCAGTACCTATGTACAGACCTGGGACTGAGGGAAGAGAATGCAGGATACTGAGCATTGCACCTGTTATCCACTGAATACAACACTTTCTTTCATTGTTCTGTGTGGCTTTTTTTTATTTATTGTGAGAAATTGGACTTTGCCTTCATCCTGGATGCCTTTTTTTCAAGTAGAATTCATGGAGAGGTTAATTGAGGTGATGACTGTGACTGAGATGGGTGGTGTCAAGGTGCCCATACACTGTACGATTATCCCGCGACCGTACGATAATCGCAAAGTGTATGGAAGGCGTGCAACCGTTTCTACTGTACGGTCGCACGTCTTCCGTCGAACAAGCAGGCTGGAAAAATCATACGATTCCCGTCGAGTTAGTGGCCTGCCCGTTTGCCCGCACACTGCCCGTTTGCAGTCATCGGAAGCCCGCCCCTCATTGCAGTCATCGCAAGTCCGCCCCTCAGGGGGCTTGCGATGATCGCAAGTACCATCTGCCTGTCCAAGATGGGCAGATCGTACGTTTTTTCAATTTCTTGCGAGGGTTGTAAAGTGTATGGCCACCTTCAGAAAGGTTATAATTACCCTTCACATACTGTATATTAGTATGATAGAAAACTAGATATAGATGAAATTACATTTTTTATAGGAGAAATATAAATTGCAGAGGTAAAATGTGTTTCACTGTGTTTAAATCAGAACATTCTTAACCCCTACAGAGGGGCTACCCCCGTGATGCAAGAGTTAAGCGCTTATTTTTGTCTAGATTTATACAAAGTTATACTCACCTGATCAACGGAGCCGGTCTCTTCTGCCTCTCTCCCCCTCCACCGCTGTGGTCTTAAGCTGGCCATACACCTTACAACCATCGCACGACTTTCGTTGCGCGATGGTTGTAAGGTAATTAAAATCTCGTACGATCATCTTGGTCAGGCAGATCGTACTTGCGATCATTGCAAGCCCTCCCCGCTGAGCTGAGGGCTTCCGATGATTCCAATGCTGAGCAGGCAGTGTGCGCTTGCGCACACCGGCCCGTTCGGCATTTGTCTTCCGAGCACGCCACTAACCCGCCGAAAATCGAATGATTTTCGGCAGGTTTTCAAGCGTGCTCGGAAGACAAAAGACGTGCGACCGCACAGTAGAAACAGTCGCACGCCTTCCATAAACCTGCCGATTATCGTACGATCGCGGGATCACCCGCGATATCGTACGATAATCGGCAGGTGTATGGGCACCTTAAGGATAAGAGTCATCACGGTCTATACAGTGCATAGGACAGAAGAATGCTGAGGGATACACCATCACTGCAGCAGGAGAGGAGACAGGCTGGGGGGTGCACTGTCACAGCCAGCTGGATCTGAGGTTCGGGTGAGTATAACTTTTTTTTTTTAAACCTAGACAGGAACGAGCACCTAACCCTTGCAGTGCGGGGGTAGCCCCACTGCAAGGGTTAATCATTTTTTCCCCAGAGTTCTTGTTTAAGGACCCACTCACATCTGTTTGTAGGAAAGCACCATGCGTACTTTTCGATGTTGCGGCCCCATTCTTTTTCAATGGCACTGCAACACACTTTAACACACTACCATGTGGTGTGGTGTGCTGCGGTACAAAAAAATGGTATCTATTTGATTCCTGGTCTATTGTTATGCCTCGGCAGCCCAAAATAAACACATAAAATAATGCACAGTGATGACAAACACACCGGAAATGTGTTATAATCAGCTACACTGCATGTGCAAATATGAAAATTACGCTAAAATTGCATCTAGGTTCAAGGGCAAAAGTGTGGAAAAGCTCTAAAGCTCTATCTCCGGATAAAAAGAAAGTAATTGCAGTGGGGCTACCTCCACACTGTAAGGGTTAATTGCCCATTAATGTCTAGGGGGGATTGTGTAAAGGAGTTTTACTTACCTTTTCCCTGCTCCCCCAGAGGTTGGCACTCACCTCTCTATCCCTCTGCTCTGACTGTGGGATGTCCCTCGGCATCCTCATGTCTGTGCAGGGCTATGGGCATTATGACATGATACATGTCAGCGGGCCTCCGACTGCTGCAGCATAGGGGGAAGAGGCTGTGGTCACTGGTGCTGGATCCAGCGGGAGCAGGGATCAGGCAACTAAAACTGCATTGAAGAATACCCCTAGAAAAAAAACTATATGCAATCCCAGAATGCATCATTCATAATAGAAATGTCAATGAACTGTACGCGCGTACGTGCTTATTCGCGCTCAAACACGCGTACACAGAAATACGCTGCCCGGACGCATCTCGGTTCCATTCTGTTTTTGCGCATTTTTACGCTACGCAAATATACGGCTCCATACGCAACTATGTGTATGGAGCCATTTATTTGCACATGCTACAATACGCGCGTATGTGCGCGGCAGTGTGAATGAGGCCTTACAGTGCAGGCCCATTGCAAGGGGAGTTTTATTTCTTATCTGGAGATACAGTAGTGCTTCACTGGTGTTTGTATCATCTTCCTTCAGATCAACTTCAACTATTGCAATGAAAAAATAGTAAGGCTGGGTTCACACCTGAGCGTATTTTTTCAGCTCGTTTTTTTCGTTCAGTGAAACGCGCGTTTCCCTGGCGGTATGATTTTTATTTTTTTCCTTTTTCTCTATTTAAAAATGTTTTAAAATGTTTTTTTTCACTTTCAAACTTTCCGGCCGGCTATGCTCCCCTGCGACGCGGCCGCTCGCAAGGGACGGAACCCGGAAGTCGGCAGCCGCCGGAGGACACAGCGGGGATCGCGGACAAGGTAAGACCTGTACGCTGTATTCCAATGTTAACGCGCGGAAAAACGCCCCAAAGAAGCTCCTGTACTTCTTTGGGCGTAGGGCGTTTTTCAGCGCGTTCTTACGCGCTGTAAACGCCCAAGTGGGAACCATGCCCATAGGCAATTATTGGTTTTCACATGTTGAGTGTTTTACAGCGCGTAGGAACGCGCTATAAAACGCCCTGGTGTGAACCAGGCCTTAAGCTTGCATTATCGACATGGATAGTCTGCTTACAAAATTACTGGCACTAAACTCAGGAGTTAAATCTTAAAAATACATTCAGGTACCTCCACTATTAACAAAAATTTATCTTATTTGTGTATCACTCGGCTGTAGATCCTCAAATCATCTCTGAATTGGTGCTGACACTGTCCTTCCTTCTGGAGGGTGGCTACTTTTCTTCCCCATAATCCCTGTGTGTGTTGCAAAATAGTCATTGCTCGAAGCTTGTTGCTGTGATGGACTACAATGTCAATACAAATTAGTAAACGTGAGACTGTAGTCCAACATTTTTGATAGGGTACTTGAATTTTTAGATTTAAAGTGATATTAAAGTCAAAAATATTTCAAATGCTGATGAAATCACTTACAATGGGTGCTGCTACCTTCAGAATCAGCTGGTCCTTGAGCACTGGTCCTGACTTCCTATTTAAAGCTGGCCATACATCTTAGAATTATCTGCAGATTTTCTGTGGTCAGATGGAAAAGGTGCAACAGATTCCTCCATCTACAATTAAAGTGGTTCTAAACCCTCCCGGTTTTTTGCCTATATCTACTGCTGTCAAGCAGTAGATATAGGCAAAAAGTAAAAAAAAAACAAAAAAAACGCTTTAACATTTACCTTGTTTCTGCTGCGCGCTCCCGTCCGAGAAAACGAAAGTGGTCCGGCGGCGCAAAGCATCTTGGGGCGGGCACATGCGCAGTTCAGGGAGACGAGCAGGCCGGGAGACGAGCAGAGACGCAAGGTAAGTCTATGGATGCGTGCACCCGCATGCAGACACCGCTGGATCGGAAGTGCCTGCAAGCAGAGAGGAGTCAGTGCTGGATCGGAGACCCGCCGCACCGCTGGAGGGACAGATGAAAATATGGGGAAAGAAGAAGAAGATCGGATTAAGAGACATCATTTAAGGTAAGTGCTGACATTAACATGGGGGGAGGAAACATTTTTTTATCCTTTAATGTCACTTTAACTGTGTGGATGGAGTAATCTCCACCTGGGCCAATCTGTTGCACTTTTTACATCTGACCACAGAAAATCTGCAGATAATTGTACGGTGTGTGGGCAGCTTTAGAGTGACTCCTTTCTCAAGCAGAGTGCTATGCAGCCACCCTTGTGTGTACTAGTAAACTGTGTGTATCTCCACAAACACACAGACACAGCAAATCAAGCTACCCCCGCCCCCCTCCTCCCGTCTAGTAGATGAACAGTTTCTGAAGTCTGCTGAGGGCCGTCCCGAGGCTGGGTGACACCCGGAGCGGTTACCACGCGCGCGATGACGTCGTCGCGCACGCGCAGCACTCTTCTGATACCTGCCGGCGGGTACTGTCCCCTCCTCTCTCTCCTGATACTGTCAGGCGTTCGGTCCATGACCGAGCGCCCGACTTTTCAGAGGCGGTGACACCAAATTGACTGTCGGTCATTTTGGTGTCACCCCTCCAAAGGTATCACCCGGGTGCGGCCCGCACCCCCCTTGTGACGCCACTGAGTCTGCTATATCCCTTGTGATCTTGTACTGAACAGGAAGTTCAGGGAAGCTGAGCCGAGAGACTTGGAAGCAGCTGTTCACAAACATGATGACTGTAAGTGTGTGGGCAAAAATGTAAAGCAACGATTTTTCTCTGCAATGTATATTTGATCTGGATTCATTATTAGAGAAAAGTTTGAGAGTGTAATACTACTTTAACTCCTGAGTTTAGTGTCACTTTAAATATTAGCTGCGTCACTGTTGTGTGTATCATCTTACTTTAGATCATCTTCAACTAGTGCGATGAAATATAGTTAGTCTTGCTATAGAAACATTAAGGGGGACATTTATCAAAACTGGAGCAAACTGAATCTGGAGCAGAGTTGCACTGCAGCCAATCAGCTACTCTCTTTCATTTTCAAATCATACTTAAGCAAGCTGAAGAGAGATCCTGATTGGTTGCCATAGGCAACATCTCCAGATTCAGTTTGCTCCAGTTTTGATAAATCCCCCTCTAAGAGTCTTAGTAAATAAGTCATTGGAAGCAGTGGGTAGGATGATTCCATGACATGAATGGTAGAAAGGACCCCTGTGTTGTTCTGGTGTGTTGTAATAATTAGCACATCTCCTGAGCAGGGTGTTACCAGATGGTGAACTGGAGACTACAGCTGGAAAAGCTGAAAGGGTGGAACTGATCGACACTGAGAAGGCCAGCACGCTTTCTGACTGCTCAGTGGTATTTCTGTCTTTATTACAACCCAGCACAGTTCACTGAAATCTTTACACATACTGACAGGATTCAGAAAGCAGCCACAAGAAATGGCAATGTACACATTTCAGCATGTGTGCTCCTGGTAGGCTGATCGCTTTCATTCAGTATTAGTTCTGAAGGTGAAATATAGTAAATCATTTATCTTTAGGCAGAACTGAAATCTAAAGCTGGCCATACTTTATGCAAATTTCTTCAGGAACCCTTTTAGCCGGCGTGCCTTGTTCAGCTGATCGAAGGAGCTGGTCGGAAAATCTTCCAACAAACATAGTCAGCCGCCAATGAGGCTAGGTTCACACCTAGACACCTCACCGCGCGGCAATCGTGCACAATTCCGCACGGATTGCCGTGCAGTCAGGAGTCACCAAGGTGTGAACCGATTGCGCTGAGGGTGCCATTATTTTTTAATGGCACCCCAGTAGCTCTGGGCAGATTGCACGGTTTCCCGCCGCGATTCCACAGCCGCACGTCGTGTATCGGACCGCACGATACCTGGGAAGCGTGTGCCGGGTGTCTTGCGGTGTAGTGCAGGTGTAAACCTAGCCTGAGCCGGCGGCCACTGTCAGGATACAAAGAAAGCAGTGGCAATCCTCTGATCAACGCTCAAACGTTTATGGAGGAATCTGCTCTATTTTTTTTTTGTTCAGCACGTGGGTTGAATGAAAAATATAGAAGCGTGTATGGCCAGTGGCGTCACAAGGGGGGTGCGGCCCGCACCCGGGTGACACCATAATGACTCACAGTCATTTTGGTGTCACCCCCCTCTGAAAATTCGGGCGTTCGGTCATGGACCGAACGCCCGACAGTATCAGGAGAGAGGAGGGGACCCGGCGGCATACCTTATCCCTCCAGGTGACTGTCCCCTCCTCTCTCTGCCGGCGTCCATCACCAAGATGGCCGCCAGCAGGTATCAGAATACTGCCGCGCGTGCGTGATGACGTCACGCGCATGCGCAGTGACGTCTCGGCGGGGTGACACTCGATTACCGCTCCGGGTGTCACCCAGCCTCGGGACGCCCCTGTGTATGGCCAGCTTAAGACTACATTCACATGGGGCATAGAATATGCAGGAATCCCATGTGCGTCCCAGGACTTGGGCCCGTTCAACTGAATGACAAGGTGACAGCGGCCACATCTGTCCTGCGTCAAGGGACAATCACCACATGTTACTAATTGTATAATCTCTTTCAGATCTACCAGCTGCTATGTAGTAGAAGACCCCTTCTGGTGACTCTTTTGGTGAACTTTTTTTGTTCCGACATCGCAGCCTTTTTCGTTCAAACAGCCCATCTTGCACAGACCAATGTAGTTTGCAATTATCATTTGTCAGCACCACAAACTGGACGATTTTTGTCAATCCAACGACGAAATTTTCGTGTGCGCATGCGCAGTTTCATTGTGCGATTTTCGTTGTATGAAAACGCCAATAATCCGTCGATTTTCGTCCAACTTGTCAAAAATTTTCTAGGCTGCTGGAAAGGTGAAAATCGTCCAGTTGTACAGTAATTGCGGTTGTGCACTGCCAATCAACTGGCCAATTATTGCATAAAACCACGATTGTGGACGGAAATCGTGCAATAATTGCAAGGTGTATGGGCAGCTTTAGGCTGGCCATACACTGATCTATTTTATTGTTCAAACCGTGGGATAACAGCGTGTCTGTTTACATACAGCAGCCGCTGTCAGAATACTGGACCAGAGCGGACAGCTCATTGGCTGCTGGCTCTGATCGATCGAAGATATTCCGGCTGGCTCCTTCGATCAGCTGATCGAGGGATGCTGATTGAAAGGGTGCTGACAGCGGCACACTGTACGAATTTCGAACAGTGTATGGGCACCTTAACCTCTTGCCGTCCGCCCGTAGTAAAAAAACGGACGGACGGCATTGCAGCATCTGAGGCAATGCAGCATAAGTACCGCAGCGCTGAATACTGAAAAATGGCCTGGATGGGAAGGGGGTTTAACACCGCGGATGTCAACTGGTTAAGGCCCCACTTACCCTTGAGCTGTATGTCTTTGGATTTTTTTTTTTTTTTTGCATGTTTACAGATATTAAATTCTGCACATGTTTCAGGCTTCAGCGTTCAAAAAAAAAAGATTTGTAGCCAATGTAAAGCTACTTACTAGACAAAAGAACGTGTGAAAATGTTTTTGCTACGTAGGTTTTTCCCCCCACTTTAATTAAAGTTTATTGGGGCCAACGTGCTTGAATTTGCTCCAAAAGAAGCTCCTGTACTTTTTCCATCTACAGGCGTTTTGCTCAGATGTGAACAGGAGTCATTAAAAACAATGGGATTCCTCTTGCTCAATGTTGCAGCGTTTAGGTAATGGAGCTACAAAATGCCTAGGTGTGAATATGACGTCACCTGCATGGCACCCCATTGGAGCGAATGTTGCCTGCTATGTACTAGCTGTCATCCAGCTGTAGTAATAGCAATGTATGTATCTGTGGATGTGATCTCCTGATCATTACATCACGCAGTCTGGATTGTGCAGGGACCGTGTCATGACGTCATCCTCCCCGCTGTCACACTGACAGATGACGGTGAAGGTAAATGCGGTGAGGTCAGGGGGCGTGTAGCGGTGACGCAGTGCACCCGTAGAGGCGGTAGGGGGCGTCGTGCGCCAGCCTTCGCCTGTCCTCTCCCCCCCCGGTGGCTCCTCCTCCATCTCCCGGCTCCGATCATCACACGAACTATGTCCCAGGGCTGGCAGCGCTGGAGTTAGATGGACGCGTAATCATCCCCCAGCCTGGAGCCGGGACTCGGGCCGTCATGTCGGGCATGCAGGATGAAAGCTCGGTGCGGGTGGCTCTCCGGTAGGTGGTGGGAGATGTGCTGGGTCTAAAGGGGTCGGGGGAGGGGATACCCCCAGAGCAGCGACCGGCCAATCGCAGCAGCTGTGCGCAGAGATCACTGATGGTTGGGCTGCCATTGTGCACCTGTATTGTGTAGGCTGAGCTCATCTCACATGGTGCTCGGCTCATCTCCTCATCAGATGTCTAGCAGTGTCCAGTCACCTGATCAGGCCCAACCTGGCTGTCTGCTGTTGACATGTGCACAAGCCATTCATTCAGCTGCACCTGTCAGGGCCTAAACTGAGTAAATACCCAGCCTGGAAGATGCCTCGACCTTCACCTGTCATGCTGACCCCTTGTCTTTATTGCAGATGTCTGTGTGGCCCGGAATGGCTGGCTAAAATGTGCAACTTTAGCAGTATGCCAGCTTGTGGACATAGAGCCTGCAATCATTAACCCATTCATTTGTCCCAGCCCCTCCCCCAGTGTGCCCTCTGGGGTTGTTGTCACGGGATCGAGTAAACAATGCTTTCAAGGTCTGCTCTGAATGCTAAAAATGTGCTTCTGGTCATTTATCCTGATTGCAATGTGGAACTTATTTCAGTGCGCCATTCGCAGCAGACGTCTTCTTTTTGACCTTTAACGGGTTAGGTCAGTGGCTGCGCGAGGCAGATTTTGTAGAAAAACTGTTTATGCAGATTGTGGAGTGTTTCTGTGAAAGGCCACACACTTTGCTTCTTGTTGTTTTGGTTCAGCGTTGGGGGAAAAGGCTCCGAGATCATTTAGAGACATATTACACTTTAGGTTTAGCTGGACGGCGCAGGTGTTCTTTGTGAATGCGTTGGTTTTTAGGAGTATTTACTGAAAGAGAACCTGTCACGACTGGGTTTATGCTATGAGCTGAGTACTATTGTGCAGACTCTCCCAGGAATGGGGTTTGCTAAAAGAAGAAATCCTTGTAAATAGAAAACCTTCTTTTCCTTGGATATCTCTTTTTTATATTTCAGCCAGGACAAGTTCCTGAAATCCGTATTTCTATTAAATGATGATATAAGCTGAAAGATGAATTCAGGCTTGTAGTAAGAGTATCTGCTTCATAAGATAAATGGACAAAGTCCCAAAAGACTAGCTGCCATTGCTTGCTGACCACCTTCCCGAAAGACTAGCTGCCATTGCTTGCTGACCACCTTCCTGAAAGACTAGCTGCCATTGCTTGCTGACCACCTTCCCGAAAGACTAACTGCCATTGCATGCTGACCACCTTCCCGAAAGACTAGCTGCCATTGCTTGCTGACCACCTTCCTGAAAGACTAGCTGCCATTGCTTGCTGACCACCTTCCCGAAAGACTAGCTGCCATTGCTTGCTGACCACCTTCCCGAAAGACTAGCTGCCATTGCTTGCTGACCACCTTCATTAAAAGACTAGCTGCCATTGCTTGCTGACCACCTTCATTAAAAGACTAGCTGCCATTGCTTGCTGACCACCTTCATTAAAAGACTAGCTGCCGTTGCTGACCAGCTTGTTAGAATACTAGTTGCCTGGTTGTCCCTGGTAGCTGGTACATTCCGAGTTTGTTCCAGGTCAGTGACCAGGAAAGTACTAAAAATAGTGTTCTCCTGAAGTCTGTATAACAGGCATGCAGAGAAGCTGCTTGCAGAATTGCAGTCTCTTAAGACAGGAGTAAATCCAAACTTGTTTTTGGCTTTACTTCTCTTTTGGGCAACAGGAGTATATTTACTAATGTACTCCTGTGACCCAGAGTCAGCAGATGGTGAGCTTACACCTGCTATCAGCTGGCAGTGCACAGCTGTGCCGCAGTCGAGAATGATCCTGACAATATTCTTGGGATCCACCCCTGCTGCCTAACCGATAGCTGGCTCTGTCTTTCTGTGCTCGGATGAGAGCCTGAGCCAGCTGTGCCTATCCCCTGGCCTGTTTGTCCTCCCAGTGAGCACTGTAAGAACAGAGAGGGGAGGGGGAATCCCTGTTTGCAGCCTGCTGGGAGCAGGGTCCAAGAGGTGAATGATCAGTGGTCACATGAACGGTCAGCTCTCAGTCTTGGAGCCAGCATGCACAGATGCAGTGTTCCAACTAAAAAGATTTTTACCCTCGCTATACTTCTGCTTTAATGAGCCTGAATGGGGCCTGAAATGGAACAGTGCCCCATCGCTGGGGCCGGTGGCAGGAAAGGTGCCCCAGTGTCAGTGGTCACTGAATTAGATACTGCAAGATACTGTTACTTCTGTAAAGACTAAAGCAAAACTGTCATTTTCCTATTACTGGCAAGTTTGTTTTATTGCACCCATTACCAGCAGAATGTACTCCCCTTTCCATTGCTCTCTTGCTGGAACCTTTAGTTGCCAGGTACAAAGAAAATGCCCTGTACCCCCAATTGTGGGGTAGCACCAGCACCACTATGTGGAGGCCCTATGTAAGCTACACACAGACAGTAAACGGAACAGCACTGGATCAAAGGAAAGGTATGTTTTCACAGCTGGGGAGGGAGGTATCAGAAAACCTGCTGTTGGCCCTGTATTGGCTTATTCCCCTGGAGGCAATAAGGGGGGGGGGGCAGATCCAGACAGCTCTGACATTGGTTGCTCATTCCTCCCATGGCCTCTCATCCATTCTCCTGGAGAGGATTGCTTGTCAAAATTGTCTGGATTAGCAGATAACCACATCATGTCTTTGGCCATTTATTCAGAAAGCCTTGTCTTCTCTGTTACTGTTATCTTCAGCTCAGATCAAAATATTGGTTAACAGCTTTGGCAGCTGAAGCATTTGATGGTGACTGAGCAGTTTTTTATATACATGATTGCATCAGCCAGAATGCCAACAAGCATGTGCCCATGATCCAACTAGGGCACGAAGGGGTTTACTCAAGGCTTATGGGATTGCAGATGCAACACAGGTTGTATATTTTTTATATCAAATGATAATAAAGATACAGTACAGTTTAAACATCTGATCTGGCATGAATGCATTCACTATTCATACAATCACCAGTAACATAATTCCCTATTTACCCCGTGCCAACTGTCATGTATTCTAAGAAGACAAACCAGCAGTGTGTTGGTATGTGGACAGTAATTGGCAGAGTGTGAGCTTTTGCTTGCCTGATCTTAGTTTGCTATATCTATATTTTGCTTAAAGGGAACCTGTCAGAATTGATATATAATATTCCCCATGATCATGCACCAGGGCTGTTATCCTTAGCCAGGTCACTGACCTGAAACAAGCATTCTACCAGTGAAGTGTCTGTACACCGGACATGCACCTACAATTCCAGGTTGGTGATTTGCAAGTAGCTATTAAAGGATAAGCGTGACCACCCTTGGGCCTGCATCTAAAAAAAAAATAGCTGCTCCCATATTTGTATCCTAACACATTGCTTTTAAAGTGTTTCTCAACCTTTTTTTTTAGAAGTATGCTAAATACTTCAAATAAAGATTCCCGACCCCTTCAGATCAGAGTCACCCTTTGTATCAGGAGCCCCCACTTTCATGAGTGTCCCCCCCCCCTCCTTTCACATCAGAGTTCCCCTGTTAGATCAGGAACCCCCTTCACATCAGTCTTCATTTCCCCCTTCACATCACAGTCCCACTACCAAAACATTTTGAGGCACCCCTGAGGGGGCCAGGAGGCACACCCTGGTTGAGAATGGCTGGTTTAGAGGGTAACTCTACCATGAACTGGTAGTGCTACCCAAGAAACATTTCAACTGAGGTTAAGTTCATTCCATTTACTTTTAAAGTATAACTAAAGTCAATTTTTTTTCATTTTGGGTAGGGTAGGGAATGGTGGGAATTTATCTGTGTCCTATCGGGAAGATTTCACTTCCTGTCCTGTAAAGACTACAGGAAGTCAGAGTAAAGCTCTCCAATGTGAAGGAAGCACTTTCTACCACAGTTGTCACTGGAACAAGTGTCCCCATTGGAAGATTTACCCTCTATTCCTGTTCGGTGGCAACTCCAGATTTTGGTTTTACCTTCACTTTTTAGTCACAGTGATGGTGATCCTTAGGAGACATAGAGGGAATGAATCTCCCTAATGGAGACACAGACCGCAGTTAAAACCTGACAGGGGTGCTAAGCCTTTACCACTCTGTTTTTGGCTTTAGATGCACTTTAACCTCACTCTTGTTACTGTTAGATAATCTTGTGCTGCCAGTACATTTGGATTCTTTGATGCGCAAATTCTGCTCTGTATATGAGCCTGATAAAGTATTTGTACTGAATAGGGATGCACTGATACCGATACCAGTATCGATATCGGTGCCGATTCCGAGTATTTGGGTGAGTACTCGTACTTGCCCAAATGCTCCGATGCCTGGCACGAGTACTTCCGGTATCAGGAAGCCGGGCAGCGCGTCATTACACGCTGCCCGGTTTCCCGATCGGCCGGGAAGTGGCTCCATGCTCTCTCGTCATAAGATGACGAGGGAGCATGGACCCAGCTTCCCGGCCAATCAGAAAGCAGGGCGCCACGTCATTACACGGCGCCCTGCTACCTGATTGGCCGGCCAGAAGTCTCCGGCTTGGTACCAGAGGAAGGCCGCATTCTCGCTGGAGAGGCCCCGGGGGTGACAGGCTGCCCATACTAAGCTGAAAGGGGACAGACTTTCTTGTTAATCGGGAAGCCGGGTGGCGAGTCACTACACGCCACCTGGCTTCCTGAATGGGACTTCCGTTACTCGGTAATTGGTATCTGCGAGTAGCGGGAAAAAAAATGATCGGTACTCGGTACCAAAATACCGATATCGGTGCATCCCTAGCACTGAACACCGGCCTTATGTACATGTCCTATTTGAACCTTTTTGTTAAAGGTTTTTCTTGTTGATGACTGCAGACTTTTGAAGTGCAACTGAAGCCACAACGTTTTTGGAGGAGAGGGATTAGAACACCTGTCAGATTGCTTATTGCTGTCTGTGTCCCCATTATGGACATTCACCTCTCTGTTTTGTCCTGGTGACCATTATCAGTGAAAGTGAAATGAAATCCAAACTCTGGGTTGTCGCCAGAATAGGAATACATAGGAAATCTTCCAATGGGGATACCAGCTCTGGTGACCCTGCTGACCACAAGGGATTTCGCTCACTTTGCTGGGCTTTTCTCCCACTTCCTGCTGTGGCTATCGGACAGGAAGTGAAGGAAAATCTCCCCAATAAGACACAGATGGCAAATATAAAAAGCTGACAGGAGTTATAATCCTCCCTTACTCTATCCAAATGTTTTTTTTAATTTTTTTTTTACGTTTTGGCTTTCGTTCTACTTTAAATCAAGTCCTTAGTACAAACACTTTGGTACACAAAGTAGTAAGGGCCAGTTCACACCAGCTGCTGCGCAAAACACACAAGGGCTGGTATGCGGTGCCAAACACAGTGCCGATGAACCGAACCTAGTACATTGTGCTGTGTACTTTTTTTTTCTTTAGAGCTTTATTGAAATGTCACAAATTACATTTTGTTAAGTTCTACAGGCACAGCGTGGTGCAAGGCGGTTGTAGTGCATTGCATTCTGCTGCATTGAAAAGTGCTGCATGTTTTCCTCCACGCACGCCACCATGGTGGTGTGAACCGAGCCCATGCGTGACGAGGCAGATTGCCTTGTCTTGCGTTGGGGCTGCACTGGAAACAATGGCCAGCGCAGCCCCAATGCATATGGTGTGAATGGGCCCTAAGTGACAGACAACAAGAAGTTAAGTAGTACTAAGGCTGGCCAAACAGATTGAATCGGGTCAAATATCTCCTAACAAGAATTTCTTTATCTTTTATTACTGTAGTAGTTAGTAAAGTGATGATCCAGGACAGAGCATTGTGTACTAGGAGAAACAAGCCAAGGCAGAATCTCCACAATTGTGTACTTGCAAGAGTTGGATGAAAATGTACTTGTGACCTTTCCTTTGTGTGCTCATACTGCTCATACCCAGTGCTTGTCAGCACACAGGAGAGGACAGTATTATTTGATGCTTCAACCTTGAACACTTCCTGAGCTGTTTCCTGTGGCTTACCAAATGGTGTACTGATGTGACTGGCCCGTAAAACACAAGGATTGTCTTTATGTGCAGATTTTACATACATTGCGGGTCTGCTAAACATCTAGTTCTTCATTGCAATTGTTTGTCACAGTTGGATACAGAAACACTAATGCTGCTGCTAAATAATTCAAATTGGTAAATAGGGAAGTCTAGCCGCTTTTATGTGCGCTGTCATAGTTACAGTGAGCTACAGGCTTTTAGGCAAAGTAGCTGGCTTAGTGATGAAAGCCTTTCAATTATGCAACCTGCATTTTACTGTTAAAGAGGCACTCGGTAAAAAACAAACAAAAGGTTTTAAAACTTTATTGTTTTGAATTTGTGCCTAAACCCCATCTCAGGGCAAACAAAAACAAACTACTCTTGCAGTGGGGCCACCTCCACGCTGCTTGGGTCAGCCGGTTTATGCCTAGGGGACCAGAGTGAAGTACTTTTACTTACCTGTTCTTCCTGAGCTCCCCCAATGTTCAGCGCTCACTGCACTCTCCTCTGTTGAGACTAGTGGAATGTCCCTCAGTGTCCTCACACCTAATGTAGGTCTGTGGAACATACAGTAGACATGATGACGTTAGCAGGCCTTAGACCGCCGTAGAAAAAGCTGTTGGGGCCGTTCTAGCAGCCTGTAAGGAGTGGGGATTGGAAACAGCTTTTTCCTTTCCCCTAGACACCAGCAGTGGGCTTGTTCACACCTGTTACAGTGCGTTCCAGCGCAGTCAGCTGCTGGAACTCGCTGTATTGCATACTAACCCCCCCCCCCCCCCCCCCGTTGGGTACCCCCCCCCCCTGCGTTCTGGGGTAGAAGGGGGCGTGGCAGTGCTTTTAAGTCAGTGGCAACAATGCCTGCGTTCCAGGTCCAGTGCAATCGCAAAAAAAATAGTGCTTGCAGCATTTTCTTGCGATTGCACTAGACCGGAACACAGGCATTGTTGCGCCATGCTTTCTGGTGCGGGCAATCGAACTGCGGTTGGGGGGCGTGGCTGCAGTGCCATTGACTTGAATGCACCGCCATGCCCTCTCCTGCCCCAGAGTGCAGGGTGCCGGCCAGGATGCGGTACAGTGCGTTCTGCGCTGCAACGCACTGTAATTGGTGTGGACAAGCCCTTGCAGCGTGGGAGTAGCCCCACTGCGAGGGTAGCTTCTTGCTTTTTCTGGAGATCCTGCATGGGAGCAGTTGCGGAGCAAGGTGCCTGCAGTCATCTTTATTTTCGGTAAAACTTTTCATGCTGTCGTGCTTAATAGCTGGCCACACACTTGTAGTTTTGGACCATCTGTTGGTTGCATGCTGATGTCATCACATACCATACAAGTCCAGCAGTCCAGGGCAAGGTTGTGACCACAACCCAGGCTTAATGAGAGCAAATTTCACCCCGTACAACAGTGTGGATGGAGGAATCACCCCTGACGGGCTATTGTTTTCTGACAGTCGGTGCCCGCCACTGTCAGAATACTAGAACGGGGATGGCAGCTGATTGGCTGTTCATCCAACAATTTTTGGCCCAGCTAGTTGAAAAAAAAGTTGTGCCAACAGGACACCCCACAGCTTGCAGTTTGAGAAATGTATGGCAAACAAACTGTACCCTGTCACTGTCCAATAAGCAAGCCCTTACTTGCAAGTGAGGCACCGCTATTGAACATAGGTATAGATGTCGCGGGTTAGCCCTGTAGTCCAGTCTCCAGAAACAAAGTATCACTCATTTCCAACAAGAGGAGAAGAAGTGTTTTCTAGTGAGTAAAGACAGTTAATTGCTGCCCTGTTTGTTTTTCTTGAAATTGATTAGTATCATGAGATAGAAGTGGACCTACTGATATAAATATAATCCACCCTACTGGTTTAAGTTCATAGACAATAGGAGAAGCCACCAAGATACTTACCTGGAGGAACTGCTATTCTAGCCTCCCATGTCGGCTGTAATGTAGTCAGTTGATGGGATCCCAGAGTAGTGGTTTCCCCCCTTCAGGGTAAGCATTTTGTGGCTTCTGTCACCATTTGAGTCTAGGATCCCTTTCACACGGTTTGATTAGGAGGGTATCCATGCATGAATCCTGTCTGATCAGAACAGATGTTACCTTATGAAATCTGGGTCTGGCCTACGGGGAATCACATGTAAATGGACGTATGTTCATTTACATCAGATTACCCCCGTTCTGGCATGATCAGGTCCAGTGAAATGGAACTCTGATCCGTTTGTTTTTCCGGACGTGGCCAGAGCTGGGGTAAATAAACGCCCATCTGTTTATATTTAGCTGCCCATAGACCAGGGGTAAGCAACTTTGGCCACCAGCTGTGCTTTTACTACACATCTCAATGTGCCTCTACCTCTGGGAGTCATGCCTGTAACTGTCAGTCTTGCAATACCTCATGGGACTTGTAGTTTCAAAGCAGCTAGAAGTTCGGAGCTGCCCACCCCTGCCATAGACTAACATTGGGCTGAACAACTGACAGGCGGACCTGATCCGAAAGCCCCTGTGAAAGGGCTCTTAAACTGGCCATACACCTATAGATTGTCTGCAGACTTTCTATGGTCAGATGGAAAAAAGTGCAACAGATTCCTCCATCTATGCTAAACTGTGAACAATGCCTGCATCCTATCAGATTGTTCAGGTATTTTGACAGCCAGAGGGGCCGACTAGCAAGATACTGAGGCTTGGACCAGTGGGAGATTCCTCCATCCACACAGTTTAGCGTAGTTGGAGGAATCTGTTGTACTTTTTCCATCTGACCATAGAAAATCTGCAGATAATCTATAGGTGTATGGCCAGCTTAAGGGAGAAGAGTTGCCAGAGGAGCAGAAAATGTAATTTTGATTATAGGCCCACAATCCCACCCTGATAATGGCTTTTTTTGTAAAATCTTAAAACAAATGTGTTAAAGATATTGGCAAAGTATAAGAATAATAATTCATGTCTTGGGTGGCTCCTTATCTGCCAACAGATTTCTATCAGCATCATCTAAATACAAAGCAAAATTCTTGACATGGGCAGTAGTTGTGTTGGTTGAGTTTTCTTCTCCTCTACTCCTAACTTTATTAACTTCTCTGATTCTGTCCCCGTCTTCTCTATTCTTTTATCTAAACATTTAATTTTTTTCTTCTTTTATGTCTCCTATTTTCTCACATGGCTAGCAAAGCTTGTGGAAATATATTCAGCTGAGATATCATTAGTGACTATGTCCTGGGCCACCAACATTATATTTTACATTGTTATAGTGACACTACACTCAGGAGTTACTTCCTAAAAATACATTCAAGTACCTTTTAAAGGAGAACTATGGGGTAAGTGTTTTTCCCCATAGTTCTCTTTAGGGTCGCGGGATGACATATACTAGCATCCTCCTGTGACCCAAAACTCAGTATATCGCGAGCTACACCTTGTGGTATACTGAGACCGCCGCAGCTGGGACGGATCCCGACATTACTGTTGAGATCCACCCAGCTGCGTGAGTGACAGCTGGCTCTGCCTATCTAGAGGTAGAGGCAGCTGTAACCACCCCCTCCCCTGTCCGTTCCTCCGGTCAGCGCTGGAGGATCGGAGTGGCGAGGGGGGGAATCCCTGCAGGGAGCCATGACTGACAGTCACCGCTCTCTGCAGGGAGATGATCGAGAAGTGAGTGAGTGACGGTATGTGTTCGCTCACTTCCCGATCTATTTAGCCGACGTGTGACAGTTTCATTGTCACATGTCGGCTCGAACTATGAGGATGAGTGATTTTCACTCACCTCATAGTTCTCCTTTAACTATTAACAAAAATGTATCTTATTGTGTATCACTCGGCTATAGATCCTCAAATCATCTCTGAATTCATGCTGACACTGTCCTTCCTTCTGAAGGGTGGCTACTTTTATTCCACATGGTTTGTGTGTGTGTTGCAAAGTGATCACCGCTCCAAGCATGCTTCAGAAAAATATATTGAAACGCAATTAAATGCGGACAAATCGGTGACTAGTGGATAGCACTCCTGCCTTGCAGCACTTGGTTTCCCTGCTCGAATCCCACCCAGGATACTACCTGCATGGAGTTTGCATGTTCTCCTTGTGTGCGAGTCCTTCGGGTCCTCCGGTTTCCTTCCACAACCCAAACACAAGCTGGTAGCTTTATTGTGCCACCCCCCATGGCCTGGGCCTCTATGATGCGAGGTGGCATGATGGAATGTTTGAGAACATGCAGTACTGTAGCCAGTGGCTAATAAAGTGCAGAGATCTCATGGGCTGACCATGCACAGAGGTTTGGGTATGACTCTACCTCATTAATCACATTGGATTTTCCACAGTGAAAATACTTTATGATTTGGAAAACTTTCACCATGCATTGCATGCTTGTTTGGTATCTGGCATCTTTAGGTTAGATTTTGTTTTACATCATGATCATATTCTAGTTTACTGTGATCACATTCATCACAGCGTCCCAATACATTATCATCCACAGTGCATCTTCACTTCAATTATTCATGAACAAAAAACATTGCCGTCTGCATTGTCACCCTAGATAGCACTGAAATATTGATGGCTTTATTCATGGCGCTGCATTTTTACTTACTTTGGTTTTGTTGTGTATTTACTGCTGAGGGCTGCTTTGTTTACACGCTTCCATTTTCTTTTTTGCAGTGTCTTGTTACTTGTTTGATCTTTTGTGAAAACATTAACAGTATATCTTTAGAGGTTTATTATTGCTTAAGCATCTTCCCACAACAAGAAAAACATAAAGTCTATTAGAAGCTTATTATTGCCTAAAGCTGAACTCTGGGGAAATTGTACAACTGCCCTTGTAGCGTGGCTCCCCTGCACTGCAAGAGTTAAATGCTTCATTTTGTATAGGGGAACTTTACTTAACGTATCCCCCACACCGATGGGCTCCTCTTCTCTTCCCCAAGCCATCCGCTGGTTGCACGTTGATGTCATCACACCACATGACAAGGGGATTCCATGTTTCATGTTACACCTATATTCAGGGTTTAACATGGTCACATCACAGTCCCCTCACCCCTTTCACACTCCCTGAATTGCCGGGTTTTCTCCCCGCAGGTTGCTGCATGTTTTTGAATTTGGCATTGCTGTGTGTGGCACTGCCTGCGCTGCCGCTTCATCCATACGCAGATCCTGTGACAGGATCTGTGAATGGAGAAAATACAGCGGCAGAGGGACTTGCAGTTCTCAATGGAATACAAGTACGGTGGCATCAGTGCACTTGTAGTGCATTCATCCTATCTCCCTACAGGAATCTGATCGCCGTTGCAGCGCTTTACAGGCTCCTATGCAAAAAATAATAAATGCCTATTTTTTTGCCTATAAGTGGACATTTTTTTTTTTTCATAAAAGCTGGACTGTGGCTTTTTCCCCACTTATATGCGCATATGAATGTAAACAGCACGCTGGCGCCTAAACATAATGCTGAACTTCCTGTCACTGGGATTGGAGGATGACAGGAGGGGGCGGGGACATCATCTCTCCTCCAGTCATAGAATGCCTTGTATTTGTAAGAAAAAATAAAATACAGGGCATTTTGTGATCGGCCAAATAGTTAGCAGGGGTGGGTGAGACAACTGGAGCACTTCACTGCACGAGCCGCATCTCTCACTCCCTGCAATGCCCATAAGAACAGTGGTTTGTGTATGGCATGCTGCAGGGTGCGAGTTTTATACTTTGCATCGGCCCTGCACACATAGCACAGCTTTTTAATGATAATTTACACACCCAGTGCGGAGTCCTGGAATTTGGCTTTAAAAAAGACTTAGGATTTGTTACAAGATAATGGAAGCAGTCTTAGCTTGCTGTATTGATGCATACACATAGTACCTTGTAATATCAATGTCTTCCACTGATATTTTCTGCTTGCTCACCCTGTTACTCCCTGTATTGGTGGAAGAGGATTAGCCATTAAAGTCCATTTATTACACAATAACTGGTATAAACCAAGAGAAAAACATTTATTCTTACCCATATTTTTAGTAAAACATAAGAGTCGGGGTCATGTCGGGTAAATAGACACCAAACATGTAAAGCCTTAAAATTGCATGCGCCCGCAAAATCGCAAAAAACGCCCACAGCCGACGATTAAAACGCTTTTTGCTGTTCATCAGTTTAGTGTTATCAGTGATTAAAGGAGAGCTATGGGGTCAGGGCTTTTCCCCATAGTTCTCCTTAGGGTACCAGGAGGACAGAAACTAGCATCCTCCCGTCACCCTAAGCTCAGTATAACGCTAGCTACAGCTCGCGGTATACTGAGACGCCGCAGCTGAAGCGGATCCCGACAATTATGTATGGATCCGCCCAGCTGCGTAAGTGACAGCTGGCTCTGCCTATCTAGAGGCAGAGCCAGCTGTACCCGCCCCCTCCCCATCCGTTCCGGCAGTCAGGGGGGAATCTTGTCCCTCCCCTGTCACGGCAGAGAGCCGTGACAGGATCAAGAATTGAGCGAACGCCGGTATGTGTTCGCTCACCTCCCGATCTATTGAGCCGACCTGTGACAGTCTCATTGTCACAGATCGCCTAGAACTATGAGGTGAGTGAAAAGCACTCGCCTCATAGTTCTCCTTTTAGGCTGGGTTCCCACCTAGGTGATCGAAATATGCGCGTATGACACGTGTTTTGGGCCGTGCGTTTTTACCCCAATTTGCGGTCCACGAAACGCGCATCAAACGCGCGTTTACGAGGTCTATCCGGCTGTATCCTAATGGATACGCGCGGAAATATGCCCCAAAGCTCCCGTACTTCTTAGGGCGTTTTTCTGCGCGTTCCGAAATTTGCCCACGTGGGAACCATGCCCATAGGAAATAATGGGATTTCACTTGCTGGGCGTTTTACAGCGCGTCGATCAGCGCTGGAAAACGCCCAGGTGTGAACCCGGCCTTAATTGCTCTAAAACTATTGCTCTCACTTTGCTTCATCAGCTTCCCTAGCTGGAGAGTGACACTGAATGCAGGAAGTGATGTAATATACTCGTACTCGCCCAAATGCTCCGATACTTCCAGTATCAGGAAGCCGTCAATTATCAGTCTCGTCACTTGTGACGAGAGAGCATGGATCCGGCTTACCGGCCAATCAGGAAGCCGGGCAGCGTGTACTGACTCGCTGTCCGGCTTCCTGATTGGTCGGGAAGATGGCCAATCAGGAAGCCGGGCAGCGTGTAATGTAATGCCGGCGCACGGCTTTCTGCTTGGTCGGGAAGCCGGCTTCATGCTCCCTCGTCACCTCATGATCAGGGAGCATGGAGCTGGCTTTCGGGGCAATCAGGAAGTCGGCCACATGCTTTCTGGTCACCTAGTGATGAGAAGCAAGGAGACGGCTTGCCTGCTAATCGGGAAAGCCGGGTGGCGAGTCTTTACACGCCGCCCAGCTTCCCGGCTAATCAGGAAGCCAGGTGGCGAGTCATTACACACTGCCTCGCTTTCTGAATGGGACTTCCGGTACTCTGTATTCGGTATCGGCGAGTACTGGAAAAAATATCGGTACTCGTACTCGATACCGAAATACTGGTATCGGTGCATCTCTACTTTATCATATTCCCTCTATACAGTCAGCAGTGTGAACAGGCCTTCATTATAGACAGCATGCTTGTTATTAAACCAGTTTGTGTAGACAATTTCATAGTAAGCATGTCACATACTTTTGTATTACTGAACCTGCTGATTATTTCCATTACAGGTTTTCTTAACACTTTCATTGCCACACACTTTGAAATCTATTATTTTTTGGCATCCATGCTGCACAACAAAATGAGAGACAGCATTTATATTTAATTCTGTGTACTCCTGGTAGTTTAGCTGATTTAAATGATTTAGAACTCCAGTCAATTTTTAATCTTTTAAGTATGGCTAGAATGGGAAACGGCTACACCTCCCATAGTGATAAGTATATCTTTATAATGACCAATTCATGCATTTCTGTTATGCTTATAGTTTGAGCTGCAGTTTAAGAATCCAGGTTGGCCCAATTCATTCACTAGATCCAGCGGTGAAGCATAGGAAATTTAGTATTAATTTCCTGTGCTTTTCAGCTCCATCTAGTGGCCATATTGTGGTATTTTCCTGATATTACATTTATTTGCCTTTATTCCCATTAGGTCCCTTCATGCCTTGTTCTAGAGACACAACAATAGGTGACAGGAAATTTTCCTAAAGTGAAGGGGATTCTGACTGTTGTCACCGAAACAAGAATCCCAATTGGGAGATATCTTCTCTACAACTTCTGCAGTACCAACCTTAAGATGTAGGATTTATGCTCATTTCCTGTCCTGTTGACCAGGACAAATAGCAAGGGTAGATCTCCACAATGGGGAAACAGACAGCAACTAGAAAAACTGACAGGGGTGCTAACCCTTCCCTCTCTATCAAAATCAATAAAAAGTTGTTTTTTTTTAACACCTATAACATTTTTCTTTCTTGGCCGAATCAAGACATATTATCACGTGTGATTTATTCTATGAGAGGCTATTTTTAGCATGCTATGGCAGCTGGGTATGCCCAAAAGTATGGGGTGGGCAACTCCAGCCCTCCAGCTGTTGTGGAACTACAAGTCCCATGAGGCATTGCAAGACTGACAGTTACAGGCATGGCTTCCAGAGGCATGTTGGGATTTGTAGTTAAAGCACAGCTGGAGGGCTGCAGTTGCCCACCGCTGTCCTAAAGTGTGTCACGTGGATTCTTTTGCTATTTAGGTTCATTGGTCCTTAGTTTTGTCAGTACATTGCCTGCAGACTGTGCACTTTCAGCATTGATGTTTTAATTCATTGTTTCTTCATGGCAAAAATGTGTTTTATCTGAAAATAGGGAGGATGTCTCAATATACATGCCTGAAGAGATATTTATGTAGCATGCAATTGTGGCTTGCTGTGTTCTGGCCATTGACTTTTGCAAACCACATCAGATAGAAACACACCCAGGATGCCATATATGTCTCTTTGTCAGATTTTACTTTGTGGGTTTGTTGTGATGCTTGGCAACTTCGTGAAACGAGGAGCTCAATGGGGATGAGCCTTCAGTGATGTTTGTTTTTTTTAATCGATATTAATCTGCTGTCTCCCACCAACACCCATGCATTGACATGCTGTGGCAGGTTCCTGTTGATACTTTGAAATGATTTCAATGCAAGGAGTTTAGCGCCATCAAAAAGCTGAAGCTGGGCGTGATCTAGGATTTCATGGCACTCATCTGTTGTGAGCCTCTTCAGCCTTCGGTCATGTATATGCATGTTTGACTAGTAGGAGGGTCTCGGTGTGAATTCGCTAAACACCTGTTTCACTGAAATAGTTTGAATCAGAGAACTCTGACATTTGTCAATAGTTACGCTCCACTTAGCTGCAAATTGATGCTTTAGACTTAAGATTGTTGAGCATGTTATATAGTTTGCTTTAAAATGGAAAGACCTTATAAAATCTAACTTTTTTTAATGTTTTTTTTTAAGTCTTTCAGCAGTTTTTATTTTATAAGGAAATAGAACTTCTAGTAAGTGAAATATGGGAAGGGGTGTTGGTTGTCACGCAAGGTGAACATCATGCTGTTCTGGCAACAGAAAGTAGTTTATTTACAAATGTTTTCACACAACTTTCACCCAAGAGCAAACCTTTACTAATTGAATTAGAAATCTACTTGAATTCAATTTATGGGTGAAAGTTGTGTGAATCTTAGGTGGAAACATTTATATATAGACCCCTGCGTGTAGACTGGTAAATAGTTTTAAGCATGGTGGGAGTGGAAAGTAATCTTTGAGAAGAGAGGTTGAGATGATTGGACTGTGTGGTTTCTGTTCTCAAAGTGGATGTGGAGTGAAGCAATGGTTAGGTTGTCTGGCAAGTTAGGCCTTCACCTCTGCATCAGGGTAAAAGCTGCCCAGTTCCTTTTTCTCCCCTAGTTCCACACACACACACACACACACACACACACACACACACACACACCCACAC
>NW_017306358.1:1500604-1511023 GCF_000935625.1 Nanorana parkeri | reverse complement strand
CGATCCTTTTTTTCCCCCCGCCCTCCCCACCCACACACACACACACACACACACACACACACACACACACACACACACACACACACACACTTAGCTGTCAGCAACTCTCATCCCTGCCACCGATCCTGAAGTGATCACCCATTCCCCAAAGTTGCTGGTTGCGGGGAGATGATACTGATGGCAGAGGAGCCATAGGCTCCGGCCATCAATCAAACTGTTGGGTGGAGAGGAGGGGTGTGGCCTGCCACAGGGCTGTGTGTTTGTCTATGGACGCACACAGCCACTGCTGGCACCAGCGTGCACGGGTGCCTCCTTTAGCTGATGGAGGCACCCTAGCGGGGGGAAGAGCACTGCGGGGACCCACTTGAAAACGGGGAATTAGACACTTTTAAAGAAAAATGGCAACAGCCTCAGGCAAAGGTGGGTCTCCTTTATAGGAAGCTTTTTTTTACCACGAAACGCGCAACAAACGTGCATATTCGATACGCCTAGGTGTGAACCCAGCCTAAGTAGTAAGGACAAAGATATGATATTTCTAGAGGGCGTTGGGTACGACATAAAAAAAAATTACCAAAAAGGTAATTGCTTACCTGTATCTCCGCCACTTGCTCCCGTCCTAAGAGCTGAAGATTCTCGAGCAGTTGTGCGGGATGATGAGCGGGGCGTGTGCGCAGTAGAGATCTTCGGCGGGGAGAAGAGGAGAGACACTGCGGAGGTGAATGCTTGCAGCCGAAAGCATGCACGTCGGAAAGACACCGTGGGACCCGAGGAGTCTGCGCTAGATCAGAGATCGGCACCAGCGCTGGTGAGATTGCTGAATACAAGTGGAAGGAAGAAGATGATTGGATCAAGAGGCATCATTTCATGTAAGTCCTTAAAGCAGCATGGGGGGGTTAAACATTTTGTGACTTTAATGCCACATCACTTTTTTTTAAATGTATACAGTGACAGAAATATTATTATTATTGATGCATGTTGGGGTACCTCAGGAAAGTTACAATGCAGAGCAGCTTCAGACAAGTACTTGGGAATACAGAAGCACACAAAACAGTGCATTCACTCTATATTCAAAGATTATATGTCAAACTAAAAGGGGGATGGCGGAGCATAAACCAATTTAAATTCATGCACGTATACAATAAGCTAAAACTAATCATGATGGTAAGGATCATAAGACAACCTTGGGGGGTGGTTTAGTAAAGTAAACAACCAAAAGACACAAACGGAGATGAGAGATACTGTTGCAAAGACTAACGTTTTAGAAACATCTCAAGCTGGTTTCTGTGGAATATACTGAAAAACACAATTTTGCTTTGCTCAGACATTAACAATGTATAGCCCAGAAAGAGGCAAATAAAATAAATGAATACTCACCCTTTCATTACAAACTAGTATCTCTCAAACAGTAATATAAGTTGTATGTTGGTGGATAGTTTGCAGCTATCATCCATATCGTATACAAATGTTCCATACACTAGTGTTGAATAGTAGATGGTGAAGTCTTCTTAGAACTTATCGTGGTGCTATGTATCAAGGTTTTCCTGTCTCTTTTGGATGAAGGAGTGCAGTGTTTATAGAGGGGGGAAATCGGAGTGGAATGGAGAAGGAGCAGATTACACACAAGAGCTTTGTAAATGGGAGCAGATAGGGAATACATTGCTCAACTGTGTAGAGTGGAAAATGAGGAGGTTACATACACTGACTTTTTACAGTGGTCATATGTGGATGATGATGGATACGTAAAACCAGTATTCACTATCGGATGCTCGATTTTGAATATTTTTCTACCTGTTTTACAAAAATAACACATGGAATATGAATCCTTGTGGCCAATTAATTTTTACTTTCTCCAGTATAAAAAAAAAATCTAAATGCCTTTCTGTTTAAGAAAGGTGCCCATACTTTTGAAGGTAGGTTCTACAGGCCATGAACCAGCTTGCCACTGCTCCTTGTATAGCATTTTCCCATATAACACTGCAAATTTGTTCATCTTAATTAATCTCTGATGGAGCTGTCGTTTACACACAGGAAGTTAAATGGCGGTCTAAAAGTGCACAGCTTGTGTTTTGAGTTCCAGCCAGTATGTACTGCAATGCAGAGTTTTGGATGCTTTTGGATGATGGCTCCACTCCTTAAAGGTAAATCTAGGCTGCCAAATGTATAGGCTTGCATACCAAAACTAGGTAGTGGGCTACATCTGGTATCATTCACAGCTGTGTCAAAATGAGAGATATGTAACCTAAAGGTGCCCATACACTGCACAATTCTCGTACGAGAATCGGGGGGAATCCCACTTTCTTTCCCACTTTCTGGAAAACCCGCCGGGAATCGTACGATTCTCGGCGAGTTAGTGGCCTGCTTGTTCGACAACTGCCGAACGGGCCGGTGTGCGCACACACACACTGCCCGTTTGCAGTCATCGCAAGCCTGCCCCTCATTGCCGTCATCGCAAGCCCGCCCCTCAGGGGGGCGGGCTTGCAATGATCGCAAGTACGATCTGCCTGTCCAAGATGGGCAGATTGTAAATTTTTTTTTTAAGTACTTTACAACCCTTGCAAGACAAAAGTCTTGCGAGGGTTGTAAAGTGTATTGGCACCTATAAACACAGGTTTCTACTCATGGGGTTCTTTCATTTTATATGGTTAATGCAAATGAGCCTGTGCGTTTTACCAAGCAGGGCAAAGCAACATGTTTACTTAACCTGGGTACATGAGTCATTAAGAGATATGTCATCGTGTGAGTCAACTTTCTATTGTCATCCAAAATTAAAATATCCGCTGTGGATGGACAAAGACTTTAATCCAGTGGCTTAATTATGATGGAATTCAGGACCTGGCCTTTGCAATGCAAGAGCCTTCAGCATTTTTTTTTTTAGCAGGCAGCTTCATTGACATCAACTAGAGAAAAAAAAAAAAAAGATATATTGGAGCTTAACAATCCTGAGATGTGGTGGCTGCATTTGTTTTCTTTTTTTTTTAGCATTTTATACTTTTTTTTTCCACCTGGTGACCCTGGCAGTAATCCACTTCCTGTCTTATGGTTACAGCTCACACTCACAGTATAGATTCTATGGAAAAGCACCATTGCCACCCTAGGACAGGTCTACAAAACATTTCTCCCTTTCCTCTGCTCCATACCATAGTGGTTAGATGTTTTGTATTGCACAGAAATTGCTGAAAACAGTGCTAACTGATAAGGGTGCAGAACAGGGAGACAGCAAAGAGAGCTATCGGTTTATGATTTCTAGCTGGTTCCGTAGGCATTTTTGCATTTATTGAACTGACAAAACGAAACTCTTTCAATTGTATATTTTGTAAATCAAAAAGAAGCAGATAAGAGAGCTTAAAGTGACAAGGAACTCAGGAGTTAAACCTTAAAAATGCATTCAAGTACCCTAACTATTAACAAAAATGTATCTTATTTGTGCCTCCCTCAGCTGCAGATCCTCAAATCATCTCTGAATTGGTGCTGACACTGTCCTTCCTTCTGGAGCGTGGCTACTTTTGTTCCTCATTGTCCCTGTGTGGCCTCGTTCACACCAGACACTGTGTGTTCCGGGCCGATTCTGGCTGGAACGCATTGCAGCCGGCTCACTATGTTGTGGGGCAGGAGGGGGCGTGGCGGTCCATTGAAGTGAATTGCACGGGTAGCATTGCGGTCGGCCGCACAAGGATGCAAGGCACAACAGTGCCTGCAGTCCGGGTCGAACAAAATGCTGCAAGCACTATTTTGACCGGACCGCAGGCATTGATGTGCCTTGCATTCCCGTGTGTCAGATCGCATTGTGGCCAGAGGGCGTGGCTACCGGTGCCATTCACTTCAATGGACCGCCATGCCCCTTCCTGCCCCCAACAACGGTCGCAATGTGATGCAGTGCGTTCTGGCCAGAATCGGGCCGGAACTCACGGGGTCTGGTGTGAACGAGGCCTGTGTATGTTGTAAAGTAGCCACAACTCCAAGCTCGTGCCTATGATGGACTACAATCTCCATCACAGGAGTGAGCTTGGAGCGGTGACTACTTTACAACATACACAGGAACCATGGGGTACAAAAGGAAGGACAGTGTCACCATGAATTCAGAGATGATTTAACGATCTATAGCCGAGTGATACACAAATAAGATGCATTTTTGTTAATACTTAAAGGAGAACTATGAGGTGAGTGAAAATCACTTACCCTCATAGTTTGAGCCGACGTGTGACAATGAAACTGTCGCACGTCGGCTCAATAGATCGAAAAGTGAGCGGACACATACCGCCGCTCGCTCACTTGTCGATCATCTCCCTGCAGAGAGCCGTGACTGTCAGTCCTGATGGAGGGGAGGGGGGTCCCTGCGGTGAGCGGTGACTGACAGTCACAGATGGGGCGGGTACAGCTGGCTCTGCCGCTAGATAGGCAGAGCCAGCTGTCACTCACGCAGCTGGGTGGATCTCGACAGAAATGTCGGGATCTGTCCCGGCTGCGGCGGTCTCAGTACACCGCGAGCTGCAGCTCTCTCTATACTGAGCTTTGGGTCACGTGAGTATATGTCCTCCCGTGACCCTTAAGAGAATTATGGAGAAAAACACTTACCCCATAGTTCTCTTTTAAGATACTTGAATGCATTTTTAAGGTTTAACTCGAGTTTAGTGTCACTTTAAGTTAGGCGCCAGTTGTAATTCTAAGAAGCATGGGCTACTTGGCTCCCTGGATTTGTCCAGCCCTGCTTTAATCACCGTTCAGTAAACTGTTGGTCAGTGATTTTATATTCTACTCTACAAGAGTAATGCTATAGCCGTCCATGGCCTCCTTCAGATGTAGTGTACAAGATTTATGTTGTTGTGTAATATCTACAGTGTAGATGACCCCTCAAAGATATCCATAATTCCTATTTTTGTCTTGTTGTCATAACACCAATTCCTGTAGAGTGTGGACAGGAAGAAGAGGAAGTAAATGTTTAATTACCAAGTGTTAGATTGATTATTTCTGCAATACATTTCCCTCCTAAATGAACAGAAACATTCTTTTTTGTGCAAGAGGATTTAGCAAGCTTCCTCTGTTGCCCAACTGGGTTGTTTACAGATTTTCTTCAGAAACCATTTCCTACAAAAAAAAATGTCTTCTTCTTTTTTTTTTGTTTACAGATTTTTTTCCAAAAACATTTCCTCCAAAAAAAAATGTCTTCTTTTTTTTTTTTTTTTTTTTTTAGTTTTTAGAAAAAAATGAAGTAATTTTTAGCCTTTTTTTGCCTAAGTGCCAGAAGGAGATTGTAAAATTAAAGCACATGGGCCTGCAGTATCATTATGTTGGTGGTGGTTCCTTTTTTTTTTTTCACACAGCTGAACCACTGTTCTGTCTTTTACAGTGTGACAATAAAAAGAAACCATCTGCAGCAAGGCGGTGTCAGTGTAACCTGTTGCTTTTTGTTATTTTTGTTGTTTGAGAATACAAAATGTTTAATACTGGACAATTCCCAGCAGTCAAGTAGCCAGTATTACTACCAATTTACTGCTGGTGTTTACTCTATGAAAACATGTTGAAATCTGTGGAAATGTGTCTTCCTGACTAATAAGTTCCCCTTGAAATGAGTCCTTACGCTGATCCCCTGCTGTGCATACATTTGTCAGTATTCACTTCAAAACGAATGTAGATGCTATGGTCATAGAGGTAAAAGCGTTACTCATCTTCCTGCAGGTAGACAGGCGTCCAATTGATCTCAATGGTCTATAAGGGCCGATTCATACCATATGCATTAGACAAGACAAGGCAATTTGCCTCGTCACGAATGGGCTTGATTCCCACCTACGTGTTGCAATGGGAACACTGGATTTTTTGTCTAGGCTCCAAAATAAAAGATATACTCATCCGATCCTCAGTCTCACCCGACTGTTAGACTGGTTCCCGCAGCTTCTTTTCCCTTAGGCTCCAGGGTGGGATCATGTCGAATGCGTTGTTGGGTCATTTCACCACCGGAGAGGGGGGAGCGGGGGAGGAGAGAGGTGAGCAGTCTCTTCCGCAGGATCGAGGATCGGGTGAGTATATGTTTTTTACTCCCCTAGAGAAAAATAACCCTTAACCCTTGCAGTGCAGGAGTAGCCCCACTGCAAGGGTTCATTTTTATTCTGTCCAGAGTCCTTCTTTTAGTCCCATGTATACACTGTATATATTTAGAAAGTAATATTTATTATTTTTGTTCTACAGGATTTAAAAATGGCAAGCTTTACAAAAAAAGGGGAGACAGCACAGCTCCCGTACTGTACAAGAGGGTCAAAGTGCCCTGATTGTGAAAGCTTGCAATCTAAAAGTAATTTAAACTTGCTTAAATCACAAGTAAGCAAGTGATATAAAAGGTAATCACTGTGAGTGAGGGGATGTGTTGATGGAGAAAGTAAATGTTCAGTTTTAGGATAAGGCAGCATAAGCTTCCCAAGAGCGATACGTTTTCAGGGTTTACCCAAGGGCTTGTTAACACCAAGTGCGTTCCAGGAGCACAGCAGTTACAGAACGCATCCAAAATTCATCCAATGTATTCCAATGGTATTTTGGGCTCTAGTTCAGACCACAGCGTTCAGTTCCAAAGCATGTGGAAAAACTGCAGCATACCCTATTTTTCTGCTTTGTAACACACCAAAACGCATGCTAACTCCCTGGAATGCAAAAAAAGCACATTTTAGGCTTAATTAAAAAACCCGTCCGGAAACGTGGCAAAACACACTGCACTTCATGTGCAGAAACTCATGCAGATCTGGTCCAGATTTGGTGTGAACAGAGTAGGAAATAGCCAGCCATGCTTAAAATATGACCAAATGCTTTAAATGCACAATATAATCTGACTGGTAAGACAAGAAGACTGGTACAACGATTGGGATATTTTGTCACATATTATGACTGTGCGTGTTTTGTCACACTTAGGTACAGGGTAATTTTCACTGCTCAGGAGACCACTTTATAAATGCTTTATATGATGGTATAGTGCAAGTAATTGTACCAATGATAGTAAGCATGGACACTTTTTTGTTGGGGGAAAGGGGGGGATGCACGTTTTGACCTTTGTGCATCTTTATTTTTTTACCTCGGCTTGCATATTACATTTCTGTAGTTTTTGTATTTCAGGCTGTATAGAAACAAAAGTGCTTGCAATACCCACACACTACCTTTTTAGTAAGCAGCTGCTGCAGAGTATGAAGTCAAATTTTCTGAATTGAGTTAATTAGCATATTTTTGCTGAGTTACACATGTGGCTGCAGATTTTTTTCCTTTTGTCAGATGTAGCAGTTGTCGAATGTTCCATGTGCCTGACCTGCTGCAATCCACGGTGACTGTTTTTTTTAGACACTTGGAGAAAACAGAAGTGAGTTGTTGCCAGTAGCAACCCATTGGATTTTATGATTTATGTTTCCAGAGGTTAAAAGAAGAAACGTGATTAAAGGATACAATTAAGTTATACTGCCTGCCTAGTCCTATGATCAAATGCATTCTACTCTCCCCATCACTAATGCAGGCTTACCGGAATTTGACAACAGCACCCTTCCATCATGTGTACAGTCTCTGCTGCTGAACTTTTCCTTGCCACCATACGCTTCTGTGCAATGGGTTCTCGTAATCATCTATGGTACTTCCTTGAGAGATGAACCTGTATAAGGGCCTATTTACAGGCACAGTGCTGATGCACCAATCCTGGTGCATTACACGATTTACTTTTTTTTAGAACTTTATTAAAAAGTCACAAGTGACATTTAAATACGTTCTATTGGCACAGTGCGGTACCACGCTGTGCTGAAAAAAAAAGGATGACCTGCTGTCTTTTTTTTACATTTCAGTGCAGCTTGGTGTGAACTGTGCCCTTTTAAAACAAGGCAGATTAGCTTGTCTATACGTTGGGGCTGCACAACCCTAACACTTTTAATGTGAATGGGCCCTAAATCTACGAGGACCCCTACTGTGAGGAGGTGGCAAGCAGCAAAGACGATTTTGGCTGCAGTGTGTAAACGTGGTAGGAAACCATGGCTGCCAGATTCAGGTAAGTAGGCATCTGAGATGGCCAAGGGGTGATTACTATTGATCTGATATTATCAGAAATTGCACAGATCCTTTTAATGAGGTTTCCTCTTTCATCCTCTGGAAACCTGAACTATGGAATCTGGTTGCTTTATCTACAAGCACACTTATTTAAAGTGTAAAGCGAGTAGCTTCCGCATACAGCTGCTCGTGTGTTAATTTTTGCCTCAGGTGTGAATGTTATGGACCTGCCTCTCTCGCAACTGCCAGTGAAATTTCCGGACCTGATCAGCGGCTCTGAGCTTGTGCATTCAGCCCAGATAATAATCCCCTGTGTGATAGCTTTTGGAGGTGACATGTTCTCTTTATTGATTTGTCACCTCCAACACAGGAGTTCTAGCACTGTACTAGAACTCTTGTGACAGGAACAAGCAGCGTCCGCCGGGGACTGAGGCTGAGGGAGGTGACAGAGCCTGCACTCCACGCCCCCCGCTCTCGGCGCTCCACACCCCCCGCTCTTGGTGCTCCACGTCCCCCGCTCTCGGCACTCATTTAAGAAAGGAAAACCAGCCCTGCTACTTTCTGTAGCAAGGCTAAAACAGTGAAAAAACCACTTGCCCGGAACTACAAGTCCCGGGCGTCGGGCGATACGAATTCCACACCCCTGCCCCAAGATATAAATAATCACCAGAGGCTGTGGCTGCCAGATCTAGGTAGGTGCAGGGGAGGGAATTAAGGTGGATTAGATTAGGGCCATGAGGCAAAAAGTATAAATGCACTTTGTCTGGACGTGAATTTATTCTTTAACTGCTTCCTGAATGTAAGCCTCGCCCACTCGCACGTGAGAGTGGGAAACGACTAAAATTTTAAAACAGGCAGCGATGCCTGTTTACATACAAGCGATCTGCCGGCTATAGAGCCGGCGGATCTCTCGTATGGGATGCCGATCAGCTTCTTTGGGGATCCATAGGTAACATTAGGGCTTTTGGAGACCACTGATATCTCCATAAAGAGGACCTGTCACACATCTTTGCTATCATATAGGGGGGTTTCTTAGCCCTCTATGTGATAACAATAAAGTCAAACAAAAATAAAAATAGGAAAAAAAACAAACTAAAGTCACACATAAAAAAGAAAAAAAAAACAGTTTTTAAAAAGTCCCCACCCATACATACATGCGTCGGGGGGCGCATACGTGCGTAAACGACGATTGCGCCCATTACGCCGCACAAGTTACATATTGCCGCGAACGTCGCAGTGAGAGCAATAATTCTAGGGTCGGTAATCACCGATGGCACTAAACTGATGAGCGGTAAAAGTTTTTAAAGCGTCGTCTATGGTCAATTTTGGGTATGGTAATTTTTTGCGATTTCGTGGGTGCGCACAATTTTAAAGCTTGACATGTTTGGTGTCCATTTACCCGACGTGACCCCGACTTTTATATTTTACCAAAAAATTGGGTAAGAATAAATGTATTATAACTTAATGTAAAAAAACATCAACTTTTTTTTCAACATTTCCAGTCATTTTTCCTTAATTTAGTAAAAAAGAAAAGCCGTATAAACCAGTGCTGATTAAATGCCACCAAAAGAAAGCTCTATCTGTCCCCAAAAATAGTATAAAATTCATTTCAGTACAGCGTTGCATGACGGAATAAACGTCAGTCAAAGTACCGCAGCGATGAATACTGAAAAATGGACTGGACAGGAAGGGGGTTAAACACCCCGGTCAGCAAGTGGTTACATGAAACTTTGGGGAGAATAAAACACAATCTTACCCTGCTTAGAGCTGGTGTGGGTCATTGCAGCTATCACACCAGCTCTATACAAAGAGCAGTCATTGATTGCTCTGCTTGGTGTCTTCTCCCTGTGAAGGGTATTGCCTTGAGCAAAGCGGCCTCAACAAGAACATCACGCATCATGGTAGTCAGTAGTGGACTCCAAGCACTAGTAAATGCTTGTTTATTTATTGTTTATTATTATTTCCATAAAGGGACAAGTGTTAGGGATTTTAGATTTCATATTGGCTAGGTAGAATGAAGTTCCTGCCTTAGTAGTATTAAATGTATATGGTAACTCCGTATTAGAGAATGAATGCACACACATGTATATGAAGATGCCGTTCCGTATTGCCACTGAATTGTTTGTGTATGTAAATAGATGCATTTTTTAAATGTTTCCATTTTACTTTGGCCACCTCCTTGGTATAATTAAAAGGTCCTCTGTAATTATTTTCTGTATATACATCTTTGTTAGATGCAAATTACATCAATGAAAATATCTAACGGATTTGTCTGCCCACTGTAAGCAGCATGGATGGAGGAATCTTCTGCTGCCGCTATTGTTCTTTGACAATTTCCCCTGCCGGCTGTCAAAATACAGTGCATGCATCTGGTTTTATAATTTTTCCTCTGGTTCCTTTTTGATTATATATATATATATA
>NW_017306358.1:1466446-1499114 GCF_000935625.1 Nanorana parkeri | reverse complement strand
TTTTTTATTTATTGAAGGATTTGGGGCAGAATGGCGCAGGCAGGACCACCCACGAGTGAATTTTGACTGGTTCACGAAGAACTGGCCCAAATTCACTCAGTATATGGCCATTATAAGGGCCCTGTAACTAGCAATTCTGTCAGTGGGGACAACTTGCCAGTGACAGAATTGCTATACAGGGTAGAGAAATACTCACTTGTGTCTCTCTTTTGCTGGTTGGATTAGCGAAACGTTGCTTCCTTGCTGGCGACTTGCGTTTCTTAGCGTTTTCGTAAGCAAAGGAGCCTTGCTCTAAGATGCTGTGAATGTGCCTGATGCTGGGGAGGGTGCAACTCCTGTGTGCATGTGCAGGAGTTACATATCAGTGCTTACCCAATAATCAAAGAGGATTCCCACAGAACCTAGAAGTGTTGCCAGTGTAGATGGAGGAAGCAGGGGACTGAAGATTTATCTGACCACACTGGAGAAGGGCACACTTGTGAGGTAATTGTGCCCTAATGTGTACGTATGCTGTTTATACTTGCACATAAAGGCAAAAAACCCCACCCTTCACATAATGGTTTATTAACACTTGAAATATGTTTGATTTCATTCATGTTGTGCTGTAGTAAAATGCACAGAGTTATATGAAACATACCTTTCTTTTATAAATGGCTTCATCATGTGGTATACCAGCAGCATAATTATAGTGTTGTGATAAGCAGGAAAAGAAGCACAATGACAATGTATACTTGGTATCTAGAGTAACATTACACTCTTTATGGGTCAGTGATGATGGGAATTGGGCTACAAATGCAACTTGATTTGACATCAGATTTAAATGCTTCTGATATTATTTAGAATTCATTGCAGGTCAATTTGAGCTGCAGTTGATCTCCTCCTGAACTGCTTCAAGCTGCTTTTGTAATAGAATTTTATTAGGAGAGAAGCAGTTCTGCAGCAGACGAAAGTCTGATAACACAGACCCTAAAACTCGCTTATCAAACTGTTAAGAAAAAAAAGTAAAAAGCAGAGTGCATCTTATATTTTATTTCATTATACATGGAAAGTTAACATAGACCATGGAATACGATAATGCCAACAGAAAATATTGTTTGCTTCTCCCTTAAATAATATCGGTCGGGTCCGTAAGGCTGGGTTCACACCTAGGCGTATCGAATATGCTTGTTTGTCGCGCGTTTGGCTGTATCCCAATGGAAACGCGCGAATAAAACACCCCAAAGAAGCTCCTGTACTTCTTTGGGGCGTAGGACGTTTTGTAGCGCATTCATACGGCCTGTAATACACCCAGGTGTGAACCATACCCATAGGAAATAATGGGATTTCGGTGTTTAAGCTTTTTGCAGAGCTTAGGAACGCGCTACAAAACGCCCAGGTGTGAACCGGGCCTCACAGAAACAGCTAGCCCTTTAGTAATATTGATACATTTTTATCCCATTGGTCTAGTTCCTTATGTTGCTGTTGATGAGAAACATCCTTTAGCTTCAACATATTAATCTGCTGTTACTGTAATAGGATGTTTCATAGGGTTATCCAGGACAAGGCGTTGTTTACTTGGCGTTGTGGGGCAGGGCAAAGTAGTAGCAACCATGCGTATGGTGGCAAAACATTGTATTTAATATACAGTATTGTTTCAGTTGGTTTGCTCTTGTGGTCATTTAAAAAGCAGCAGGAAACAAGTAAAATCATGTAACAGCGAATGTTGTAGTAAATCAGAAAGATCAATTGACCTTAGTCTTTTGAAAGCCAGGTTTAACGCCCCCCCCCCCATCCCCACAGGTGCTTCTGTGTGATGCTGCAGGCTCAGATCATATATTGTGCTGTCCAGTTTCATGTCACTTTAAGACATATCAAATAATGAAAATACCTGGTCTGCATATTCACATGGGTCATCAACTGGTGTTCCCAGCAAGCATGGGGATTTTAAAGTGGACTTGTATCCTCTTTGACTAAAAATTACATCAGCATACAGCTCTGCATGCTGATATGAAATCATCTTACATTCATAAGCTAAACAAACATATCTTTTTTTCAACTTTACAATTTATTTTTTTTGCCCACTTCCTGGTCCACTTTGGCATAAATGATGTACTTGTGCCCAAGCATTGCATCCTGGGAAGGTTACATCAGCAGTGGGTTGCTGGGAAATATCATCTGTAATCTCACAAGATCTCAAGGAAAGGCATTTCTTCCCCTGAGATGATGTGCATGGCCACATGTTCTAGTCACGTGCCAGAGTTCCAGGAAATAAAGGGAGAGCTAGTAACTTGAAATTAGTTAAAATGGCCACCGTCAGAAGACTGGGGAAGAGAAATAAGGTATGCAAAGAATACAAAGCATGCAATTATCTAGAAGTATGTGTTTTGTAGATTGTCATTACAAAACATTTCTAAAGGTGCCTATTTTTTTTTCCACCCATGTCTTTAAAACACTGAACAACCATTAGGAATACAATGCAGTTTACCAATCCTTAGATATAGTGGCTGCATTCATTCTTTAAGCCATGTTTCCTTTATTTTTTCTTGGTTCCCCTGCCAGTAACACACTTCTTGCCTAAAGGTGGCAACATTCATTCACTATTACGTACATATGGAAAAGTATGTGTCGTCACCCTTAGGCAAGTAGTGTATTAGGACTATAGAACACCTTTCCCTCTTAATTACCATACCTTGGGGGGAAGGGGGCTTGGGGACGTGTTCTAATCAGCCTCCATCCTTTTAATGTATATTGACTAATGTTTAATCAAAGTTATAACATAAATGAACATTTAAAACCCTAACAAAGATATTAGTCTGTCCTTGTACCGACATATTACAACCAGATTAAATGTTCTCATGTGGAATATGTAAGATAGAAAAATAAATGTAAAAAGTACAGCATGCAATATAATGAAGAGTGTCAGGAAATTGGAATTCAGCCCCTTTCAGATTTGAAGAGATTTATGCCCTGTAATACGTACGGTATGTATGTGATTAATCTTACTCACACCACCCTAAGCTATTAACAACTTGTTGACTTGCTTCAATTTTGCCTATAATTACAGAGCAGTGAATGACAAACCAGATAATCTTGTTTAGTGAAGAACCGATTCTTTAATATATTAGAAAGTATGTCTGTGGCTGTACATATCTGACACGTTTAGGACAGGCCTCAAGTGGTTGGACATGTTTGTAGATTTGTTTTTTCTTTGTGGAAATAAAATTCTTAAATATATTTGAATGTTATTCAAATATTTTTTTTCCCTTGTAAGTTTGTCCTACAAGAGGACCTAAGCATAAGTTTGATAGGCTCTGGTCACAGCAGTAAGAAGTTCTAAGGAAACCGGAAACACTCTTTGTGACCTCTTGCTCATACAAGTCACTAACTGCAGCAATGCGAACTGATCCCTTTACTTATTGAATTATACAGTTTGATGGCACAATACATGCAGTACTTCTGAAATCGAATTAACTGCTTGAATAACTGTAAGTAATTAAGGGGATGAGTTGGCAACCTGTACTAAGGCCAGACAGGGACTGGCACATATTTTCACAAAGATTAAGAAGCAGGGAAACCGCTGGCTACCATCTGCAGTACTGGGACCTGCTGCAGCTTGTCCTACAACTTCTATAGTCTGAAGCAGCACAGACCTTCTTCCCACCTTGCCATTTTTGCGCAACATTTATTTACTATCACAGTTCAGCTGCAGACTTGCAGCTGAGCTGTTACTTGTAGTTCTACAAGTATATACATATCTCGTACCCCTGGTTCTGCAGGGCTGTGCTGGTGCTCGTAGTCCTCCGGTTATGTGCTCTGAACCTGACTCACTCTTGCACCTGTCTGCAAGCTTTAGGCGTCGGTCGACCTCTCCTGCTGTTTTTTTTGCAGCTTGTCCGCTTGTGGCCAATCCTGTTGATCCTCCCTCTTCCTGTCTCAATTTAAACCCAGGGCAGCGAACGGCATGCTGCCCAAGCAATGCTTTCCCAAGCTAGTTGCCGAGTCCCCCATTTGCGATTGACCCTGAATTCCTGGAAGTTTTCCCGTGTACCGACCCTTTGGCTTGTCCTTGGAAACCCCTATGTACAGTCTGCCCTGTGCTTCACTTTGTCCTTGGATATCCCTGTCTACAGTCTGCCCTGTGCTTCGCCTTGTCTTTGGAAATCCCTGTCTACAGTCTGCCTTGTGCTTCTCTTTGTCCCTGAATGTCTGAGTCTTCAGCCTGTCCCTAACCTTTTGATTCGTACCCTGTACCTACTAGGTGAGTTGGGTGGACCTAGTGATTGTGACTTTGGGTCAGCACGCAGCCAAGCCCATCTCCACCATCAGGAGCTCTGGCGAATACCGCCTGGCCCTTAGATTCCACATCCTGGGTGACCCCATGCCACCTACTCAGCATCCCATGCCACCTAATCAGCATTGCAGCACCCTGCCTTGTATTTGAACTTTCAGCTTAAGCTGACTTCCACTGCCTCATTCAGTTCTTCAGCTCCATTCCGTGCTTGTACTCCAGCTCCGGGAGTTGTCAGCCTACACTGCTTGGACCCTTTTCTCTAAGTGTCCCTGCCAGTGTAGTAGAAAGGGTCCACATACCTGACTCCAGTTCATACCCGTGAGTCCCGATCCATGACATTTACAGACTAAAAGAATCCTAAAACTCTGCCTCTAAAGTGGAGGTTCTCTTTAAATTCAAACCTTGATCTGCAGGAAACAGACCTGGTTAGTGGGCACCTTTTTAAAGAGTAACCCCGCTTTTGTGGAGAAAAAATTAATCCCCTCTGATGGGATCCGTGTCATTTGCAAGGATTTTGACAAATTTTGTTGCAGATTCCTACCTGTTTCTGTTCTGAAGAAATAGCTGTTTGTTGCAGTATGTCCTTCCCAGACTGATTCCTAAATGGGAGGGTCTGGGTTCATTATAATCAGTTGATGGACTTTCTGTGTTCTAATGAGGAAAGTTGCAGGATCTGAAGACCTTTTAGTAGTAATTAACCTTTACGTGTATCATAGTACAGACTTCTGGGAAAATCAGTCAGCCAATCACAGAAGGAAGTGACATTTCTGGGGGTGTTATGTACACTAACTAGGGTTTGCAACCAACTAATTGATAATGAGAATAGTTGTCAACTATTCTCATTATCGATTAGTTGGTTGGATCCACTGGCTCTCTCCTCCATGCAGGGAGGAGGGCACAGCAAACAATGGGCGGGTGCTATAGCCAGCCTGCCATTGGCTATTTTAGTTTGAAACGGCCAATAGCAGGCTGGCTATTGCACCAGCCCACTACCTGCTGTATTTACATTCAGGTGCCGTCTGCAGAATTTTGCCACTGGCAGCTGTCATTCCCTGGCTGAAGCTATTCAAGTGCCATGTGCTTACAATACAATTATTAAAAACCAAAATATATAAAAGGTGAGAGCAAAGCCACGTACGGTTTCGGCCTGACAAATTCTGCTGCAGGAGGTATGTTGCAGTGCCATTCATTTCATTTAACTGGCACCCCAAACGCGCCTCCCACCCACAGTGTGATTGCCCGAACGGTACCGCGATGCTGTGCGTTCCAATGCAATACGATTGCAAAAAGTTGTGCATGCAGTTTTACTCTGTAGTAAACTTTGTTAAACTACATTTGTGTATATTATTAAAAATTTCAGGATGGTATTTTTTTTTTCATTTTTAAAAAAAATCCGATTCGAAAAAATAACCGGCCGACTAATCGATTATGAAAATAATCAATAGATGCAGCTCTAACACCAACAATGAACATCTCCAGATTGCCCTATTGCAGTGAAATTTTTTTGTCAGTTTTTCACAAATACAGCTGCTGCAATTTTAAATGCAAAGTTAATTTTTAATAACGTTAAATTACAAAAAGGCTTGTACAGCAAATTATATTTATATATAGATTTTATATACACACACACCATTTATTTTTTTAAATGTATTAAATGTTTACTTTAACCAGTTGACATCCGCGGTGTTAAACCCCCTTCCCATCCAGGCCATTTTTCAGTATTCAGCGCTGCGGTACTTTAACTGACATTTATTCCGTCATGCAGCGCTGTACTGAAATTAATTTTATACCCTTTTTTGGGGACAGATAGAGCTTTATTTTGGTGGTATTTATTCACCACTGGGGGTTTTATTTTTTTAATATATTAAGGAAAAATTAGCGAAATTTAAAAAATTCTGACAGGTCCTCTTTATGGAGATATTAGGGGTCTCTAGGACCCCTAATTCCGGGGAAACCCGGAAGCGCCGACCTGGCGCGGGGGGGTGGGGGATGTGCAGCGAACGAGCACATATAGGCGATCGGTGGGCTATGGACACGCTGATCGCCTATATGTGTAACACCCGGTAACGGGTGTGTGCACTGATCGGGCCTTTTCTGCCCGTGCGTGCCCGCTAGGGGGCGCGCGCGAGCAGAAAAAAAATTGCCGTCTGGAGATGGCAACCCGCAGATGCAGCAGTGCCGTCCGTCCGTTTTTCTACTACGGGCGGACGGCAAGAGGTTAAAAAAATTTTTTTTTTTTTTTACATTTTTGTGTGGTTTTTATGTGCGTGTCAGCGCTTATTATGTCCAATGAGAAACCGGCTCAGCTGCTGAAACGTGCATTAAAAAACAAGTCGAATCATGCGGTCAGCGCGTTTCCATTGAAGTCTATCGAGAAAAACAAGCTGATAAAAGAAGCTCAGGGACTATTTCAAGCGAAAGGCATATCTGTACGCGTGATTCCGCTCGTTTGTGGGACCGGCTCCATAGGACTCTATGGGATTTTATTTGCGTGCGTTTTCAGCATGGAAAAATCTGCGCGACGAAAACCACCCTGGTGTGAACGGGGCCTTCTAGCTTTAAAATCTTATCTGTGCAAGAATCAGGTGAAGGAGAGTCTCTGCGCTTCAGTTACAACGTGGAAAGTCTAGTAACAAAGTTCAACGAACACAAAACAAACATTAAAGCTATCAACCATCCTTTGTTGTTCGAAACCAAAGCAGGGGTTACCCTGTAGAGCAGAAGTATTTTATTGTTTTTCTTGCATTATTTATTTCATTGCACAGTTATTTGTGAATCCAGTGAATGTTTTATCCATTGTCCACATATTCTTGCAAAAGTATATTTTTGCAGGTTCTAGGTTAAAAGTTACTTTGCAGGAATAATATCAATAATTGCTGTTTAATATCAAATAGCCCTGATCAAAGGAGACTCAATAATTGCCCTGCAACGCGTTTGGTATGCATCAATACAATAAAATATATAAATATGTGATCAGGATTGATTCGCCTGCCTTTTGTCATTGACATTTACCCCTCCTGATATGGAATTACGCCGTCACTGCATTGACCTTTAATTCAGTTTCATCCTTACAGGGAAATAATAATTTTTGGGAAATGATAATAAACGCACACTTTTTCTTAAAAGAAATTTTATTTTTTATTTTTTGCATTGGAGCCGTTAAAGCATTAAGGCATTGCAACGGCGATCAGTAGATCGGGGGTGCAGTGCTCTGGCTGCTTCAAACTCTTCCTCCTGTCATGTTCCTCCCACAAGCCTGTTTGATGGTCAGAGTTTACACAACTGACAGCATTCAGCACTTCAGCGACCACGTTTTTAGGAATCCCCTAATTCCCAGGCCGCAATTTTGCATGCCAGGGGTTGTACCTACTCCAAAATGTCTCTGTGAATAAAGCTACATCTTTGATCGATCCTCTTCGTATTGCCATATTCATTTCCTCTGATAGAGTCCTTTCCAGACCTGCTACAGAATAAAAAACACAAACATTATCTCATAGTGCTGCAGTTATTGCATGCGTCTATTCAGACTCCTCCAATGCAATGTTAGGAAGAGAACATGGCTGGCAAGAATTTAGTCCTACCAAGAGACATTGTGAAAGTCATGTTCAGTATGGCTACAATGGATCTTTGGAAACCTACTTATCTACATAGCCTAAAAGTGGGTTTTTCTATTAGCATGCATGTATCGTGCTTGGAAAGACAAATAAAATGACTGTTTTCACCAAACTGTTGCTAAATGTATCACTTCTCCCTCCCTTTTAGATTGTAAGCCGTCACGGGCATGGCCCTCCTTACCATCTTGTCTTGAATTGTATTGCGATTGTAATGTCTTCCTTATAAACCGCTGATATGACTGCGCTATATAAATCCTATCCTGCTTCCCTATTTATGATGGTCTGGCCCTCTAGCAACTTCAGCGTGAAATTATAGCTAATTTGCCTACAAACGTCAGGTGGTCATAATAATCTGGCCACTCATTGTAGTATGTTTACTATAACCACAATTATGAATGAACAGAAAATGATGTAGATCACTCCCATTCATTCATAATTGGGGATATATTAACCATACCATATACTCAAATTATCTACATTCACTCAGCGATCGCTGAGTGTTTGTAGCCTGCTCTCTTCTCTGACACACACTGCTACAGGTGTCTGTGTGAGCGGTGCGAGACGAGAGCCCAGCCTCCTGTGACAGCACTGTCTCCGCCCCCACACCTCTCTGGCGCACTGTGATAGGCGGTCGAGCGGTGTGGGAGGAGAGACACCGACCGCTCACAGCGCTCTTGTCCCGCAACGCTCGGCCGCCTATTACTTTCTCTCCTCCCCGCTGGGACACAGAGCAGCGCCCAGCAGGAAGGAAAGAAATCACGGATGCGCCGATGTATCGGCAGGAAAATGGCACTTTCGGCATTGAGCCAAAAGTGCAATTTTCGGCCGATATATCGGTGCATACCTAATAATAATAAATGCATATCTATATGCTGCTTAAATTTGAAGCATGTTCAAAGCTATCACAGATAAAATAAAGGAAAAAAAAGAGAATAAAATATACATTCTCTTTATATGGCTTGTTGATAAACATACAGCGTTTTGCATGCTTTTGGTCCTTTATTTACTCCGCATGTTGATTCTATACTGCTGTATCTTCATTTTTTAAAGTTTAATTATGACAGTGTTGGTCATTTTCAGCTGACACTGTGTTGGATTGTGTTCTGCCTGTTACCAGTGTCTGTGTGCTCTGGGCAGAAAGCCTATCAAACAATGGAGTCTTTAGTCAGGTAGCAAGTAGAGCGAGACTGGTAGAGCAATGATCTGAAAGGCAGCTGTGCCGATAAGGACAGAATTGTCTTCTAGAGCTCTGGTAGACACAATCTGATGGCCATTATGGCTATATAGACACTAGTGGCTATACAGCATATTTGCATAAATGTTTGCTCTAATGTAGATTGTTTAAGCCCATTCCTGTACATGCTTTTAATGATTAAAAAAACTGATGCATGGCATGAGAACATGTTTGACAATAAAGGTATGCTTTAATAATCGTAAACTTTATAAAAATGTAAATACATCTAGTTCAGGATTTGTGGGGATGCAAAACCCCTTTCCCTCCATGCAAAGCCTTGATACACGCTGTGTTGCTTCCTCTGCACACATGGGGAAAAGTGTATGGATTGTCCTTTATACCGACAGGGAAGGAGGATAGAAAGTTCATACATGTGTAAAAGCAGCATTTCTCAACCTTTCTTCAGTCACAGCACCCTTTAAAATGGATTTTCAGGGAGGGGCACAATGCAAAAAAAGTGTGATTCCTCCCTTTACATCAGAGTCCCCCTTTCACCTCCGAATTCAATCGACAGCCGACGAATCGACGATCGAAAACGTTGGTAACGTTTTCAATCGTCGATTTTAATCGACTAAATCGATTAACTGTTGCAGCTCTAGAAGCCACCTTCCCTTTCACATCAGGAGCTCTCTTATCATTAGAAGCCCACCTTTATATCTAAATCCCCCCTTTTACATCAGAGTAGTACCATCACAACATTTTGAGGCAACCCTGAAGAAGCTAAAAGGCACCTCAGTGTGATATTCTGGTTGACAAAGGCTGTGTCGGAGAGTTCTGAAGCCCACATACTGTAAGAAGGTGCTTTTACATTACTAGTTTAACTTTGCAGTAGCAGTGTTAGTATTTTGTGTGTCTTGCTGTTTCCCACTTTGTTTTATTGTTAGGTGCTGCCTAGAAAAATAATTTATCATTTGTTGCTCTTTGAGCACTCCCACTTTCACTATTCCTTCTGACTATACAGCTGAATAGGTGTATGACCACAAAGCCACATATTAAAGGAGAACTATGAGGTGAGTGCTTTTCACTCACCTCATAGTTCTAGCCGGCCTGTGACAATGAGACTGTCACAGGTCGGCTCAGTAGTGGGAAGTCAGAAATGGAGAAGGATTTATGGGGAAAAGCCCTAACCCCATAGTTCTCCTTTTAAACCCATCACAATGCTGTAAACAAAGCTAGCAGGGTCTTGTCCTGTATTAAAAAGGGGATGTATTGCAGGGACAAGTCTATAATTTTGCCACTTTATAGATCATTGGTTCGACCTCATCTGGAGTACGCGGTCCAGTTCTGGTCACCAGTACTAAGAAAAGATGTCCTTGAGTTGGAAAAAGTCCAGCGAAGGGCAACCAAACTAATTAGGGGTATGGAGGACCAGAGCTACGAGACGAGGCTACTAAATTTAAACATGTTCACATTAGAGGTGAGGAGATTAAGGGGGGATATGATTTCCATGTACAAAATGTTTAATGGTGGTAGCAACATTAGCGATAAACTGTTTAAAATTAACTCCGTTACAAAAACTAGAGGCCATCACCTAAAATTGGTGGAAAAAAAATTCCAGCACAAGGGGCGAAAGGGGTTCTTCACAGTAAGATCAGTTAGGGTCTGGAACTCACTGCCACAGGCGGTGATTTCAGCAAATAATGTGGAATTGTTCAAGAAACTTTTGGACGATTTCTTAAGGGACCGTAATATACAGGGGTACGGGTACTCCTAGAATGAGATCCTAATAGGTTGGACTTGATGGACTAATGTCTTTATTCAACCTCAAATACTATGTAACTATGTAACAATGCAATAGCCATATCTTGATGGATGGCTAGAAGACTATTATCATTAAGTAAGAATAACCAGGACTAGAAGACTGTTTATTATTAAATAACAATAACCATATACACTCTAGTATATTGTGCGCTATAATCTGTCTTTCTTTCCCTTCAGTCGGTCTCCAGCAGTGTGCTGCTATCAGCAGAGTTGTATTCAATCTCCTAGCCGGCCAGCCTCTGTAATACTCAGACACTGGAGATGTGGGGGGAATCTGATACCTGGCATCTGATTTTAGCATGTACTGTGGGCGTCCAGTCTCAAACTAGCTATCACTTGTCATGTTTGAGTCCGGCCAGCAGAAGTGCTCATGAAACCCTTAAAGTGCCATTCCATGGTTGACATTTTCACTAAAGCAATCCTATGATAATGTGTCAAACAGGTTACGTTTTGTAAGATAAACGTTTGAATTCTTTGGTACAACATATGGGCTTGTTCAAAAAAGCAAAATGCAATAAATGCAATCCACCATAGCCATGCATCGGGTTTTATCCTCTACTTATCTGACTCCAGCAAAATCTGGTGGCTGTGGATTAGAACTCTATTAGAGTTAGAACTATTGTTGAGTGTTCTGGTAAAATGGGGTAACATCTAACCATCGTTTCTCTGTATAGACTAAACACAAAGACTCAGCAGGCTAAAGATACCTATATACAGATGTTCTGCTTCAGAAGGTTGCTGTTTGCCTTCTCTGTCAAAAATGGCCCATATTCGGACTTTCAAGGCTCTCTTGTAAATGCAGCATATGGATCATGTGAGGCCAGTGCCCCAATCCTTATCTGTTATTTTAGCCATCATTGCGGATGGCAAAATCTCTTGTAGGCTGTGCCACCTTAAGCTGGGATGGTAATGTGCTGGGTACCTTAAAGAGTAACTCCAGGGAAAAAAAAATCTGTTATCTCTTGGTGTGGGGCTACCAGCGCACTGCAAGTGTTAACTGCTCGTTTTGGTCTAGGGGCTGGATTAAAAAAGATTCACTCACCTGATCCTTAATCCTGCCTGTCTGCTAGACTGGTCCCTGCAGCCTCTTCTCCCCTGGGTTCTTGCGGTCTAAGCCTTCTTGACATCATCATGTCTAATGCAGGTCCTTTTACCTGCATTAGGTGAGGGGACCCCAAGGGACTTACCACAGGCAGGGCGAAGGGGGGAGAGAAGTGAGTGCTCACTGGCACAGGACCGAGGATCTGGTGAGTATATCTTCTTTATTCCAGTCCCTAGACCAAACCAAGCAGTTGGCCCTTGAAGAGCAGGGGTAGCGCTACTGTAAGGGTTAATTTGGGTACTAGCTGGAGTTCCTCTTTAACCTTTAAGCATACAAATGTAGCCTTGAACTAGCTCAACATATTACCATTCGATTTGATCATTTCTTTCAAATTTACCAGCAACAATGCCTCCAGCTAGAGTTGTACTTCAGTGTTACGTGCTTTTGGCCTTTCCTTGGTACATTAAAGCATTGTCTTTGCACACTACACTCTTTTTTTACTTCCACCGCGCCAAGCTTGCTCCCGTGATGGACTACAATCTCAATAGAAACTAGTAGTCCATCACTGGAGCCTTTTTTTTTTTTTATCCGATTAATCGAACTTAATAATCGGCTAACTAATCGATTATGAAAATAATCGTTAGCTGCAGCCCTAGTCTATAATGGAAGTCTCCCAACGGGTATAATAAATTCTCATTGGGAAATTTCTGTTTCCCAGGAGCACTGCTTACAACCTCTATAGGGTGGAAATCATTACATAGTAAGACAACAATGATTACAGTTTAGCTTTGTAAATTGAAGCTTTAATATTGAAGAAGACCGTGCTGAGCCCCAATAACATCTAAGTTTTTTTTTATAACAAACTCAGTGCAGATTTAGAAGATTGACAACCCTTTCTGAGAACAAACGCTTAACGTAGCATTGAACTGTCAATGTATAATTGTTCTTCCCCTTAAGTCAATGTAACTAGCTGTAATTACAGTATAAAGTGACTTTCTGCATTCGGCCCCAAACACTTACTCTTGTGAAAATCTTGCTTTGAACATCTGGGGGACACCTTCTTGAAACTTTGGTTGGGAAACATGCACTGTACATGTCCAATAGAAATCTAGGGAAATCCAATAGAATGGAGCTGCTGTCAAAGTGATTGTGGGAGGATCAAGGGAGTGGCCTAAAATAGAGGCCTTCTGTGCTGCCTTTGGGCAGCACATGCAGATGTAGCCCTATAAGGAGTATGCATATCAGGTGGTTAAGCTGCCATGCAGGTCCCCGGCATGGCCACCCAATATGCACACTCCTAGCAGGGGCTACATGATGGTTGCCAGCATTTAAAAAAAATCCAAACATCTTGGCCAAACGGTGACTGCAGTGATGATAGAAATAAAGAACAGACTAGTACTTTGTCAGTACAACAACCATAAATAACAAATGTTCCACAATTGTGCCATCCCTGCACACATATAACATCATTGTACATACCTGCACACGTTTCATCACCCTACCCCCCCTGCACACGTCCATACCACCACTGTCCCCTTCCCCTGCACATTTCTTCACCCCTAAGATCAGTTTATTAACCCCAAGTTCTAGTGGGGTTTCATGCGGTAAGCCGCACACAGGTCCATGCTGGCGACACGTTGAGCAAGGTGGCTATGACTGGCTATTTAAAAAAATGCTGGGTGGTCACCGCCTTGGAACCTGAGGAACACCACAAGATGGGGGGCATGTGCCCTGGAAATTCAGCACTTACGGCAGTAGCTTTCAATGATCTGGTCACCAGACTTTTTAACCGCCATGGAAACTGGCGATTAATTTAGCCCTGCTTTAGTGAAGTCTGATTTGATATTCTCTCTGCCCAGTAGGGTGGCTGCAAAATTCTGAATATATTTATCCAAAGCCACCTTCAGAAATGTCTGCTTTGTGTAGTGACTAGGGCAGATAAGGTTAAATAATACAACTCCAGAGCCCCAGCTCTTATACATGGGGTCAGAATTGTACCCATGCCGAGGGGGCATAAAACATGGGCATACATTTCACTAGGTACTTTGTACTCCGCAGGTTTCTCTTTTAAGTGGTTGCATTCACTGATGTAACCACTCTCCATTTTATCAATGTTCTGTTTATTCAGTAGTAACAACAACAATAACTGTTTTTATGTTTTCTAAGTATGTCTAATCTGTTATTTGGTGTCTTATGAACCTGACTGTCCTGATACACAAGTTTATTTGAATACACGATTGCTCATTTCAAGGCATGATGTTTGGATTCTGTCTAATCTAGAAAGGTGAAGAGAACTAGTGTCTGTTTATGTAGAAATTATAAAACCACAAATGACTGCCCCCTGGACTTGGAATTCCGCGCATAAATCTAAAACTGTGTTCCTGAAGTATTAGGTAATCTAACAGCAGACTATTGGAAACGTTGACTATTTTTGGATCATGAAACAATTTTTCCCAGTAAAAGGAACTTTTCATCTCGCTTTAAATAGACGTATCATAGTGCAGGCTGCTCTCAAAGTAGAACTATGGCCTCCTATTAAGAAAAAAGGTGTGCTGCAGCACATAGTTATGTGTATCTGCATTTACAGTTTTCTTTTAGTGCTCCGACAAATATCTGTTGAGTTTCCCACCTAATTCAACTTCCTCGGATGGTGTGGCAACGATACTGCACTGCTCCTGAATTCAGAGCAGAGTTGCCACTCATGTAGGCTGTGGCTGCTTGTACTATAGTGGGATGAAAAAATGTTGTAGGGGGTGTCACACCCTCAAGAACATTTCATCCTCCCACTATGGTGCAAGCAGTGAATCAGCGGTGACCATGTTCAATTAGCTTGTGAATCAGTGACAATGCTGATAGCCACTATCTGCATTATTTGCTGAATCACATAGGGCTACAACCAACTAATCGATAATGAGAATAGTTGTCAACTATTCTCATTATCGATTAGTTGGTTGGGGGGAAGAGTTCTCTTTTTTTTTTCAATGCAACAAATCGATTTAATCGAAAAAATTATTGGGCAACTAATCGATTTATGAAGATAATCGTTAGCTGCAGCCCTAGAATTACAAGTCTGTATCTGGTCAATCAGCACCTGGCCACACCTGGTCCTGCCCACATATTTCTAGATTGACAGCAGTGCCTCTGTTGCTGAAAACCTCCCACTGTGAGCTGCAGTGTCTGGGGGGAGCATGTGAGACACAATTGAAGGGTGATTTGTCTTATTCGGGGAAGGTAAAGGAAGGTTTCTGTTTACTTTATGAGGCGTGTGCATCACATAGTAACTGAATTTGGGACTTGTTTAGAGTGGCATAGAGGAGCCTTTTTGGAGGGAGTTCAGATTTATTCATCACAGAATTAAAAAAAAATGAAACTTTATAGTTTTTGAGATTTGTTTGGCTAAGCAGATTTAAAAAACTAGTCTAGCTTTTGTGGGACAATATTTTTCATTTTGACATACCTAAAAGACAGCAGCGTGTCTCCTTAGAAAACTATTTAATTGAGAACTAGCAACACATGTATAGATCTAAATGTTTGCAGACTTCCTTGTATAATATATGTATTTGTCTCCGCCTGACACATACAAGAAAGAGGGGGAGCAGTCGTCACCTCATGAATCTTCTATAAATTGCAGAGATTCCTCATCACTTCCTGTCCTGTCCTTCCCTTACCGGAAATGAGAGAAGATCTCTCCAATTTGGTCAAAGCAATAAAAAGCTGATAAAGGTGCCCTGCAGTTGGGCTTTAATTATCAATAGCTTCTGTTCTTGCGGCAGCAGTCATCTGTCCTGTCCGCGAAAGGTAAATGGCTCCGATCTAATTATAATATAGATTGAAATATCACTTGCACGCTCCTACAGCTTCACGTCATGTCTCGGGAAAGAAATTGACCAAGGCCTATTTGAAAGCACTCTTACATTACAAATTCCTGGAAGACGTTATTTTAAAAGTAGTTCTTGGAAATAAATGCATATTAAAAATATAAATAAATAAATACATAATTTTGCCAGCTAAAAATTATGAGTAACCTGAATTTCTATAGACTCATTTTCCTTGCAAAGTCTGGGATAAGTGTTCTAGCTGCATTGCTGTAACTAATACAAGGGAATATTTGTGAAGCCTTCTCTTTCCAGTTTAGTCAGGCTAAAGTAAATGTTAGAGCTAAGTATTCTCTAATACCACCACATGCAGCCATCACAAGCATGAAGAAAATCATTACAGCAAACAGCCCTGCCTCTGTTAACAAACAGAGCTGCTAGTGTTTCTATGAATAGATACTTTTTCCATATTTTGAAGTAATGGCTGCTCTCTAGTTTGCAAGAACAGATATAAAAAACATAAGTTCTATGTAGGTGTCATTAGACTTTTAAAGTAGACCTTACATTTTGATTTGTTGTTGTTGTTGTTATTACTTTTATTATTAATAATAATCATAATAATAATACTTCTGTTTCTTTTTATTATTATTACTTATGCTAATATTTTATTTATTTGTAGATACAACACTGCAAGGGAGAGGAGGAAAGTAATGTCCTTGTTTTTAGTTATGAGGGTTGGCATTCAATATATCTTTGAAGCATGGCATTTAGGCCTGATTCACACCTAGGAATTTTTGAACAGTTCGAAAATCACTTTTAACTGGCCAACATAAGAAATCCCATGATTTTGAATGGCCCTGGTTCACACCTGAGCAGATAAAAGCCTAACGCCCGAAAAGGTACAGGAGCTTAAAAGTGCTCATTTGCCCCATAGACTTCATTGGAAATGCCCAAAAACGTGCAACAGAAGCATGTTGTACATTTTCAGGGGCGTTTTTTTGCGTGGCGTTCTTCCATTGGCAGCTCATAAACCCTCGTCAAGACGCGAGTCTCCATTTACGCGCGTTAAAACGCGCATACAAATGTGCACAACTTGCAAATAACAGCATGCTGTTAACGTGCGTACAAATGCGCAAAAACAATGCTGCCTAGGTGTGAACCCAGCCTTATTGTGTGAGAGAGACAAGTTATTAACCATAGAAGCCTTGGTACTACTTTTCTTAGTAAAATTTGTTTGTAGGTCTCATTGTCTTTAGACTAGCTCTGTGGTAACCAAATGTTGGACCTCCTAGATTGGACACAAGGACATTGGTTATTTATCATGGAATGTTTACAGACATCAAGACATAGGATCATAAACGGGATGTGTTTTGGAAATCTTCGAAAGCATAGATATTGTAGAGAATTATGTTGACGATGAGAGTTGGAGTAGGCGTCAGACTGGTGTTTCCTTAAAATGCTGTCTGGGGTTTTTGCAAATGGCTTCTCATACATGCATGCATGTATAACATGAACATCAGAAAGTAGAAGGATCTTTGCAGATTGTTTGCTAAGGCCCATGTCTGTGTTTGGAGTTGCTCTTAGTAATACCGTATAATATTGTAGCAATAGAGTCCTATTGTTTCTATTCAGTAAGGGCTGAACTTATAAAAGCTAATATGCCAGTTTGATGTGAACAGGTAAACATGATCTGATGCTCTTTAAATACATGTGCTCTGGGTTTGTACGTTAAATATCTTTAAAAAGAATAACCTATGTTGTCTTTGCTGTTTGGTTTGATGTTGAGGGCAGGACTTCTAGAAACAAGCCTGGACTACCTGCTGCTCACTCAACTTCCTATGCAGCAACAGTGCATAAAATATGCCTTTGTTATAGATAATGGAGACTTAGGCAAGACCTTTGCACCTTCTCTGTCATTTCTCTAGCCACTGTAGATAGTGTTCCTATAATATTTATATAGTTTTCATCAGATATAAGTTGAATCAAGATATTTACCAGATATTGTCCAGCTTTTTTCTTTAAATATGAAGCCCCATCAGAGCTACAAAGAACAAACCATGCTAATAAGGTTATCGGAATGCTGTCTTTATTATTAAATAAAAGCCCGGTGAGTCATTCTTCTTGGCTTCCCTTCATCCGCATCATTTAACCACCAGACAGTTAGATTACGGCTATTTGCTACATTTGCAGTAATGTAATTGTGTTGGCATATAATAGGGTTGTTTCGGATTACAGCAGAGCCTCTGGGCACGTTGTACAGTGTCAGACCTATCCATGTTCCTAGATTTAGTTTTAAAAGGGTATAGTTGCTCATGATGTAAATTATATGGTAAGGAATCAGAAAGGAACAATATAACATTGTATTTAATATTGTGTTTTGTATTTTATGTTGTGAAAAAGATCTCTACGTTCTATTTAAACTGCATCCGCTTTAATCAACTTTCTTCTATAGAAGGCCTTCTTTTTGTTACCTGTTGCTCTATAATATTTGTTTTTATTTTAAAATAGACACCTTTTTGTATCGTGACTGCTTGCAGTGTCTATTCAGTGTGTCTATTCTATTCAGTGTCTATTCTATTCAGTGTGTTAGCTGCCATATAGATTGTGATTCTTTCTGGTTTTCCAGGTTTTTCACAGCTGTGATTTACAGGGTTATCTTTTCAAATAGTTGTTATTATTATTGTTGCTACTATTCTCATTAATTTTTTTTTTTTTTAAAGGAGAACTATGGGGTCAGTGTTTTTTCCCATAGTTCTCCTTAGGGTAACGGGAGAACACAAACTAGCGTCCTCCCGTTACCCTAAGCTCAGTATACGTATACTGAGACGCCGCAGCCAGAGCGGATCCCGACTTAGACGACGGGATCCGCCCAGCTGCGTGAGTGACAGCTGGCTCTGCCTATCTAGAGGCAGAGCCAGCTGTACCCGGCCCCTCCCCCGTCCGTTCCGCCAGTCAGCGCTGGCAGATCGGAGCGGGGAGAGGGGAATCCAGCCCCTCCCCCTGTCACGGCAGAGAGCCAGTGACAGGATCGAGAGGTGAGCGAACCCGGTATGTGTTCGCTCACCTCCCGATCTTCTGTGCCGACCTGTGACAGTCTCATTGTCACAGGTCAGCTAGAACTATGAGGTGAGTGAAAAGCACTCACCTCATAGTTCTCCTTTAATGGACTTTTAGGATAAAGTTTGATTTCAGCTGTAAACCTGGGCTGTAATTCTCAGCCATTCTGCTTGGTGTCTGATAAGGCAGGTGCATTGACTCGCATGCATGGGTGTATACGTTTAGTGTATATTTGTTATGCTCACCAAGTGTGAACTCCACCATGGCTTTACAGATGGCAGATCATGGCAGGCAGTCAAACTAATTTGACTGTTAGGCTGGGCACACACCTTACAACCATCGCAAGACTTTTGTCTTGCGATGGTTGTAAGGTACTTAAAAAAACGTACGATCTGCCTATGTTGCATAGGCAGATCGTACTTGCGATGATCGCAAGCCACGCCCCCTGAGGGGCGGGCTTCCGATGACCGCAATGCCGAACGGGCAGTGTGCGCTTGCGCACACCGGCCCGTGCGGCTGTTATCGTACGGACATGCCACAAACCCGCCGAACATCGTACGATGCTCGGCGGGTTTTCGGACATGTCCGTAAGGTTAAAGTCGTGCGACCTTACAGTAGTAGAGGTCGCACGGCTTCCACACACCTTACGATCATCGTACGATCGCGGGATTTCCCGCGATTCTCGTACGATAATCGTAAGGTGTGTGGGGACCCTTAGAGCAACTAAATCATCAACTAAAGTCGTGCGATGATTGTAAGGTGTATGGGCAGCTTTAGAGATAAAACCAGGAGAGACTGCAGGAAGGACATGTTTGAAAGCTATAAATACAAAAGGGTGTGAATAAGGTTCAGGAGGGCGGTATTTTTCCGTATTAGAAAAAGATTAAATACAAGGGGACATGACCTAAAACTAGTGAGAGGAAAGTGAAAAACTAATGTAGAAAATGTGATTATACTGAAAAGAGTAATTGATACTTGTAACAAACATCCAGTAGAGGTAGTGAGTTCGTCAACAGTAAGTGAATTTCAACATTCTTGGGACACGCGCACACACACACACACACAGATATATACAAAACGGTTAAAAAAAGGAGCAGACTTGATTTGACTACTTGGTTTTTTTTGTCCCATCATTCTTCTATATTTCTAGGTTTTCTTACTGCCTTTCCCAGTGACAGAAGCATATATATCTTGCTAACAGGTTTGATGACATCAGAAAATGTTGACAGGCGTAACTCTTCTCTACCCTAACCTAATTTTCGCTTAAAAATAAGACTATAATTACAGACTTGCCAGGTTGGTTAAAAAGGTAATAAAAGACCTAACATACTTTTTTTATTTGATTTAAATTCTGCACCACGTTTCCTATAGTAGTGGCTACATATCAGAAAGTCTGGGTGATCCTCCTGTTCAGCAGCTGTCACATGATAAAGCTTGGCTATATTCTGGTCGAATTGGTGACTTGGCCGAAATCCAACCAGTGTTTTCCCCCGTCTGTTAGCGCTCCCCCCTTTTGAAAAAAGTTGACTTTTCAATTGACTTTTGTCCAAGGAGCTAGTCTGAAAAATCTTGATCGAACAGTGACTGTTGGCAATCAACCACAGTCACAGTTTGGGTATTCTGATAGCGACACACCCATCGCTGTCAGAATACTATATACCAGAGTGTGGCTGGGGGAATTGAGAGGTTCTTTTCATTCAGCCTGCAGGGTATGGCCAGCTTCAGTGCCTTGACTTCCACACATGAAACAAGTCTGGAGGGAGCCTATAGTCGCATCTTATTTCTGGGAAATGTAAATCTATTTCAGCTGTTCTGTTAGTTCTTTTTAGTTACCTATCTTACCAAGACCATTATTAATACATTTGTTTACACTTTAGTAAAGGCTCATTTAAAAAAATGAATACCTAGCAATGGGGAGATGCATATAGGTGTTTAATTTTACTTGAAGTGTCTGTAATTCTATTCCATGTTGTGATCCAGCCATCCCTCCCCTGCATGGGGTTACAGAAATCTAATCTGCAGATTCAGTTAGTTGTATGATGTCTGCCATAAATAAAATACGTTTGTTAATTTTTAGGCATGCAAAACTGGATAAAATTATCTGCCTGGAGTTCAGCTTTTAAGGAAGAACTCTAAAAATGGCTACCCCCACACTGCAAGGGTTAAGTGCTTGTTTTGTGTAGGGGAGTCAAATAAAGCAGATCTACCACCTGCTCCTTGGTCTCTCAGGGCTGCTAGAACGGTCCCTGCAGCCGCTACTTCCCTGCGCTTCAGCTGTCTAAGGCCAGCTGATGTAATCTTATCTAATGAAGGCCCATTGACTTGCATTAGACGTGAGGACGCCAAGGGACATTCCTTGCCAGGAGCGAAGGGGAAAGAGGTGAGCGCTGACAGAGAATCAGGTGAGTATATCCTGTTTATTTGACTCCCCTAGATAAAACAAACATTTAACCCTTGCTGTGCAAAGGTAGCCTCACTGAAGGGTACGTTTTTAAAATTCCTGGAGTTCTTCTTTAAGAGACAGGGTTTAATGAATTTGGAATAGGTATGGATTTTGTGGAACACAACTAGTAAATCGGGTGCATTGACTCACATGCAGGGGTGTATGCATTTTAGTGTATATTTGTTACACTCACTGAGTGTGCCTCCCACAAGCATCGGGCATGAAGTTCACAAGGTCATACATTTCAGTGCAGAACAGAATCTAAGCAAAATGTTCTCCACTTTTTGTCGCAGCACATGAAATTGGGCATGAAAGATACCTTACATTTCAAATCCATTAACCTATATTGCTGAGAGCAATGACACTTGAGTCACAACATGGCTTGTAAATCGCAGTAGTGCTGGATGCTTGTATCTACTAGTCTTAAGGTGCCCATACACCTTACGATTATCGGACGAAACTTTTCGTCCGATGATCGAATAGTCGTATGATTTTCGTACGGCAGCCCCATCCTGCCCCGATGATCGCAAGATTAATTTAGCCGTAATTAATGAAAAGGACCTAAACGAAATGCGGTAATTGATTTGCCGTATTTTCATTAGCGCAAGCGCAGTGTAGATCGTACAACTTTTGACAGACAGAAACGCCAGCAACCTTACGACAATCGTACGATCTAGCAAAGTTTTCAAACATGCTTGACCGTCAAAAGTCGTACGATTGTACAGTACTGTCGGTCGGCAATGCACACATACGATTATCGGCCGAAAAGTCGATCGCATACGAAAATCGTACGATAATCGTAAGGTGTATGGGCACCTTTACGCTGAACTATACAAATTACACTTGCTGACATCTATTAGTGTAAATTGCACAAGGCAGGTGTGGGTTAATTGCTTGTTTGGTGTCTCTGCAAATTTGTCAATTTTTGAGTAATTTTGTAAATTACCTATGTTGCCTGAAAGCAGTATTTACAATAATTCACAAAGAACTGCAAGACTAAGCTGCTGGTTTCTACCTAATAGAGTTTGTAGCGTTATTGTGAAACTATGACTTAGACATACCATTCAGAAAACATGATGGTGCCTGTCAGAACATACCAGCTGGGGGCAAAGACTGACACCTTGACAGTTCAAGGAAGAGCTCTGAATGTGTCTCGTGTTAATATTGTTCTCTGTGCAAGTGTCTTGACACACCAGGCATTTTTTTCTCTCGCACACATAACAGTAATATTTGTTTTTTTTACTTGCTAAAAAAAGTGTTTAAGATGTGGTGGCTGCATTCTTTTTTTTTCCTGCTAAGAATAGGTAAGCTGCAATATATATTAGATTTTTTTTGCCCTTTGGTTTAGAGATCCTGCAAAGGACAAGGGCACTTTTGGATAATGAGCACTTGTCCATCTTGCCTTGCCTCCTGATCTAAGCTAAGCAGCCACCCCCTCCCGAGTGTCTTGCATCTTTGTCCTTTTTAAATGGATTCCTGAGTGCATAACTATACGCTGGAGGAACCATAAATATAATTGACACGAAAAGAGTTTGTTCCCACTCAAAGCAAAACATCAGTGAGTCTTGTTTTATTTTCTAAAAACCATGTATCGACCAAAATATCGAACTATGCATAAATACACTATATTACCAAAAGTATTGGGACACACCTCCAAATCATTGGATTCAGGTGTTCCAATCACCTCCATGGCCACAGGTGTATACAATCAAGCACCTAGGAATGCAGACTTCTTCTACAAACATTTGTGAAAGAATGGGTCACCCTCAGGAGCTCAGTGAATTCAAGTGTGGTACTGTGGTAGGTTGCCACCTGTGCAATAAGTCCATCCGTGAAATTTCCTTGCTACTAAATATTCCACGGTCAACTGTTAGTGGTATCATAACAAAGTGGAAGCAACTGGGAGCAACAGCAACTGAAGCGCACAGTGCGCAGAAGTCGCCAACTGTCTGCAGAGTCAATAGCTACAGACCTCCAAACTTCGTGTGTCCTTGAGATTGGCATAACAACAGTGCATTGCGTAGAGAGCTTCATGGAATGGGTTTCCATGGCAGAGCAGCTGCATCCAAGCCTTACATAACCAAGTGCAATGCAAAGCGTCGGATGCAGTGGTGTAAAGCACGCCGCCACTGGACTCTAGAGAAGTGGAGACATGTTCTCTGGAGTGACAAATCCATGCTTCTCTGTTTGGAAATCCAATGGACGTGTCTGGGTTTGGCGGTTGCCAGTATAACTGCACTTGCCTGACTGCATTGTGCCAAGTGTAAAGTTTGGTGTGGGGGGATTATGGTGTGGGGTTGTTTTTAGGGGTTGGGCTTGGTCCCTTAGTTCCAGTGAAGGGAACTCTTAAGGTATCAGCATACCAAGACATTTTGGACAATTTCATGCTCCCAACTTTGTGGGAACAGTTTAGGGATGGCACCTTCCTGTTCCAATATGACTGCTCAGCAGTGCACAAAGCAAGGTCCATAAAGACATGGATGAGTGAGTTTGGGGTGGAGGAACTTGACTGGCCTGCACAGGGTCCTGACCTCAACCCGATAGAACACCTTTGGGCTGAATTAGAGCGGAGACTGCGAGCCAGGCCTTCTCATCGAACAGCAGTACTTGTCCTCACAAATGCACTTCTGGAAGAATGGTCAAACATTCCCATAGACACACTCTTAAACCTTGTGGACAGCCTTCCCAAAAGGGTTGAAGCTGTTATAGCTGCAAAGGGTGGGCCAACTCAATATCAAACCCTGTGTACGAAGACTGGGATGCCATCAAAGTTCATGTGCGTGTAAAAGCAGTTGTATAGTGTATCTCTTTATTCTTAAATACCCATATTTCCCTAAATATACAAAACCTAAAATGGCAATCCCCAAAACAACCCACACCTAAAACCATGTATGCATACTCTCTAAAAGGACTCTCCAGATGGGTCAAAGGTCCAGATTCCAATATAGCCTACTGCAGATAGTATCGAGTCTCATATAGTCACAGTTATCCGGTATTTACTGTCTTGCTACTTAACAGGTGATCAACCACCTCCATAATGATCGCATTTGCTTATGCACCTGTCTCCAATCTCCTGTGTATACACCCAGTCACGGTAGCAGCCTATTGTAACACTGGAGCAAGGAAGTCTTTATGGGTCTCAACTGTGGATACAAGCGCGATGTATTCTATGGCCCACTAGCTGCCAGTGACGCATATGATCTAATTTAGAATAAGGACGGTGGTCAGTTGCAGTTCTTCAGTCGTACGCTTAATTAACAGGGAAGGTGTTTGTAGAACTGTTTACCATCGTACACCATGAATTATATAATAGAAATCTTATTTGGCTTCACTACTGGTGTATTCACTTCATACACTCAGAAGTTCACTTCATACACTTTTACCCTGGCAGCTCATGCAAAGGGGGGAGGAGCAGTGCGGTGTGGCGGCGCTGGACGGCTGCAGACTCCCTCGCTGGATCGTACGGAGGCGAGTCTGTTACACCTATTCTTGACTAAGGTGGATGAGCAACCTCCGGTGGGAATATACTGCAACATGGTGTTGGTAACTTGTATCTTGGCGCATACTCATATTAGTATCCACAATAATGGTATACAAATATCAAGTTTTATCCATGCATTATGATGTTGAGAAAATATCCTGCGGTTCCACTGACTGTGCGTCTTGGGGTGTACCACATTACCAATACCCTGATGCACAGAAATGCTTTATATCCAAGTATGGGTCCAGAGAGGGTATAGTTTTAATATAACTCCATATCGTGCATCTGCACACAAGCGTGTCCTCCTCTCTCACCCGGACCCTATAAAATAACATCAGCCGATTGCAACTTTCCATAACAACAAGTCCATAGCACATATGTATTCAGGTGCCTAGCAAAACGCAGTTGTTTCTATATAAGCATGCTAATATCATAGGTGTATCTCACCCAAGGATGTCCACAATAAAATCCCAGGATTAGGAGACGGTGCAAGGTTGTGTACTGTTGGAATAGCCCTGTTGGCACCTCAGTATATCCAGTAGCTCATAACCTGCCCATCTGGGGTAAATCTTGTAACACCAATGTACGGGGGAATAAGGTAAACAGACCCATCTGGGAGAGAGCTGCCATGCATCACCGCTAACGCGTTTCGTCCAATCTGAACTTCATCAGAACTCGCATGGACAATGCAATCACAAATCTTAACCAGCATTTTAATTCCCTTTAAATTAGCTTGGAAGGAACGGCTAGTTTCTGGTTTTGTCTCCCCATTTCCACATCCTGTATATTATGGAATGCAAATGCATCACAGCCTGTAGGAAGGCGCTCCGTATAATATCACCATTGGCCAAACCGAGTGTGCTAACATGCATTAATTAAATATATCCCCCCCCCCCTAAAGTCAGACCTCTGGGAGACCAATCATCCAGGCAACAGCCATTTTCCCCTCCAGCTTTAGATAAACTCAATAAGTTGCTAGCTCATATGATAAACCTAATTCTCATACTCAACCTCTAAATACATATAATTGGATATTATTTCAATAATTAGTTCCTCTGGATCACAACGAACATATTCATCTATCAAATTCTTAACAGAAACCATGGTGGAAAAAAAAACTTTACTGACAAAAAAAACTGTTCTTATGCGCACTCTCCAGCATATTAAATTTCAAATTGTTTAATGATCCATCATGTTCATAAACAAAATGCCTGGCCACCGTGGAACTAAGGTATGCATGGTTTTAATAACACCTATGTGGTCCGAGATGCGTCTCTTAAACGCTCTGTTTGTCTTGCCCACACAGTACATTCGACACAGGCGAGACAAAAGATATACAATACCCTCCGTTTTACAATTGGCAAATTGTACTGGTAAAAAATGTTTTACCCATGGGGAGTATTCTAAAAATCCCACTTGTAGAAATTAACAAAAATCACACTTTTGGCACAGATAGGTGCCCCACTTTACAACACTTTTTCCTTCACCATGGGTCATGCTTGCTCTGAGTGACCAGATCCCTTAATGATTTAGTTCTTCTAAAAGTCAGCCTAGGGTGTTCAGGAACATATTTGGCAATTGACTCCTCCTCACTAAATAGACTCCAATGTCTCCTCAATATATTTACTATATCCTTTTATTGTGCACAATATGTAGTGATAAGTCTCCAGGGGTTCTAGGTTACTGTCTCTATCCTTGCCCCCTCTCTGATGTTGTATGTTATACTTGGCCCGTTTATAAGCCAGTGTCAATAGTTTATCTTCGTAGGCCTTTGCTGAGACTCGCTTTCAAAATCCTCCATTCTGGTACAGTTCATTTTTATTCTTAAATATTGTCCATAGAGAATGTTCTTCACTATGTGTTGTGGACAACTTGTTGACAACTGAATTTCCTGCAGTCTCCTTTCTATATATTTTGGTGTATATGGAGGGTGGCAGGGCAGACCTCTCTAAACTCTCATCTCAAAAGGGAACAATAGCGATCAGACAAGAATTTTTTAACTTGTCAGTCTTTTTTTGTAACCTTTCCCCCAACCCTCTGCTTGAGAGTGGTGGGCCAGGGCTTGTCTGCTCTTGCTCTTACGTGATGGTTCAGTTTTCAGAATAGATGATCATTTCAAGTTTGTGGGCAGTTTTAACTTTGGTCATCCCGGGTCCCTTAGGAGAGGTGCTAACTCAAACCAACAGGATTTTCTGGGCATACTGGTGATTCATTGTTAGGGCAGGTTGGGCCCATTTTTATTTTCAGTTTCAGGGGAGTGTGAATGTAAGTAATCATTAAAAACTGCACCTATACTGTGCGATTCTTGAAACTTGAAAATCTACATTGTTTGATTTTTGCACACCCAAAGCATATTTAAACTGCTCACCTTGTTACTGGTCTGCAGTTTGTAGTAATTATGTCTAATCTGTTTAGAGGTTTCTCATGCTTCGAACCTGAAAATGCAAAATACTGGCATTCAAGGATGATGTACAGCCTTCAGAGTAATTGAAGGAGTCTGCATTTCCGGAGAATGTCCTTCTGGGTTTTGTTTCCACTTACCGTATAAATGAGTAATCCCATTGACCTTAACGCTGCATCATTGATTACATACTGAAAGCTCTTTAGTTTACAAGAAGTTAGGTTACAAAAGTATCAAATAATTTATGTAAATGAGGATTTCTTTTATTAGACTTGGATTACATATTTTCTATGCATGAGTTAGATAATGAGATTGATCCTAAGGCCAGGTTCACACCTGGGCGATCTGTGACTGTGCAGCAAACGTGCATGAAACGGGGGATTTTTCCGCAGTCACAGAGTCTCACACCACCGCTGATCGCAATGGCGGTGCCATTATTTTCTTATGGCACCCCAGTCGTGCCAGGCAGATTGGGCAGTTTTCGACATGCAATCGTGCATGACCGCGGTTGAAAAAACTGTGCTGTGCGTGTTGCAAAAAAGGTACAGGTACCTTTTTTTCAGCGATTGCTGCGCACATGTAACTCTATTAAAATCAATGGGGCCGCTTGGCAACCGATGCTTGTCCCGGGATCACCCAAGTCTGCACCAGCCCTAAACTTGTTTTGTTAGTGGCTCCCTGGAAATCTTTTTATTTTGCAAAATCTTTTTTGCTTGAGAAATATGTGGAAACAGATGTGTTGGGGTATCAGCAACTTGGATACAGTGTATAATGTGCAGCAAATGGTAAAAGTTATTTAGCTTCTGATTTATTTAAAGTCAAGATCGCACCTTGAAATAAAATGTAAGTTCCAGTCAGAAATAAATAAGATTAGCGAGAATCACAAATTATTTTTATATTGTAATTTATAACCTCTAACGCAGGATGCACTTAAGTGATTGGAATGTAAAATATTTCATGCTCCCAACGTAATGGGTATAGATGTAGAATTTGCTAGAAGTGGATGGGGTTTTTTTTTTTTTTTTTTTTATTGCTCCATTTTTCTCCCAAGACATATACGTAACTGGCAATTTGGAAGATTAGAAGGTACAGTCTGTGTGAAAATTTAAAGCAGGGCTAACTAGTTTGGTCTGTTTAATAATGAAGATGTTTTTTTGTGGGAGAGTTTTGATGATCTGACAGAGATGGATTTCTGCACAATGTTGTAGCTAATGTAACAGATGTATTCCACTGTAAAAACTTGAAAACCTGTAATCTAGAGTTCTCTACATTGTCAGCAGTTCTATAAAACAAAGGAATGTATTGCTGTAATAGTAGTGCAGTATTTTCTCTACTTCACTATTACCTGCTAAGATTTTGCAACTATGGACTAATGACTTGTCATCAACTACTGCATAGGCTTACAAATGGAAGTGATGTTAATTCTGTAACTTGTCACATTGTTATGTTTTTCTTGTCTGTTAACAGTGAATAATAGTACTCATCAGTGTGTTTAAAAGTGCACCTAGCACTAACTGCTTAGAAACCTTTACATTAGAAAGCTGGCATGTTGTGAAATTTGAAAACTAGTTTCTTCCCAATTCTTGTAGATCTAGAGATGAATGATGGCTTATTTTAAAATGCTTTTAATGCTCGTTCAGAATTGGTAAATATGTTAATACTTCAAGGTGCATGATCTGGGCACAGGTTCCCATGTACTCATGAAATCCCCCTGCATAGGATGGGACTTTATCTTATCTTAGCAATCATCCTATTTATAGATCTACTGGTGCCTCCAGAAGGTCCGGTGGACTTTCTAAAAGTCAACTACCTCTTCTTACCACCTCGGCATGACCGTGTTTGTACCATACTCCATTTAGTTTGTCTAAAGCATCTGTTGATGCTCTGAAGAAATAGGTTTGGTCTAGCAAATTATGGTGTCAAGGGTATATACATTAAATACTCTTTTCAATGTCGCAGTTTTGCATTAATATTTTCCGTGAAAAGCAGTGCATGTAATTTTACTGGGGGTACCCAGATTTGTATATATGACTGTGTAAATGAATTGGAACATGTTTATTTTATGTTTGCTCTTTAGTTGTCCTTTAACCAAAAATAAACATATATCTTAAGTCCACACTTTTTTTGTGTCCAATTTAAGGCCCCTTTCACATGGGTGCTCTAATCGGGTTGGCCTGTTAGTTCTTCAGATCGACCAAATCGGATGCCGAATGCAAGTCTATAGGCAGCCATGTGTAAAAGGACAAGCATCCGTTTACACCCTGTTACCTCTAGGTCCGGCAAAACAGACAGAACAGTGTTTAGTTTCGATGGTACGGATCATGCCAGATCGGGGGTAATCTGATGTAAACAAACACATGTCTGTTTACATCAGATTCCCCATAAACACACATGGGGTCTGGCAGTTTTCAGTTTTTTTCCTTCATTGCAAGATGGAGGAAAAAACTGTACAGACACGGATGCCAAAGCAGTATATCCGATCCGTACAGCTGTGATCGTGAGAAGATCTGTGCACGGATCCTCTCCTGATCAGCCTGTGTGAAAGGGCCTTAGGGATTTCCTTTCACCTATCCTGCAGGCATAAGAGGAAATCTCTCCAAAGTGAGGTAAATCTCTTCTTGGACAGTTGTCACTGGCACTGATGCCGTCATTAGAAGATTTCCCAACCATCCCGGTTTTGGTGGAACTCAAAATTTTTGATTTCCTTTTGATTATGTGTTTCTACCTCCCTTTGATTTTTCTCCTTTTGCTAGGCATTTTCTTTAATTTGTTTTGTCTACTTTGCTTTCAGAATTCGACCGCAACTTGCCAAAGAGAAAATTGAAGGTTGTCATATATGTACATCAGTAATACCTGGCGAACCCCAAGTTTTCCTAGGAAAGGATAAGGCATTCACCTTTGACTATGTCTTCGATATTGATTCCAGACAGGATGACATTTATTTTCAGTGTACAGAGAAACTTATTGAAGGATGTTTTGAGGGCTACAATGCAACCGTGTTTGCCTATGGCCAGGTAAGAGTATGCTTAAAAAACAATAAAAAATAGCAGCAAACAATACAGATAGATATTTAAATATCAGGCATATGTGACTAACATTTTTTTAGTGTTTTAGGTTATGGAATAATAAAAGATACATATACATTTTACAGTTGGTCAGACAATATTGATTTCTACTGCCTCTCAGTCTGATACAGCTGCAAGAATTGAAATCATTTTTGGTACTGGCGTATGAACTCTTATCTGTAAATGTGTTTTTTGTTTTAATCCATACATTGTCCCTCTGCTCACAGCTCTATAGACATTGAGTGCTCCTCATTGATTTAGTGACTGGTACTGGTTTGCTCTTATTTAGTCTTGCAAGGAACATGGACAGAGGAAGAATGCTCCTGCTGTGGTATATGAGAGAGTATGTTAAAGGAGAACTATTGGGAGAGTAAAGTGTACTCTTCCCAATAGTTTGAGCTGGCGTGTGACACTGCAGTTGTCACATGCCAGCTCTATAGCTCGAGAACTGAACAAACTGAGCGATCACAAACCGCTGATTGCTCAGCTTACATCTTCTCCCTGCTGAAAGCAATAAATGTCAGTCAGCCCTCCCCATCAGGATTTCCCCAACCCCCCCCTCCTTTTTTTTTCTCCAGTGCTCATTGAAAGAAGGGGAGGGCACTCTAGAGAAGTAGAGCCAGCTATAAATCAAGCAGCGAGTTGCATCCTGACAATATTGTCAGGATCCTTCTTAGGTGCGGTGCGGCTCTGTGCGGTCAGTATATAGTGGGCTATATGTCCACTATATGCTGACTTTGGGCCACAGCAGTACATTAGTACTGACCCTAAAGAGAACTTTAGACAAAAAAAGCTTTATATATCACAACAATATTATTATATTTATGTATTTTCTAACAGTTTAATGCATTCCTCCCTGTAATTTTTGTTACTCTTAAAAGAAATGCATAGATAAGTAGAAGTTGTGATATGAGGAGATATGCATGTACACTAGTTTTGTCAGTTGGATATTTCTGTAGTTCGGGATACAGTCCTAAACACCTGCACAGATTGCCGGTCCATTTTCAGGCTCTGCTTTATCCAGCTGATACAATAAATCACCACACATTTTTTCAAATTCATCATCTCTCTTCACTATGTACGGCTCTCCCAATAAATAACATTTTATACATTTTGCAGAGCTTTTTAGAAGGCAAGTTTAAACCAAAGCTAGATTTATTTCGATTCGTTACGTCTGCAGGGTATTTTGTTCCTGCACATGCATTCCTGACTGAACCTCGCTTCCAAAATTCTTTCTTGTTTCCACAAGTCAGATGGAAAGTTTTGTTTTGTTCCTACAGATAAATGGTTAACCTACTGTTGGTTTTGCAGTCAAAGTAAAACTTATAAAGTGGTATGGGGGGTGTCTTGGTGTGTAACGACCCCACCAAAGTCTGATTGCAGTTTCGAATGATTGTTGCTTTTCATATGCCATGATGTAGAGTAGTCTGTTAATATTTTATGCTGTATCCTCCAATCCAGACAGGATCTGGAAAAACCTATACAATGGGCACAGGGTTTGACGTGAACATAACGGAGGAAGAACAAGGAATTATTTCTCGGGCTGTCAAACATCTCTTTAGGAGAATCGAAGATAAACAACAAGCTGCACTGGAGCAAGGTCTCCCTCCTCCTGATTTTAAAGTTAATGCTCAGTTCTTGGAGGTTTGTATTAATTATTTTACATAATAAGTGCATTGGCCCTTATTTTCTACTTTCAAAGTTTTTTTATTGTTTTACATTTTTTTCTTTCCTTGAATAGGAATAGGTTGTTACACCAAATAACATGTATAACACAAGCATAAAGGCATATACACGACAGAATCAGATCTGCATCACCCCCCACAACGTAGTTGTGCAAGAACAATGAGGCCCTAAAGTTAGTGCAGGAATATATCAAAATAATAATCTACCTTGTTCCTGAGGGATACTAAAAGGGTTTCTAGCAGTAGATATATGCAAAAGAAAAAACGCTTTAAAAGCGGTTTAAATTTACTGCTGTCTTCGCCGCGTGCCCCCGTCCGAAAATCCGAAACTGCTTGGGCAGCCGCAAAGCATCTTAGGGCGGGCGCATACGCAGATCGGATTTTCGGCCAGGAGACAAGGAGAGACACAAGGTAAGTCTATGGACGCATGCAGACATCGTGGGACAGGAAGTGCCAGCAAGGACAGAGGCATCAGCGCTGGATCGGAGACCCGCAGCAGCGCTGGAGGGACAGATGAAAAGGACAGGAACGAAGAAGAAGATCGGATTAAGAGACATCATTTAAGGTAAGTGTTTTACTTAACATTGGGGGGAGGGAAAACATTTTTTTTACTTTAATGTCACTTTAAATATTCGTTATGTCCCTCCAAAAAAGGGTACAGTATTGATTCAACATAGCAACATACTTCGATTCTGTTTAGCTAGCGAGGTCACACATGTCATTATAAAGAAAAGAAAAAAAATAAGAAAACACTTAAAAAGAGAAAGGAAAGTAGAGGAGAAAAAAAAAAAAGAGGAGAG
>NW_017306358.1:1456501-1466414 GCF_000935625.1 Nanorana parkeri | reverse complement strand
ATATATAATCTATAGATATCTATCTATCTAGATATATAGATATCTATCTATCTAGATATATAGATATATAGATATCTATCTATCTAGATATCTAGATATATAGATATATATATCTATCTATATCGTAATATAAATGGGTAAGCCGTATTAGTCCAGTAGACAAGATGTAAAAAAAACAAAAACGCAGTATTGCAGTGTGCAATGATACCTTTCTTATAACAAAATATATAAAAGACAAGCTTTTCGGGAGTGAACCTCTCTTCTTCAGATTAGAAGCAATACTTAATACAATACTCAAGGATTGCTTCAGACCTGAAGAAGAGAGGTTCACTCTCTTTTTGTTAGTCCGGTAAGAAAGGTATCATTGCAAACTGCAATACTTTGTTTTTGTGTGTGTGTTTTTTTTAATTTTCATCTCTAGACCAAAACAAACACTTAACCTTGGCAGTGCAGTGACCGCCCCACTGCAAGGGTTAATTTGTAATTTGCTCAGACTTCTTATTTAAGAATATGCATAGGTAGTGCTCCTTTTCAGCCGTTTAGAAGCTGAAGGATTATTGTAAGAGCTACTAATGCAAAACACGTTTGCATTGGCTGAAAAACCTGGTGATGACGGTTGAATTAACTGTTTTCTAAACACTCTTTAAGTTCTGCACCACAATAACAATCTTTGCAGTGCCTGATTACAGCCAGCCATATTAAATGTCACCAAGTGTGCCATTATTGGCCACACTGTCACAAATAAACGAATGTTAATGCACTCTCCTTTCTATTTTTTTGAGGGTATGCTCACATGCCAGTATGCTGTCCTTTGAGGGCTGATCTTCAGTAGGTACACTGCTCCCTCCAACTGAACCTGGAGCTTATAGAAGCCAACACATGCACGCAACAAGGTTCCTCCAATCTTTGTTACTGGTAGCTAGTATGGGTATGTTATACCATACAGGCTGCCCTGGAAGTATATTCTGAAGCCTTCAATGTAAAAGTGTGAACACACACACGAGCACACATGTTGCAGTGCTACGTTAAACCTTTCCCAACAGTCTGTTTGTATAATCAATGTCTTTAGTGAAGATTTATTGCATCACACTTTGATATGGTTTCTGATACTGTTTATATTGTTATATGATATTAATTTTTGTAGTTCTAATCCCTTATTACTTCTGCTCCTGCTAAGGTGATTGTAATTATTGTGGAATAAAATTGATAATTTTTTTGAAAATGGTATACAAAACTCTTAATTTTTGAAGTGAGCATTGTTTTTATGTGGTGATGTGTGTGAGGGGTCAGGGGGAAAAAAAAACCCTCAGATGCTGCAGTGCCGTCCGTCCGTTTTTTTACTACGGGCGGACGGCAAGAGGTTAAGATACCGTTTCCCACTATATAGGACCATCTATTAGTCCTATAACCTTGAGTTCAAGTTGTGCTGATATGTGCATTGTCCATACGCATGGAGCCAATCACTGGGCAGCTTACTTGATTGGATTGCTTGGAGTTTTTTGCCTTTTGAACCAATATTTTAGTTCATCTATTGTACATACATTCCAGTTGTGGCCAGTGTGTTAACTGTTTATTGTGCGCCCTGTTTTTTTAGCTTTACAATGAAGAAGTACTTGATTTGTTTGATACAACGCGGGACATTGAGTCCAGGCATAAAAAATCAAATATCAAAATCCATGAAGATTCAACTGGTGGAATTTACACAGTTGGAGTCACAACACGTAATGTGACATCAGAGGCAGAGGTATGGTTTTTGTTAGTGTTCTATCAGATCTGTTTATTGCCAACTGATGAAACAAGTAGATTCCACTTGACTAATATTCTTTAGTAATAAAGATAACATGCAACAGCCATTCTTTATAAAGCTATTCAGGCCTCTCCTAGTTCTTTGTTTATTAATATCTGTTAAATGATAATCTTCTGTGTCAACTTCCAGATTTAAACTTTCTAGTTTGCTTTGGTGTCTGTAGGATGTCACCTTTCCTATGTATTTATGAATACGGGAGGTTCCCTGTATTATGATCACTAGCTGGAGAGCAGAAATATACATGGAACATACATATACATGAACATGTGCCCAATTATCTGTTGGCCCTTTTTTTTTTTTTACTGTTCACAGATATGAATAATCTCTATTTTATCATATACAGGACCCTTAAAGGTAAATTCCTCTTTGCAAAAAAAAGAATAAATGCACCAATATTGTAAAAAGAAATTGCATTGGAGCATACAAAGCATTGTAACCTCTGGCTGGGTTCACACCATTTTCGGGACCAGATTTGGAGCAGATCTGGAACATATTGCATTCCAATGATTACCATGATTTTGCTGCAATTGGAATTAAAACATTTTTTAGCTTAAAATGGTCTTACAGGTGCGTTCCATGCGTTTTGGTGCGTTCCAGTGCATTCCAGACCAGACAAAATAGGACTAGCAGTATTTTTCTGGTCTGGTCCGGAACGGACTGAGCTGGTGGGAACAGAGGCCAGAAATAGCATTGGGCTTCATATTGGGTCCGGCAACAGTCTGGTCTGGCCTGAAGGTAATCTGGATGTGGTGTGAATGGGCCCTCAATCAGTGGACTTCAGTTTCAATACTTAGGCTCCTGCAGACTGTCCCTCCTGTCCTAGGTCTGTAATGACCTACAGACCTTAATTTCTTAAGCTGGACTACAAGTGCAATGATATCACTGCTCTTTAGCTCCTTTTGAGATCTACTTTATAAGTCCGTCTGCCACAGTGACAGATGGAACTTGAATAAATGACGTGGCTGTAGGGGTGAGCCACACACCAAATTAAAAAAATACACAGAAGCACATAGAGAGAAGCACACTCGATTTAGGTAAGTGTGGGGGACTGCTGTAAGGCTCCCTAAATTTAAGTGGAACATGGAATGAAAACTGGAATTGGCCTGTGTGAAAACATTTTGTCTTGATAGTTTTAGAAACCTTCTTTTAAGAGCGTGTGCCTTACAAACAGCTTTTTCCCTGGTCTTACAATACATATGCGTTAGTTTCAGAAGGAGCTGCTTGAGTGTTATAGATTGAGAACCTTTCCTAGGTTTGGAATCCAACTAACTCATCACTAACGTAGTATTTTCCTCTATTTTCAGATGTTGCAGTGCTTAAAATTGGGTGCCTTATCTAGAACTACTGCCAGCACACAAATGAATGTGCAAAGTTCACGCTCTCATGCCATATTCACCATCCACCTTTGTCAAAGCCGTGTGTGTCCCAAATTTGACACAGTATGTTTGTATATATTTACTATGTATTTTTTTTTTTGTGTAGATGGATTTTTAGGGGTTTCTCTAAGTCAACAATGTTAGAGATTGGTGCACCCAAAACCAAGATCTTTGTTTTGGTTGGACACTAAATGGTTATGCAAAGTATAACAATATCCAAAACATAACAGTGAACTTCTCCTTTTTGCTTATGTTTGATCCATTGAATATACAATTGAAAGTGTTTTGTTATATCTGTTGAATAAGTGCAAACAACGAGCATGTTCATCCTGTCAGAAATCCAGGGAGCTGATAACTTCCTGTGCTCTCTGCCTCTGCTGAGTCTTATAAGTCAGCATTGTTTTCAGCTCTCTCTGTGGACAACAGAACAACTCCATCTATGATATGGAGAGAAGGGAAAAGTGTTCTCTTGCCTTGTTAAAGGGTGAGAACCTCCATAGATATTATAAGTGAGCATTGTCACCTTAGGGCAGACAGTGTGTAAAGCTTGAAAAATGAAAACAAGTTCTGCAACCACATCTAAGTACTGGTAAGCTGCAATATATAAAATACTTGTTCGGGGGCTAAGATATGTTTTAAAGTGACATTAAAGTCAAAAATATTTTTCCCTCCCCCAATGTTAATGTCAGCACTTACCTTAAATTAGGTTCCTAATCCGATCTTCTTCTTTCCTGTCCCTTTCATCTGTCCCTCCAGCGCTGCCGCGGGTCTCCGATCCAGCGCTGACGCCTCTGAGCCTGCTGGCACTTCCTGTCCCATGGTGTCTGCATGCGGGTGCACGCGTCCATAGACTTACCTTGTGTCTCTCCTTGTGTCCCAGCCAAAAATGTGATCTGCGCAGGCGCCCGCCCCAAGATGCTTTGCGGCCGCCCGAGATTTTTTACATTTTCGGACTGGAGCGCGCAGGGAAGACACTGGTAAGTATTAACCCTTTTCAAAGCTGTTTTTTTACACTTTTTGCATATATCTACGGTTTGCTAGTATTTACTGCTTGCTAGTAGTAGATATATGTAAAAACCCTGAGGCTTTAATTATCCTTTAAGTTCGATTATATGTGTAGGGAGATGTAATTTATGTAGATGGACAATTAAAATCCCTAGTTATGCACTTGTCCTCTCGTTTTCCTCCTTTGTTTTAAGAATGTGGAGGGTCATTAAACCCCCTGTTGTCCCATAGCTGCCTTGTTTAAACTAATTAATTCCAGAAAGCAGTGAAGTTCTCTTCACAAGAATTCACTGCTAGAACATTATTATTTTGGAAGGTTTTTTTTTTTTGTTATGTTGAAATTGTTCTTTTGTGTTCATTACTTTTTTAGGAGAATGACTTGGATAATAGGATAACATCTGAATCTACACAAGTGAATGAGTTTGAAACCCTTACTGCCAAGTTCCATTTTGTCGACTTGGCCGGATCAGAGCGACTTAAACGCACAGGAGCTACAGGTGACAGAGCTAAAGAAGGAATTTCCATCAACTGTGGGCTGGTAAGATTATGTGCTTATTTCACAATAGGCTACTATGTAACCTCTAGTTTTGTTCAAGTATAACACTTCTTAGAAGTGATGTAGCAATGTAAGACAGTAAATGTGTTTCCAAGTACATACCCAGGAAAATGTATTTGAAATCTGTGTTGACATAAACCTATTGTAACCTAATGGTACTCAACAGATGACAGGGCCTGAACTTATCTTTTAATGCCCACCACAGCATTGGGTGAGATTTGGAGATTTAACCTGCACGTATCTATGCTTTCTATTTGAGGACTATCAAGAGCTTACCTGCCTCCTGCACATTCCTGACTAAAAGTAAGGCTGCCCATTATAGTGATGTGCTAACGGGAACGTGCAGCAGGTGGAAGAAGGCTGATAAGCACTTAAAGCAGAAGTAAAGTAAAAAAAGAGCCTCCAGCATCTGTCATCTATAATATGCTTGTATGCACAACATATTAGCACATTATGGCAGTCTTACCTGCCAAAGCAATCCCCTCCAGTGCTGTGATGTCTTCTTCTGGGTCTTTGCCCACATGGTTGGCCAGGTCCGGATGACGTAACTCCCGCACATTCATGTGCCTAACCAGTAGATTGGTGGATTCTTTTCTAAGGCCTGGGAAGACTCTACTAATAAGCTCTTCTTGTTACATTGAGAGTGGAAGTGTGTATTGAGACAAGTAGCGGAGTACACACAAGTGGTTGTTTTGTAGCGTCCTTTTTCTGCAACTTCTGCCGGCACTGCTTGGAGCAATACTGAAAAGATAGCCAAGACGAGAAGTGTCTTTGTTATAAAGGTCATATAGCTGAATCTGATTTTTATAGACCTAAACATACTTAACGGATCAACAATCTTGGGTATAAGCATGAAGTGCTTTTATCATATACAACATTTTGTAAATATTCCCTACATGAGAAAAGGCACGTGGTTACACCTGGCCAGGCATGCTGCTGTTATTGAAACATGTCCAGAGGCTGCCTAGCTAAGGCAGACCGTTTCCTCCCTGGAGCAATAGGTTGTTGTATAGAAACTTAGTGAATATATTAAAAGTGATGTTTTTTTTGAACGTACAGCATACAGATGTAAAGATTTGCTGGATATCCTGTTGCTTGTTTGATATAAAACCCATGTTGATTTTCTTGGTTTCTTTAGCTTGTTTTGTAACTTTCTCTCATTTCTGATTTCATAGTTGGCTCTTGGGAATGTGATAAGTGCGCTAGGAGATAAAAGTAAAAAGGTCACTCATGTACCTTACAGGGATTCCAAGTTAACACGGCTTCTTCAGGACTCACTAGGGGGTAATAGGTATGTTTTTTTTAACGTTTATGATTGGATTGGTTTGTTGCACATAATTCACATAAAACAGTTTAAAACTGAATTCTGTCTTTGCTAGATTTCTTTTTTATTTTTACACCGGACAAGCTTAGACAAGACTGTAGTGTTGCATCGTTAAGAATTACTGATCTCCATGCAAAATGGACATGTTATGGGCTTATCTTGAAATGGTTGCAGAGGAACATAAACCCTGCTTTATTTGAGACTAATGTAATGCACAAAATAATCATGTGAAAGCACAGTGTTGCATAGCTATGCATAATCTCTGTGTATTAAGTATTACAGGTGCAGTTGCCTTCTTAAATTAATAGTTTAGGGTTAAGGTTTACAGGGTTGGGCCTGAGAAAGTTCATACTGATTTTTTTTTTTTTATTGGCTTGTAGACCTTAGTAGCGGAGCATGTGCAGTAAGTGCAGGGAGATCTTTTTCCTCATTATCACTATAGTAACAAGATCGTTACTGATTAAAATGACTGTCCCTTCTTGATATGATGGTTGTGACTGTCTGTGTGAAACTTCTGTAGGAACACTAGCAAAAAACAAGACAAGCTGTACATAACATAAACCGGGGTAGGCAACCTTGGCACTCCAGCTGTTGTAGAACTACAAGTCCCATGAGGCATTGCAGGACTCTGATAGTCGCAGATATGCCCCTCCTGAGCAAGAAGCCTAATGGGATTTGTAGTGTCACCACAGTTTGAGTATCATGGTTACCCACCCTTGACATTACCAGACATACCTGTATTTCACAGGCAGTCACTGTTTTAATATTCTTTACAACTGTGCATGGAAATTAGCAGACACTCCTAGCACATGTAAATGCATGTTATTGCTGAGAGTACAGGTGACCGTGATAACTGAAACTGACCATAAACATGTCACTAGCGATTGCATGTCAAAACTATTAGTATGTCCAAAGAAGTAAACAGGTGAATTTATAATTAAATCTTTATTTCGATGTAAAAAATGTGCTCGACAGTGTGAGGCTGAAAGAACAAGGGACATTAACAGTTGTCAAAGATTATGGTCATATTTATAAAGCAGTGTATGTGACAATTACCAAACATTTTCTGCAGATGAATCTTCCTGCTGCATGTGTTTTGTAAAGGACTGTGATTTGATTTACCACTAGTGAATGCTTGCTTGAGGTGCCCACAGGCATGGGTCCTGGGTCCATAACACTAGAGGCTCTAGTGTGAATGACATATGGGGGGATGAGTTAGCAGAGTTAGAGCTTACAATCTAAAAGCACCCTCCCTTTTAGATTGTAAGCTCTAACAGGCAGGGCCCTCCTTACCATCGTGTCTTGAATTGTATTGTAATTATAATGTCTCCCTTATATAGTAAAGCGCTGCACAAACTGTTGGCGCTATATAAATCCTGTATAATAATAAACTTAGGAAACAGGTGAAGGATCTCTACCGGGTCACAGGGGTTGATTGAAGACTTAATAATTGTCTCTATGTTCTGCTCTATTTTTTTTTTTTTTTTTAGTCAAACGATCATGATTGCATGCATCAGCCCCTCAGACAGAGATTTCATGGAAACTCTAAATACTCTTAAGTATGCCAATCGGGCACGTAATATCAAGAACAAGGTCATGGTTAACCAGGACCGAACCAGTCAGCAAATCAATTCCCTGAGGAATGAAATAACGCGACTCCAGATGGAATTGATGGAATATAAAACGGTACGTAAGGAAGTCGTTTATCGTATTTTGTAGCTGTAAGTATAGTTACAAGGGACAGGGGATGCTGATTCATGCATAACGCACATATAAAATGTTTGTTAAGCTCTACTGTTTTCTGCTGGAAATATAGAACAGTATTGATTTTGTTGATGGTCCTGAAATTGTTTTTTGTTCTCCCTTCCTGGAAATTGTAGGGTAAAAGAAATATCGATGAAAATGGCGTTGAGAGTATTAATGACATGTTCCACGAGAACGCAATGTTGCAAACAGAAAACAACAATCTGCGCATTAGAATTAAAGCCATGCAAGAAACGATTGATGCTCTGAGAACAAGGATCACCCAACATATGAGTGACCAGGCCGACCAAGTGATTGCAAGAGCAGGTACAGCTGTTTGGTCCTCAAGTTTTCTTCATGATTTATGACATGTAATAACCAAGGAAACTTCTCATGCTAAAAATATTGGAGACTGCCACTGCAGACCTGTCATTCTGTAAATGCTTTTACCTGGCTGTTATGGTGACCCTATTGGCTTTAATAGAGGCATAGGCCTGCATTAGGAATGCAGATAAGGAGTTTTGACTTGTCTGGTCTTGCTACCATATACTATATTTGACACCCCCCCCCTCCAAAAAAAAAAAAGTCAATGGAAGGGTCAATCGTCAAGCATTTATTAATGAGGTTTGCAGTGTTAACCCCCTTTCCCCCCTTATTTCTCTTTAAAGCATGAGAATAAAAACCTCCATAATATTCACACTATGTATGGGAATAAGCACAAAAAAAGCTAAATTTGTAAAACATTAGCTGCTCTGTAACAAAAGAAAAGTTATAGTCGCAAACACAGAGTGATGCATAAAGATGAAAATAGACTTTAAGGGAAATGGGAATAGAATATTCTTTGTGCTGTGTCACTAATTTAACTTTTAATTTAAAGGAAAACCTGCTTTAAAGGTGAACTCCAGACAATGATGAACATTTAAGATTTAAAATTCATGAAGGGAACATAGCCTTGCTTCTTAGTAGCTCTTGAAGGTCCTCGTTTATCCTGGTTATGGCAGAACTTGTAGCAGTTGGATACAACTGGACTTGTTCTCTAATGTTGAAGACGTTTCACTGCTTATCTAAGCAACTGGAAAGTAGAACTGAAGGTGCTGCTTGGATGAGCAACTAGCCCAACTCAATGTGTCTAACTACTACTAACTGAGTAGCTCAATTTGTTTGTCTGGGTATCACTGTAGTGCATACGTCCACTCCCTTTTGTTGTGAACCTATTGATTTGAGAATACCCTTTTGTGCATGTGTGCAATTCAGAGGCCAAAACAAATAGCTCTGGACAAGTAGAAAATTGGAGACACATAAAGAGTAATTACACTACTACATAATACAATTGGGTTTTAGATTATAAAATTATACAATTTTACAGTTTGAGTTAGAGCTGCGGCAACTAATCGACTAAATCTATAATAATCGATGATGAGAATAGTTGGCAACTATTCTCATCATCGATTAGTTGGTAGGGGAGAGAGAGAGAGAGAGAGAGAGAGAGAGAGAGAGAGAATATTTTTATACAACCAATCGATTAGTTGAAAAAATTATCAGGAAAATAATCGTTAGCTGCAGCCATAGTTTGAGTATTAGGGATGGTTGACCTTTTTAAAAATAAATTATCCCATTCATATGTTTGGTTCTACAAGGGATGTTCAGCTTTTTCATTCTTTGTTAAACATATTAAATAAATCCTCTGCCTAAACCATGGAACGTTTTGCTATTTCATGCATCGGGGATATTTTTTTAATAAATATCTAACCATGGAAAAGTTGATTATGTCACCTGTCAGGGAACTTTAAAATTATACCTGGCTAAGCCATGGAATGTTTGGTTCTTTTATTCATCATGGATCATATTTAAGAAATAAATGTTATATTTTTTTCCCAGTTGTTTTTTGGCGTGGGGGTTCACGTTCTGTAATAATTTGTGTTCATTTATGTGATAATTTTTTTAGTATTTGTATAAATATCTAAATGTATTTTTACAGGTGATGGAAATGAAGAAATAAGCAATATGATTCACAATTATATTAAAGAAATCGAAGACCTCCGGTACGTGGGGGTTTTTTCTTTTTTTTTTTTTTTTAAAGTTGTACCCCTCGCACATGTACG
>NW_017306358.1:1430657-1456393 GCF_000935625.1 Nanorana parkeri | reverse complement strand
AAGACCTCCGGTGCGTGGGGTTTTTTTTTTTTTTTTTTTTTTTAAAGATGTACACCTCGCACATGTACGCATAGCTACTGATTTGACTTTTCTGTGTTTTATATAGTCATTGAGTTGTGAAGGAAAAAATAAGGGTGGTGCTTCTAACAAAAACCACAAAAGCATACAATATTTAAAAAATAATATGACCATATTCACCTCTCTACTCTACCCCTTCATTCCATAACCTATCTTTTGACTCTTTATCTGACTTATCTTTATGACTTTGTTTTTCCCCCCTCTTTTCTATCAGTTGTACGGTTTGTTTTTATTTTCAAACACTAAGGTTTGGTACTGAATGTTACTTTTAAAAGCTTGTCCTGAAAAGTGAAAAGTCAGTTCTAATAAAGTATCATGTATAGTACTGATGTGTTTTTGTTATGAAAGTAAAAATTTGGCTAATGGTGCCACCTCCTGGTCAATTAAAGGTACTACTGCATTAGGTTTCTCAGTTATTAAATTATGTATCTACTCAACATAAGAATGGATGAGAAATGTGTTCATATCATCTACAGAGGTTTCTACTTCCAAAGAGATTGTAGAAAGCTCCCCTGCTACTGATAGAAAAACAATGTCTTCAGACAAACCCGTTTAGGATTGTTTGCTATGAATACATTTCTCAGCCTGTTTATTTCTACTGCTTCTGTTTTCAAGGCATGTTTACTAGAGGCATATTCTCAAATGCATTTACAACTCACACCATTTCAGTTCTTATGACACTTATTTATAGGCATATTTCCTAAAAAATTTGAAACTGGAATCTACCTTATTTACAGATAAGGATGCAATTAGCTGCTATTGCGTTATATGACATTTGTCTCACCTTTTATTTTTACTTTGTGTTATCAAATTTTTTTTTTCTATATTAAATTATTTTTACTTTTGAAGGTTATCTTTGTTTATGTCCTATTTGTATGATTATTAGAGATTTCTTTTCAGCAGAGCTCTCTAAGTGTTTTAGTACTAAACTTTCAAGGTTTATGTAATTGGTAGAAAATATTGCTCACACCAAACAGCAAAGAGAAAAAAAATGTACCTTGGCAATTTGTAACTAGCAAGGTAAGAGTCCATATGTAGGTTGGTGTAATACAAGTGCATAATGTAATGATATTCCCTAGCGATCATCCCTACTAGACAAAGGGGACTTTTAAACTTGCTTCCAACATTGAGATGAAACAAAAGTATCTCTTACATGTGCTTACAGACATACAGTATGTGGAGAACACATTTTATAATCAAGGTTTAGTGTAATATTATTGAATGGACCACTGAGGACAACCAAGTTTTGTATTGCATCCGAAATCTCTGTGATCCCCTGAGCATTCCTATGTAGTAGAAAACTTGAGGACCACTAAAGTTCTACTCCATAAGAAGAATTAGGAATTCCCTGAAGATGAAATGCAAAACTGGTTTGTTATTGATGCTCCGTTCCTCAGCATTTTTAATACGAGCAATAGCAAAGACATTTTGTTAGGGTTGGTGGGTCCTGGTAGTGGTTATACATATGTGACCAGTTGTGTAAGGGATTAGAGCTCTGATCAAACTACAGCTGAAGGCCACTGGTGTTTTGACTAGGGATGCATTGATACAGGTTTTTCGGTATCGAGTACCGATATTTTTTTTCCGGTACTCGCCGATACCGAATACCAATGCTGGAAGTCCCATTAAGGAAGCCAGGCGGCGTGTAATGAATTGCCACCTGGCTTCCTGATTAGCCGGGAAGCTGGGTGACGTGTAAAGACTCGCCACCCGACTTCCCGATTAGCAGAGAAGCTGTCTCCATGCTCCCTCGTCACTAGGTGACAAGTAAGCATGGAGCCGGCTTTCTGGCCAATCAGGAAAGCGTGCGCCGTGTAATGACGTGTTGCCCGGCTTGATGCCTAGCCCGATACTGACCTGATGCCTAGCCCGATACTTGAGCTTCCGGTAATAGGAAGCCGGGCAGCAAAACATTACACGCTGCCCGGCTTCCTGATTGGTCGAGAAGCTGGCCAATCAGGATGCCGGGCAACGAGTCAATACATGGCGCCTGATTGGCTGGGAAGCCGGCTTCGTGCTCCCTCATCACCAGGTGACACAAGTGACGAGGGAGCATGGAGACGGCTTTCCGGCCAATCAGGAAGCCGGGCAGCGTGTAATGTTTTGCTGCCCGGCTTCCTATTACCGGAAGCTCAAGTATCGGGCTAGGCATCAGACCATTTGGGCGAGTACAAGTACTCGCCCAAATACTCGGCATAGTATGTCGAGTGGGGGGGGTGGAAATATGGGTGGGGGGTGGAAATAGGCTTGCCACCCATGATACCATGTAGCCGATACTATAAAACAGAATTGTATTGATATTTAAGAATGTGCTTACTGAACTTTGTAAAACAATCACTGAGCTGCCATGTTATTAAACCTTGTTTGGTTTGTTTTTTTTACTTTGTGTTTAGTGCAAAATTGTTAGAAAGTGAAGCTGTGAATGAAAATCTTCGAAAGAGCCTTGCAAGAGCTTCATCAAGGACATCCTATTTTTCTGGCCACACGTCATTTTCATCACCTTCAATTCCAGCTGAGAAAGAAACCAATGAAATTATAGATCTTGCCAAAAAAGACTTGGAGAAGTTAAGAAAGAAGGAAAAAAAGAAGAAGAAGAGGTAATGGTTACCGTATTACTTTTCTTTTGTTTACATGCTGTTGGCAGTTGTAACGTGTAATGTTTACTAGATACTTCGCTTCATACCTTGCTTGATTTCATCAGATACTCATGTGATTGATGCCACTTTCTTTACAAAATGATTTTCCAGCTTTCACAGAGCATGATTGATATTTTTAAAATGTATGTATTTATTTTAAACGTATATAGCATGCTCTATAGATCTTTGTTTTTTTATTCATGTGTGAAATACACTGAGTGGCCAGATTATTATGACCACCTGACGTTTGTAGGCAAATTAGCTATAATTTTGCACTGAAGTTGCTAGAGGCCCAGACCATTATAAATAGGGAAGCAGGTTGTTTACCACAACAGTAGAAGTATGGGTAATATGGGTAAACAACGCGATTTAACAGCCTTTGAACGTGGGATGATTGTTGGCGCTCGGAGCCATGGAGCGAGTATCAGCAAAACAGCAGAATTCGTTAAATGTTCAAGAGCGGCTGTTGTTAAAGCGTTTAAAGACTGGACTGTCAGCCGAAAATCTGGGTCTGAACGTGCGAATTGTGGCCGTCAGCGACTAGTCAATGTTAGGGCAGAATGGAGAGTGGCAAGACTGGTACAAGACAACAGAAGGGCAACAGTGCAGTGTCAGATTCCTCGCATCACCTTTCATCATCTCATGGAGTCACAAGGCAGCCCAACAAAGTCATCTCGTGGCCCAACTAAGTACTGATGGGGTGGTCATAATAATCTGGCCACTCAGTGTATATTTGCTATTGAATTTCTCACCTATCCCGATGTACGCAGACATTAGTTGCCGTGGGCTTATGGTAGGATTCGTAGTCCTCTTTTTCACAGTTGTACAGAAAGGTAAGGGGACATGACCCTATAGAAAAATGGGGGTGGAGAACATAAAACTAATTACCCAGAATATCTACCCAAATAAGTATCTGTGGGTATGTACACTTTTATATACCCCATGTGGATGCTCCTTAATACATCACATTAAAGAAGATATGAGATTAAAAAAAATCAGTGCGGTATTATAAAATACAGCTATATACAGTATGTTGAAATATGAACAAAAAACAAACCCTGATGTTGTAACAGAGGGCAACTTGTGTGGCCAGTCACATGACTAGTGTCAAAACATTGGTCACATGGTTCCTGCTGATGAGGGGGATTTGAGACACTGATGTCAGATTGTTCACACAGAGCTGCTGATTTTTGAGGACTTCCTTCATATGATTGCATCTAGATTCTGTGTTTTCTGTATTTTATATGTGCACTGATTTATTCCAGTTAGGGCCCCTTTTTAGGAGCACTTCAGGCAAACAAGATTCTTTTTTTTTTCTAATTAATTAATCTGACTCCAAGCGTATGACGCTTGCTGAAAGGTTCTAATTATCATCCTGCAAATCATCTCATCTGCCTGGCTGGTGGTGGCAAAAACAGTATAGTTGCTAGAATGCTTCTAAACAGCACAGCATCATGTGACAGGAAGGGTTATAAAATCCTTGGATTATATATAAATGGAATGGATTTAATTACAGTTGCAATGTTTCCTGAGGAGCATTAGAAGTTGACTGACTCCACTTCTTCAGACCTGGCACTAGTTTCTTAACAAAGTGACAGGAGAGCTCTTCAGATAACCTCCTATTTTGTTTTAAAGTACATGTAAGTAGACAGATTTTTGTGATTCCTAAATTTTTAGCTGATTACATTTTTTAAATGCCTTAGTTTGGAGTTGCATGTGTTTTAATAGTATTAGTATAAGTCTAGAAACACAAAATAATTGAATATTGGGACATAAGAGATGAAGTGCCTTTCTAGGGGGTAAAAGGACATATTAAAGATCAGATTTCATGTTTTTCAAGATCACTAAGATTAAAAAAAACAAAACAAAAACGCTACAACAAATGTCTGTGGAAACATTCAATGCAGTTCTAGGTTTGCCCTTTATAAACGATAACTGTACTTTTAAAACACTTTTTAGCTCTTTTAATATTAACAGTAAAACAAGCAATTATACAAACTCTTACCTCTGTCTTTTTTTCTTTCTTTGTGTTCTAAGAGCGGTCATCAGAGACCAAGGCCAGCAGTGCAAACCAGGAGCCATCAGGGATTCCCCTAGATGTGCTTTCCGCGACTGGCATTAACACTGGCCACGGCCTATGATCACGTAGTTCAAAGAAAATATGTAAAAGTCTGTTTGCATGTTTGCTTGCTATCCCTGGATATATTAAATGAGCGTACATGTGTCATAAAAGTGCAATTACCATTTAAATACGAGTTGTCACATCCATAGCAGCCATTTCCATACAGGGAAAACCATTGCATGTGTTTGTATTTTTTTATGTATTCTTATGAATGCGGCCATTTTAGTGCTTACTTTCTGAGTAAGTTGCACCTGACGAGCACCGTTGTTTTTCATGTGTTCCCAAATCTCTCCTAACAACAATTACAGAACTGTGATGCTTCCAAATACAGTATATTTCTTGTGTTAAGGATAAATAATATTGTTTTTTGGGGATTTACCCACAATGGCACCCATTGAAATTGCAAACCAGGTATACCATCATATTCTGGCTAAGAAGGTTTTTAAATCCTGTTGGATTATTGTGTTGTGACCTAAATATTTTTGAAGTCTACAACCTTTGTTACTTTTTACCTTCATAAGTAAAGTCTCAACATAGTATCGCTGGTACATATGTATGCTACATATGTGCTTAGTGTCCCAAAGTTAACCTTCTTTTTCTAATCCTTTTCCTGTAAAAGGAGAAATTGACTCCTCACTTACTTCCTGACCCCCTTTATCGGTAAGTGAGGTGGCCCCTCCCCATAAAGGACCAATATAGAAATGTGGAGGCTTCATGGCTAGGCACAAACTGCCTATATCTCTGTATCTACTTACTACTTTGATATTAACTTATTTTTTTGACCAACTTTTTTGGCTAACTTTGAATTAGTCAGGTTTCTGACTGGTGGGCACTGCCATGTCCAGTATTTTTTTTTTTTCATTTTTGGAATTGCTAGTCTTTATCATTCTCTGACTATTTGGCTTTGTGGGTCACTAACCCAGCATAGAATAGTGATGTTCTCTGACCAACATTCCCTCCTAATCTTCTTCCTTTATTCCCTTCTAAAGCTGGTATAGGAAAGTCCAGGAGCCAGAGCTATGGATTAAATTTTGAGGGATTACTTTTGCTGCATAAACAACTTGCAATGGGAAGAGTATATCATATAGTCAGGCAGTGGTTCTTTGTTTTTAAAAAGCAAACAAATAAGAATTTGGCTATAAAGCCTATTGCTCATGGGCTTCAAGGATCGTCCTTCTACAGAAATGTCTTCCCCTACAGTGTCACTAGTGCTCTCAGATGCATGATGACAAATACATTTGACCTGCTTGGTGAAATTGAAGATTGTACACAATGAGCTTTATACTATGCCTTGTGCTTTGTGTGCATTACAGTCCAATGTCAGCTTACAGGTAAATGGAGGATTTAAATGCCAGGGCGATCTGCGTCTGACTGATTCAGCAATTCTAGCTGGGAAGATAAGTCTGTAAAAGACAAATTGTTGAGCCTGTTTTGTGTTGACCTAAGGCTTAATTTCAAGAATGCCTTCCATCTTACCGTGGCCAAGTTGTACATCCCCAAGTTATAGTCAAAATGACATTGCAGTGTAATTTTAAATCTAGTCAATTCATATGATTTAGGTCTTTATGTTCAGTTATGTTTTATACTTTTCATTTTCTGGGCCGGATTTCCCACAAGGCCAACCAAGGCCCGGCCCTGGGGCAGAGGGGCAGCAGGGGTGTGGAATTTCTATTTCCCAATGCCTGGGACATGCAGTTCCGGGCCCGTGGTGGTTTTCTACATTTAGTCCTGCAGGACTAAATGTACATATTGAGGAACCTGGCCTTGGGGCAGCAGAGAGAGTAAAACCGGCCCTGTTCGTATTACAAGTTAACATATGTATATATAAGTTACTTTCCACACTGGAAGAGATATAGAATGATATTAAACAGACACCAGTCTCGACTGACATTTAACATGGTTTGTCAAAGGCTTTATCAGTAGAGTTTATCGGTATAGTAGACTATACTGGTATTTTGGGGCCATACACATTCGGTCTAATGTATAAATGCAGTTATTCATGTAACTGCATTAAGGGTGTTATTTATTTAACCTAAATATTATATGAAGGAAAGTAATCATTGCTAGGACACATTAATGGTTAATCAAATTACACATTTTTTTTTAGTTGCATAATATGCAGGGGGGTTTTCTTCCCCCTTCAGACTAGATGCTTATTTTTAATCCGCTTGAAAATATCACATACAGTATATTACTATAAAACTAATTGAAGAACCACAGAGAATTAATTTTGTTGCTTGTAATTCCTTAATTGTTCTGAAATAAAAAATTCAATTTAACATTTTATTAAAGCTGTTTAAGTAGTTATACATTTTCCATGATCCAATTATATCAATTATGTAAGAGATACATTTTTGTCGTCTGACTTAACCATGATTAAAAGCATGAAAATGCACATTACTATGAGTTATCATGTAATACGTCCTGTGCTCCTTGAGGCACATTACAGCAAACAAAACGCAGTGACCTTTTGTTTACTGCAGTGCAATAATCTGACCAGCCTACATAGACTGTATGTCTGAACTGTGCCTGCTTCTTCCTAAAAAAAAAAAACCAAACCAAAAACTTCAAACTCAGTAATGTGCATGGATCATAATAATAAGATTAAAACAGGGCCAATTTGCAGTCTGCGGTAGCACCTCTTGCCCTCTTGATGGGCCACTGCTCTGTTTCTACCATAGCAACTAGAAATATATGTGGCTGTGATAACAGCAACTCATTCATATATACCAGTTCAGTTTTATTGCTTTTCCTTTACAATCTCATATTTGTTATTCGGAGCTCTTAATGTTCTCTTCTTAATGGCATAGTGAAATATGTTTTTGGATGGAACTCACAGCTTTGTCATTGTAAGGAGATTTGAATTTGGCTTTTACATGCTGCTTACCGTTGTATAGTATATATGTTGAAGGTAAGACGTTCATGCACCATTTTTACCTTTTATAACTTTCATTGTTTGTCTGGTCTGTCCTGCATTGGTTTGGCTGCCTATTCTGTACTTCTGCTTTTGAAGGCTACAGCAGCTTCAGGGAAACAACCAAGAAGAAAGAAGGTTGGAATACTCCCCTTTATCTCTGTTATTTGTTTTTGTTGGATCTTCACCTGTCTTACAACGAAAAAAAATAACGTTTAATTGTATTTATTATTAACACAGTATAATCCGATCATTCCAGCTTCATTTTATGCATTTATGTGTTTGATAATTGCCAGCATGAACATTTTATCTCGGACTTCACTTGTATCAGGGTAATCTAATTTGGGAAGAGAAAGCACTCATATTTACTGAAGCTTTAACCCTTTCGCTGCCAATCCCTCCGGAACATTTTTCAAATCAGCTGGCCAAGCCATTTTTGAATTTTCTGCAATTTTTTCCCATTGATTTGATTTTCAACTGCTGCGTTGCTAGCGTTTGTAAAAGACCCCCCAAACCATATATTTTCTGAAAGCGCAGGCCCGGTAGAATAAAAAGATGGTGATACTAAATTTGTAGGCCGTGCGATAATTGCGCAAATGTTTCTCAAATTAATATTAAACCGATAAAAATACACAATTCAATTGATAAAACACACTAAAATCAGTATCAGCGCACAAAAAATAATAATTTTCTGACTAAATCTAAAAGATAAAACTGTATTGAGTTAATAAATAACAAATATTTGCAAATTTAAAATTGCGCCTTTTTGCGAAAAGGTAAAAAAATTACGGTACGCAAAACTGTAAAAAAGGAACTTATGTTAAAAAATTGTTTTCACGCTGTGTTGGTGTTTGTGTTGTGATAAAATGATACAGGCGTATATTTATTGCAACACAAAGATCACAACGCATGGCAATGCGTCACAAAGCTTTGCCATGCGCTGCCACAGTTAATTTAATTTTTTTTTAAAGAAAAAAATACATTAAAAAAATCATGCACTGCGATGCGTTCTAACAACGCACTGCAGCGCATGTGCATGGCGTACACCTCAATATGTGTATGTTATGTGGGGGGAGGGAGGGGTTGTGCTTTTTTTTATTATTTTTTTTGTACACATTTTTTTATTTTATTTTTTTTTTACATTTTTATTTTTTTTATTTTTTATTTTTTTACATTTTCTATTTATTTTTTAATAATTTTTTATTTTTATTTTTTTACTGTTGGGGGGGGCTGCAGCGAAATATCTGGGGTCTAAATAGACCCCTGACATTTCCCTTTTGAAATAGAAAAAGAAATTGAGGACATAAGTCCTCAATTTCTTTTTCTGCAGCCCCAGCACTCAATGAATGAGAAGCCTCAGTACAGAGGCTTCTCATTCATTCACAAACTAATGATAGTAAAAATATTTTACTATCATTAGTTTCTGAATGGGGAGGAGCCTCTGTAGTGAGTGCTAGTCCCCATTCATAAATTCTTCAATGAACAGGCTGTGATGTAAATCGCAGCCTGTTCATTCATAACTGGGGACACATAGTACTATGTGTCCCCAGTTATTTACAAACACCGGAGTGATCAGACGATCACTCCGGTGTTTGCTCTGCACAGAGGGATCGTTAAATATCATTGATATTTAACGATCCCCCGCTCGGCCACGCTACACAGAGCCGCTGTCATCCAAAAACTGACAGGATGACAGCGGCTCAGAACAGAAGACGCTCAGCCATCCTGACTACTGATTGCTAAAGTGCAGTGTAGATGTGCACTGTTCTTAAAGTGGCACTAAACTCCGGAGTTAAATCTTACAAATGCTCCAAGATCACTGCCGGGATACATTACAATCTCAATACAAATTAGTACATTAAACGTGAGATTGTAGTCCATCACAGGAGTGAGTCTGGAGTGATGGCTACTTTCCATCACTCAGGGACCATGGGGAACAAAAGTAGCCACCCTCTAGAAGCAATCGATAATAATACGAAATCACCTGCACTCCATACAGCGTACAGACCTTAGATGAGAGGTTGGTGCTTGAAGTGACAACACGGATGATGCTGTGTCAGATACAGTCCATAATAGAAGTCACCAGCACTCGAAGATATGTGCAAGAAGTAAAGCACTTTTTATTAGTCACATGCGCCAAACAGCCAACGTTTCAGTGCCACTCAGGGTCCCTTCTTCTGGGCGATATAGTGACAACAAGTATGCAACTTCAGCTTAAACAGTAGACCACAGAACCTCCCCATGACGTCATACTGACGTCAAATCCCGCCAGAATTTTGCATATATCTTCACACAACCAATTTGCCTGAACAATGTTAGTAAAACTGACCTCCTGTGCCCTGCGACTATTGAACAGTGGTAGCAGAAGAAAACAGCTAAATTCCGGAAAAAGAAATAGAGAGGCTTTCAGTGTCTGTGAAGACGAATTGCTGCCACGTCACTGGTTTCCAGGACAACTGCGGCAGCGCAGTGGAGGCGGGGAACCTCCGTTTAGTGAGAGACAGTACTGAAGCTCTGGCGTCTCTGGTTGCTAGAAAAACGTCCTTCGTAACCACCGCTGTCCTGGAATGCAGTGAGGGAGACGGCACAGAAGAACAGGAGCGGAGGGAGGAAGTGGGAGAAGGCTGGGGAGGGAGAGCAAAAACACATAGAATCAATGACAGGCACAAAGTATTTATCCCTATGATCTTATTTAAATGGAGCACAGTGTTACATAAACACAACATATGACCCTATGGGTGATTAAAAAACCATTATACAAAAACAAAATATGAAAACTACGAACCAATGAAAAATTATACGAAATAATATAAAATCAGGGTGTGTGTAAAGGTGATTAGAAATCCAGGGTTTGCGTACATAAGGATCACGAGGGTGTCAGTCTAGAAGCAAGGACAGTGTCAGTATGAATTCAGAGATGATTTGAGGATCTACAGCTGAGTGTAACACAAATGAGATACATTTTTGTTAATGGTTAAGGTACTTGAATGCATTTTTAAGATTTAACTCCTAAGTTTAGTGTCACTTTAAATACTCAAATCTGATACCTTTAGTGAAGGACCTACAAGCTGGTAAAAGAACAAAAAATGTTTACCGATTGAACTCAAACCACACAAACCAGGTTTACATCAAGTAGGTTTAACACCTGTAGCTTGGGTATTTCAACCCAGTCCAGTTTATTATCACAAATGTAAATTTTCTGATCCAAACAAAAAGCCTATACCCTATCTACAATGTATTGTCTAACTGTAATACATACAGTGACTGGCACTGCTGCAGCTCACGATTACATTTTACAGAAATACTAGTGATTATAACCTTATTTTACAAGTACTCATTTTTTACTTAACTGGAGTCTACCTTTAAAGGAGAACTATGGGGTTAAGGCTTTTCCCCATAGTTCTCCTTTGGGTAATGGGGGGACACAAACTAGCGTCCTCCCGTCACCCTAGGCTCAGTATACCGCGAGCTGTTGCTCGCGGTATACTGAGACGCCGCGGCTGAATCGGATCCCGACAATTATGCCTGGATCCGCCCAGCTGCGTGACTGACAGCTGGCTCTGCCTATCTAGAGGCAGAGCCAGCTGTACCCGCCCCGTCCGTTCCGCCAGTCAGCGCTGGTGGATCGGAGCGGGGAGGGGGGAATGCAGCTCCGTGACAGGATCGAGAGGTGAGCGAACGTCGGTATGTGTTCGCTCACCTCCCGATCTACTGAGCCGACCTGTGACAGTCTCATTGTCACAGGTTGGCTAGAACTATGAGGTGAGTGAAAAGCACTCACCTCATAGTTCTCCTTTAAAGCTCATGCTCACTTTTTTGTTCTGTCAGAATTTTGTGTTTAAAAATGTGGACAGAAATGGCCTTACATTTTAATTCTACGATATGTACAGTCACAGCCATGTTACCTTTAAAGTTCCCTCCACACTTTTAAGTAGAAAATAGACTTTGCTTATAAGGTTTCCATGAGCTGGCTTGGCACATTACTGTGAAAATTCAAGGCAGGTCCATTCACTTCTGTAGGCTTGCCTCTTCGATGGGTTAATAGGTGCAGGACTGTGCCCAGCATACTTGAGAAAACCCCAACTGCCTGCCTGTCTGAAGACCAGCTACAGACTGACTTTCGTTTCTTACAGTGAACATTTGGGATCCTTTGCAATCTTTTAATATTTGTTCAGTTGCAACACAGTCTAATTGTAGGGATCTTTCTAGAGCTCCTGGATTCCCATAATTACATTTATTGCTGTAGAAAAACTAGAACGTGAACAATATATTTTTGAAAACAGTTGAATTTACAGTTGTGATATGCTAAATGCATAATTCCACTGGTACTGTGAAATGTCTTGCTGGCAAATATAGGCAAGTATTAATAAAAATAGAATGGCTAGTAGTAATTGGTGTAAAGGCAGACAGAACTGCAGAATGCACTTAGAATTCATAAAAGAGCTGGATTCACTACGCCTTATTAGGGATATTCTGTGCATCGTAAAGTGTGGCCAGGAGTCACTCATGCACAATACATCCCTATTCTTGGTGAACACTATCTTATTTTTTATTTTTTTCTCTCTGAAGTAAAATGCATTGGGTGCAGATATTGTATGGTGATATCATTCACAGTGAGGCATATTTATAAAGTATTGAATAAGACTTTCTCCAAACATTTACTGGTGATAAATCAATCACTGTCTTTTGAAACAAATGCACCATGGAAGATTTAACTGCGGTAAATATGAGGTGAATGTCAGATGAACTGCTTTATAAATATGCTTCAGTTTATCCAGTCAAAAATACCTGGATAGTTCTATTAGCATGTATGAGGTAAAGCAGAGGTATTACCTTGAGCGCTGAGTGGCACTTTTCAGGAGCATCCTACCATCTTCCTAAGCTAGAACAATGCACACTTAATGTACATTTGCACTAGGGCTTTATACGCATAAATGCCAAATAGGGGTGCTTGCCTCGCATTCCTGCTGAGTGCTCCCTGCCATGAAAACATAGCTGAGCTGAATGGCTGTAAACGGACAGATAATCAGAGCTACGTTGTCTGTGCTCAGTTGGAACTACTGTTCCATTTGCTTGCGTTTTTGCTCCCCATATTAATCGGTCATGTCTCCAATGTAGGTTAAAAGGGTGTTGTTGCACTTGATTGCTTTTCGACTATAGATTTCAGTGCTGTTGATATGCCATTCACTACAGGGAGCACAACATACCTGCTCAGTATTTACGTTTTTAATCCTAGCTTTAGGGCATCAGCACATCCCTCTGCCTTTTGTTTGAAATCTGGGGATCTGGAAGCACACCTGCTTTTGATAAAGGAAACACCCTCCTTTCTACCGCCCAAACATAGTTGGTATCGAGATACTTCTCATAGCCAGCAATTAGATTAAAACCTTCCTCTGAGTTTTTTAGTGTGACTGGTTATACAGAAAGTGGCTAGAGGAAGGTACATGTTTTATGGTTCTATAAATTTATTTTCAAGGTTCTTATAACGGGGATACAGATCCAAAATTAAGTACAGGCGTACATCATCTTAAATAAGTCAGCTTATCAGAAGTTAATGAGGCTTGTGCAGTCCACTAGGGAATCCTGTGCACATAGCACTTGTCCCTGTTAAAATCAATACTGCGGTACTTAAGTAGCGTTATCAGTTTTGGCAAGAAGGCGTGATTTTTGATTGGCAGCACACAGAGAGGAGGGGGTGATGCAGACACAGAGCACACAGCCCCACCTCTTCTGAAAGCTGCAGGCAGAACATCTGTTGCTTTCCTTAGCATGCAACCTGTGCCTCCTCTGACCTGTTTGTAGGGATAAAAACAGCCTGCAACCTACAGCAGCTGCCAGCTAATTCTGACTAGATAACTGCAGTAGTACTTGGTGGTTTGTGTTGTATGAATGACTGGCTGGGGAGCAGCAGTGTCATTCACAAAAACACAAGCTACTACAAGAGTACTCTCAGACAAATGTAGTCTTTTATCTGAACGAACGGAGCAGAGGAGGCATGGACTGCACGGCAAGGAGGAGAACACAGAGAAGGCGATGGCTTTAGTGCTGTCGGTGCCTCCCCCATAGGAATGTCCATAATTTGGGGCTTTTGCCCAAGTTGGAGCTGCAGCAAGCATTGACGATGATAAACATGACACTTTATTTAAATTTTTAACATGGACAAGTGCTATTATAGTCCATTTACAGATTTGTGCCTACACATTTGTGCTCAATACAAACTCCTTAAACATTACTTTTGCCACATTTAATATTCCTCTCAGCAGCTATATTAATAGTTCTAGAGAAAAAAGATAAAAAGAGGAAAGGGATGGACAGCACACAGACAGTAATATAGTGTTAAATAAGCTTTACAGGCTTGAGTAAGCACCTAGGTAAGTAAAGCAAACGCCCAGAGAGCTCCACAGTAAGTGCCAAAGGGCCCATGACACCCCCCTGGCCCACAGGTTAGGCACCTGGTTTAGAGCATTCTTTCCACACACCTGTATATTACATAATTCTCTATTCTATTTGGTCTCAGTAAAGCTCTTACCAGCTGCAAACCATTATCAATCTTGTGCCCTCAACATAAACATCTCTCCTACTCCTCTGTTTTAATCCTTGCTTCTTATCTTCCTCTTCCATATACCATGCTCTCTGCCTTCCTCCTTTCAAACCCAGGTCTTCTAATTCCCACTTCCATACCCCTTGTACAAGATTGGAGTAAGAAGGAAGAAATCCTTGAGTAGTGAGGCCTTCTAGAAGGGAGTACTTTAGTATGCAGCTGGATAGGAGGAAAGTGGGGAAAATCTAACCTAGTGTACAGGTCAATGCAAGAAACAATGTCCTAAAATGCACACTCTACATAAGCTAAATTGCTGCAGAATTTGCAGCATTCATGTCTGAAGGGTAATGGCCCTTTGACAACAGCTGTCGATGAAAAACAATGTATGTGGTGTCCGAAAAACAGCCTGTGCATGACCACCCAAAAAAAAAAAAAATCTGACCGCTGTAGTTTATCTTAGGCCCGTTTACACTTGTGTGCCCCTTTTTTGTAATGCAACCCAAGGTACAACATGGAGGTGCTCATTTTTACTGGCACTCCAATGGGTATGCACACTCAAAACTGTGTTTTTTGGTGAGCGGATGCACAACGAGGGCCGATAGAAAATGAAACAGACCTGTGCAATGCTACCTACACTTGAAAACGTGTGCAAACGTGTGTGAATGGGTCGCATAGACATGGTTTGATGCATAGTTTAGTGCTTGCTGCGTTCTTATGGTAGTTTTTGCTGTTCCACTGTACCACTCCAGACCTACAATAATCTGGTACAGCACGTTTCACCAGAATATCGGCTCCTAATGCATGATGGTTATTATTTTTTTTACAATCTGCACTAAGCCAATCTATATTTATTTGCCATCCTCATAAATCCTGATCTAACAGCTTTTATGTTACTTGCTTCTTTCTAGGACACAGCTTATACAGTATATTACTTTTCTTTCTCTGTATTCCTCCCCAATATGTTCCATGATTCCATTATTTTACCATTGTTATGAAGTGTCTAGTGACAAAGAAACATGCAATTAGGGCATAAAGATACAGTGCTGTAGAAGAACATACAACATGTTTCTTGTCAAAGTGATGCTTCATGAAATGTATCTGTTTTATATGAGATAGAATGTTTTTTTTTTTTGTAGTTGAACGTGTTCTTGTTAAGGATATTAAAAGGCTTGCTTCCACTTGCAAATTACATCGAATTCAAATATTGCATCTCTAGGTATATCTAAGTGCTGAATTTATGCTGGGTCAATTTATATGCTAATGGCCATTCTCTTTGTAATCATGGCCCTACACTATGCAAATTTATAGCCTCTACTGTTTTGATAGGTTTAAAACCAGAACACTTTTTAGATTTATAGCTTTTAGAGGTTGCCATATTTAAGACTGAATTATAAACTAAATTCTAGTAAATGTAAGTTGTATTAAGCTTCTCCCCATTTTCATCAAGGGTAATAATTGGCTTAGAAATATCCATTGCAGCTGGTTTGTAGTGGCAAATACTTTGAATTGGTGAAAAGGGCAAAGGCCTTTTTCATCATCACATCATTGTGACAGTGATACTTTTTCTGCATGAAAAAAATCACCTAAAATTGCAAGTGGGAATTAGCTTTATAGTGCTACGGCTACGTGACTGTCACATTACCAGTTTTTTTTTTTGTCTTGGCACAAAGCACAATCATGTTATCATTTACAGTGTTTAACTGGGCATTTTCTGTTTTTGTTTTTTACTTTTTTATTGCTGTCAGAGATGAAAATGGGGATGGCGACAAGTCTGAAGAGAGAGGCTTTACAGAAAAAGAATCGACTGAAATAGATATTGTAAGTATGTGAGATTTATCTCTGCCTCATAATAGGTTCTTTGTGTCTGCCGTGGTTTCTTCCTATTTGTGTAAAGGCAATATACAGTGTTTTGTAATATATTACATTCAGGACCAAAGATTCTCTGAGGAAAAAAAGGGCCATAAAATGTGCAGCTTCTGCTGAACTGCCTTTATACCAAAGCAATCCCAGAATGTTCTTTGCTTAAAAGGTGAACTTCAGGCAGAACTTTTTATTAACCCTTTCAGTGGAGCTACCCCTGCACTGCAAGGGTTAACTGTCTTTTTTTGCCCAGGGGGAAAAAAAAGTTATACTCGCCTAATCCTTCAAGCCAGCTTGCTCTTAGTCTGGTCCCTGGAGTGTCTCTCCCACTCTGCAGCAGCGACCTAGGAATCCTTAAATCATCTCGTCCAATACAGTGTATAGTGAAATACCATCACTGCAGGGGAAGGGGAGCGCTGCTGGCTCGGAGGATTGGGTGAGTATAATTTTTTTGACCTTAGGGCAGTTAATACAATTTCGGCCAGGAATTCTTCTTTGATTCAACTTTTAAAACCTATCCTAAATCTACTAGTGCGGCATCACCCATCTTGTAGAGTGCTCTGGGAGCCCACTGCGCAATCTGCAAATCTTGACCTTGAGCTCATACCCTCTTTCAGTTATTCAAATATCTTTATTGGTTGGACCTGTGAATGGCTATTGCTTATTGAGTATTTTGGTTGGTGTTCTACAAGATAAATGACGGTATATGCAGTCATCTGTTCAAGTCTAATTATATTTGGTGGGTTGAAGTTTATAGCTTGGTTTAAGTATCATTTTGTTTTGAAGGTACGTGTGATACTTTCACAAACATCCCAATACCAATTACAGCGTTTCAGATCAATAAATCTGCAAGTAGTCTGCAGAAAAGTTTATTTAAAAGCCACCACTGATATGACATGTTGAAGTTGTAAGGATAGCCATGATTAATAGGCAAGAAGACTGAAACTGAAAATCTTTTATTACCTTTTTTTGTTTTAACAGCAAAAGATTAGAAACCTGTACTTTTAATACATAATAGATGCACTAGAGATACAAACTTTCTAATGTACTGTAGCAAAGTGTCCCAGACGGAGCCTGGAAAAAGTCCTGTTCGGAGTTTATAGATCTCCCAGGTTCCTCTCCTATATATTTTAGGGATTGCTGATTCGGGCTCCAGAGCAGGGTTTACTCCTCTCTCCACTGGCAATTTAATCTCACCTGGAACCTGTAGTCATAGCTCTTGGCCTGGGGATCAGATAAGTCCTGTCTGAGAGAGCTGCAAGGTTGGTAAAAAAACTAGCAAACTGTGTATGTGGAGGCTGACAAGTGGTAGGCCTGCTCAGCCTGTTAATTAGGACTTATACTTTTGTTTATGAAGTTAGTACCGGGGTACGGCTAGGTTTTATTTTGTTAGTTTTTTTTACCAATATAAAAGATGACGTTACAACGAGTAAATAGATGCTCAACATGCTCAAGTAGAAAAATGTTACACCCGAAGCGTCATGAAGACGTGTATGCTCGCAGGGCCGGTTGACCTTAAAAAATGTTTTAAAGTATTTTTACATTTATTTTATTTAATAATAATTTTAAAAACTGTTTGGTCTTTTTAAAACTTTACTTTAATTGCTATCACATAGTGAGGTTTACAAGCCCTCCATGTGATAGCATATTGGGAGTGACAGGTACTCCTTTAAGGTGATACTGGGGGTCCAAAAGACCCCTAGTGACACCTTTACACTCTAAGCTATTGGAAGTGCAGTTCGCCGATCTACTCCCAAGCTTCCCCCCAACACCAGAGAAGCCAGTCCCGGGCCCGTAGGAGGGGGCAGCAGAGCCCAGGAAACATGGTGCGGTTTACCGGCCCGTAGAAGTGATCTGGTGGCAGCTGAGCCGCCAGAATTGCTTCTACTGTAAAGCAAATTACAAATTTAAACAGAGCCCCAGGAGCAAAAGCCCCTGAGAGTCCATTTAAACATGCCAGATGCCAGTGACGTACTATGGATATCACTGGTATTTAAGGGGTTAAAGCTTTAAAGGCTGATAGCAACTGCCGCTGCTCTTAGGCCAAAAAGCTGATGGCTTGGGAGACTCTTTCCTGTAGGTTCCTCAGGCCACGTAGAGTTTATTTAAGTCATCCACAGTAGAAGAAAAAGGACTCCAGTTAGCCTGGTGTCACTTTTTATTATTGCTCTACATTTGTCTATTGCCTGGCATCATGTACCATCTGGTAAGAGGCTGTAGCTGTCAAGAAATGTATTGGTCACCTTTCAGCAACATGTACATATTTAGTTTGCCCCTACAGATCAGATTTTTGAAGACCTTATGCCTACCCCTGAGAATAGTGGAACACAATCATTCTGCTGTCCCACTGAGCATCGGTGCAAATTGCAAATGTTTGTACATATATGGCTGTACTAATGTTTGTGTGTGTGTGTGTGCTACACACACACACACACACACACACACACACACACACACACACACACACACACAAAATCTGTGTAAATAATTAATGAACACACCTTAATGAGTAAATACTAAAGTGGTCATAAAAACATGTCTATAAAAAAAATCTAGATTTTTTACAGTTTTTTTAAAAAATGTTTCCCTTGGTTATAACACTAATGGGGAATCTCCAATCTTATTAGGAAGAAGGAAGTGATCATGAAGAAGACGATGAGGAAGAGGATGAAGATGAGGAAGATGCTGATGCTGCAGAGAGTTCAGATGAATCTGATTCAGAACTAGAAGAAAAAGGTACTTTTTTTGTTCTTTAGATAAATGTAGAGGATTAAGAGAGTTTATGAAATGTAATCTCATACTGTTTGGTTTGTTTACAGTCCAGAATTGTAGTGCTTATTCCCTTTCTTGTCTAGTTCATAATAGTTTTGCTTGCAAACATTTGTTACCTTCCTGATTTTCATAGCATTTAATACATTTTATTTTTAAGAAAACTACCAAGCAGATCTGGCCAACATTACCTGTGAGATTGCAATCAAGCAGAAGCTCATCGATGAGCTAGAGAACAGTCAGAGAAGACTGCACACCCTGAAGCAGCAGTACGAGGAGAAGCTGATGACACTGCAGCATAAAATCCGAGACACACAGCTTGAAAGGGATCGTGTACTTCAAAACATGGGTAATAAAAATGCACTCTACAGAGGTACCTGTCATCATGAAAAATCCATAATTGATAATGCCACTTCAATATAAACCTAACCCCTTCAGGACCCATGGCGGAATAATCCCATCATGGGTCCTTAAGGGGTTAAACAGTCTCCACCAGGACTCTGTGCCGATTTGAAGAGCTGGTGGCCGGCTTTAATGTAGAATCGATTTCTGGTGCCTCAGCTGTCGCCAGATCACTTCTATGGGCCGGTAAAGTGGCAAAACACAGGGATCTCAGGTGTCGGCAGGAAGCTATGGAGGAGAGCGGTGAACGTCCGTTCACCGATCTCCTCCCTGTTATATGGGACCGGGAGCAACGCGTATTGCATCACTTACGATCTCTGAGCAGTCATTGGTGGGCTCCTGAAGTCCAGCAATACGCTATTGAAGTGCGATCTGCACTTCAATAGCTTATTTAGAGTGTAAAGGTGATACTAGGGGTCTTTTGGACCCCCAGCATCACCTTAAAGAGCACCTGTCACCACCAATATAATATCACATGGGGGGCTTGTAAGCCCCACTATGTGATGGCAATTAAAGTAAAAACACTTTAAAAACTATTAAATTAAATAAATGTAAAAATAATAGTAAAGAAAATTTTTTTAAAGTCCCCTGCGAGCATGCGCGTCTTCATGTAAACACGCGTTGGGTGCGCCTATGTACGAAAACAATGATTGCACTACACATGTTGGGTATCACTGCACACGCCAGAGTGTGAGCAATAATTCTATGGCCAATATTTACGTATATCTCTAAACTCATGACCTGTAGGGGATTTTGAAGCGTCGTCTGTGGACTTTTTGGGGTACTGAATTTTGTTGCAATTTCACAGACGCACACAATTTTTAACCTGGGCATGCTGGGTATCTACTTGTTGTAACCTCATCTTTTATATTTTACAAAAAAAAAGGGTTTTATATAGGGTTTTGGGGCAATAAATTTAACATAGGCGCATTTTTCACTAAAATTTTGGGTTTGATAAGTTGCGCTAATGTCGGGCAACATAAAAATTTACAACTGCCACCATTTTATTCTACAGGGACTTGGCTTTCAGAAAATATAAAATGTTTGGGGAGTTTAGGTAATTTTCAGGCCCAAAATGTAGATTATAACATGTAAACAAAGACGAAAAAAAAAAAGGCTTTGGTCCTTAAGGGTTAACTTTATTTTCTTACTCATTCATTGAGGGACACAGAAATTCAGAAACTGTGGGTTTATTCTGCAACCTACAGGAGTTTTGGACACGGGCGAACAGAAAAACTGCGAGCCAACCCCTCCTCTATCCAGAATGCCTCCGTTAGTGTCCTAGGAGGTTGTGCTAGTGTCTTAGGAAGTTGGATTCCTTTTCTTTTGCTCTGCTGAAAAATTTCTATTTATTTTTTGCTAGCCTTTGCATTGTGGATATTTTTCCTTTTAACTTCATTCAAGATTCCTTGCTGACACTGCTGTTTGAGCTGGTCTCTATATAGCAGCTATTCGAATTGGTGTTTCCTCTTACTTTGGAGGTCGTACTGGACTGCATATTGTTGCTTTCCAGACCAGAGTGTACGGTGTTAGCATGGAGCGCTTTACAGGTCCAGAGTTATGGTACAGCCCCAGGTGTGACCCAGTCTCTGCAGACGTACTTTGTGGCTACGGCAATTTCCAGGTCCAGTGTTGCAGTACAGCCTCAAGTGTGATCCAGTCTCTGAAAACTCACTTTGTGAGTAATATGTTTTGGGTTGAAACACTCAGAAGCTACCTCACTGTTTTCACAGTTAGGCTTTTTGAAATGCTGGTTTTACCATGGTAAGGGTTAAGGTTGAGGGAGCAAGTGCTGACTTAATTTGCTGGATAGAGGGGCACTCCACTTCCTCTCTCCCGCCATTCAGTCTGGAGGAAGCACCATACTGCTTTTGCTCCTGCTCGGGAAGCACCACCTGGATCTCTGGTTTCTGGCCACCGGACACCTACAGTGGTCTCCTTCTCAGCAAAAGCTGCCTGGGTTACAGTACCTGAGGCCTTTCCTCACATTGGGCCTTATATGCTTTTTTCATTATGACAGAGGGAGGACAGTCCTGCTGCTATGGGTGAGCTTGGCCCATACTCCCCTAGTGGTTCTGGGGGTGTTTGCTTGGTATTCCCAGAAGGAACTAGAGCCTGTAATCTAGAACCCCTATTGTCTCAAGGTCCTCATCAGCTGAGTCGTCTTCAGCTCTGTTGGGTGAAGCCTAGTCCTCTACCATGCCCATAGGGACCTCCAGGTCCACTCTGGACTTTTTAGCGGTTTATACACTGTTACAGCCTCTGCTGGCAGAGTCAGTCTCTGATTCTCTTAAGCCCAGGATGGGCCTACGGCCCTGTCATCTTCTCAGAGTCCCAACTGTCCATCTCTGGAGAGACTGTTTTTGAGGCACTACAGTCTCCTGCTCTTGACTCAGATTTCCAGGGGTTGTTTCAGACCTTATTGTTGCAGTGTATAGTACCCAGCATCTGGAGGCTGAGCTTGCTGTTCCAGGCCTGGGGTCTTTTAGAGCTTCTACAGCTGCAAAAACCTCCCACTACACTCATTATTTGAGACATTGTTTTATGCAGACTGGCAGCATACTAAAGGGTCCTGGACCTCAGCTGAAACTGTCAGAACATTTCCCTTTTGCTTGGGAATTGGTAAATAGATGGTCTGTTCCTGCAATAGACACACCAGTGACCCACCTTGACAGGAATAACTCTAGACTAGTTGAGAGTTTGCTCACCTTTTGAGATTTCACTGACCGGCAACTAGAGTCCCTCCTTAAATCCCAGTTCCAACTGATCAAAGTGCTTTGGCCTTGCTCTGAACACTGTGGTTATCAACACTTTTTTTTTCTTGCCCACCTATTGGGTTGTTACACCCCACGGGGGGGGGGGGGGGTGCATTGTGCTGCTGCAAGAGGTCTGCAGAGGGATCAAAGGAATAACACCCTTTTCATTCATCTACTTCAACAATAGGTTCTCGTGGGCCTTCAGAGCATAACTCCCACTCAGCCCATAGGGCTCATCATGGTTAGTTTGCTTCCCTTGTATTTGGGTGCTGGTGTCTAGCACCTCCTTCAGTTGCCCCTCACTGTTGATCCTGCAATACTGCATGCAGCATACAATTTCTAAGCTGTTCATATGATACTTTTGGAGTTGTACGCTATCCAGACTCCCACTCCCTTTTTAAATAGAATTCTATATGTTTGTGTACTGTTGAATTCAATTTCGTGTATACTTTCAGCTGATCATTTCCAGGGGAACTAACGATCGGTCTGAATGGATTTTTTCGGATGACTATGGGTGTTTTCTTCCTTGAAATAATGGCTGACAAAGTGATATCATGTTCATTTACCCTCTATATATTGTACATACTCTGGCAATCCCAGTGAGCATGCTAATGAAACAGTTGTTTTTTCTTTGTTTTTTTTATCATATGCTCACCATTTACTGGCTGTGATTAGCTTAAACTCAGGTAATCATTCAGTGTCAGTATGCTTGAATGTGCTCCTACAAGTACATTTAGTCTTCACATAAGAATGTAATGACTGTGGTCAGCTACTGGTAAATTCCATTCACATCAATTAATGAACCACTGTTTATAAATTGGAGGGAATAATGTCCATCTGCTAAAGCGACCCTCAGCTTATAGTAGAACTGTAAATGCCAGGTCCGTACGACGTACTGAGCTGGCCAGCTGGAAGAACTTTTGTAGCTCCGTACGACGTACGTCCTTGGCAGCGAAAGGGTTAAATATAATTATGAATATTGACCTTTTTTATGTGTGTTTTTTTTTTTTCTTTTGTACTTATCACTGTAACATATGTTAGGCTCCATGGAATCATGCACTGAAGAAAAGACCAAGAAAATCAAGACTGAGTATGAGAAAAAGCTACAGACAATGAATAAGGAACTCCAGAAACTGCAAGCTGCCCAGAAAGAGCATGCGCGATTGCTGAAAAACCAGTCACAATATGAAAAGCAGATGAAGAAATTGCAGCAGGAGGTTTTCGAAATGAAGAAAATAAAGGTAATAGGGCAACTGCACCAAATGGATGCACAATATATGGAAAGAGACACTCTTTGAATTACCACTATTGGCTCTGTCCTCTTAGTATGGTCACACAAGAGCTTTACATGTGAGAATTGTATTCATTTGAGAATCCTAATTATGACACATGATTTCTGTATTACCTCACTTTGAATGTCAGCAGTAAAATGCTATAATTCATACAGTCCACTTTTCTGACTGTAGGAATGAAATAACAGTAATGAAAAAGCTTTTTAGCTGGCCATAAACCGCTAGAATGTCAGTTGAATCCTGCTGAATTGGCGACAATTTGAGCCGTGGGTGGCCCTGCCCATCCATCCAATTAAAAAAGTGACTGAGCCAGATGGAGTATTATTGCCCAAACAGTGACTGCAGCTGATAGGATGGTGCTGCAGCTACCTAAATACAATAGCCGGCACTGGAGCATGCTGTTTCGCATGGATGGAGGAACTGAAATCTAGCAGTGTATGGCTAGCATTACTGTCTGGGTCTTCTTTCATGAAAGCAGGTAGAAGGTATGAAGAAGGAGCATTCTGTAAAATACCTATGTGAACTGGAAAAGGACTGGTAGAAATAGTACACTTTTGGACCCAGTAAATAATACAGTGTAACAGTCTAACCCTAAGTAAGCACTGTCATCAAACTGTATACAATTTATATCCACAAATACTATTTTTCCATCTTATGATGTTTTATCACTTTAAATAAAAAAACATTTACTAGTGTTTTTATTTTATATGACGTTAAAGTCTTGTTTTTTTCAGGTTCGTCTCATGAAACAAATGAAGGATGAGCAAGAAAAGGCTAGAATGGTTGATTCTCGTAGAACCCGTGAAATTGCACAGCTTAAAAAAGACCAACGCAAACGAGATGTAAGCTGCATGACCTAAAATGAAATACTTGTAGATTAATTTTATCATTAGTATTAGGGATGTACTGATGCTTGTACTGGCCCAAATGCTTTGGTATCAGGAAGCTGGGCGGCAAGTCGTTACATGCTGTACGGCTTACTGATTGGCTGGGAAGCCAGCTCACTGCTCCCTGGTGACGAGGGAGCATAGATCCATCTTCCCAGCCAATCAGGAACCCGGAGGTTTGGGCAATGACTCATAATGGTCACCTGGTGACGAGGGAGCATGGAGCCGGTGTTTTATCATTCCATCGGACACATGACTTTCTTGAACTTGTGCAGGGGGCGTGTCAAGGGCTCAGCCGTGCGCGCAAGTGCACTGCGGCACCAGGTCCATAAATCTCACAGACCAACACAGCTTATCAGCTGTGTTCTTTCCACAACTCTGATGGGCTACCACGCATGCGTCAGTCCAGACATATGATGGCTACTGGGCATGCAAACAATATATACTATGCTCATTTGGTATTTGTTTGTATTTGTCTTTATAAACATTATAAACATTATACGTGAAAACATGCGGCATAGGGAGCTTTGTTGGACCCACACAGATGCAGTAGCCATCAGATGTCTGGACTGCTGCATGCGTGGTAGTCCTTAAGAGTTCTGGACTAGCAGCCACTGATAAGCTGCGTTGGTCCATAAGATTTACGGACCTGGTGCCCCAGTGCACTTGCGCACACGACCAAGCCCTTCACATGCCCTTTCACACATGTCCGAGAAAGTCACGGGTCCGATGGAATGATAGAACACCGGCTTCTCGGCTAATCAGGAAGCCGGGCGGCGAGTTATTACACACCACCCAGCTTCTTTAATGGGAATTTAGGTATCGGCGAGTACCGGAAAAAAAAATAACGGTACTCGATACCGAAAAACCGTTATATGTGCATCCCGAGTTTAGTATGATTTTACCTTTGAATTTCCATAGTAATGATTTTGACTTTTTTTCTAAAGCATGACAGTTGTTAAATTGTACTACCGTATATACTCGAGTATAAGCCGTCCCGAATATAAGCCGAGGTACCTAATTTTACCACAAAAAGCTGGGAAAAAATATTGACTCGAGTATAAGCCGAGGGTGGGAAATGAGGCAGCTACTGGTAAATGTACAAAATGAAGATAGATACCAATAAAATTACATGAATATTTATTTAAAAGAAAAACAATAACCTAGCTCTGTAAGTGGAAAAGGGGGTACAGGGCTACATATCATGTACTACGGATCATTTAACCAATTCATATTAGCAGAGGATAATTGTAAATCTATTGTTCAGTGCACTCTATATGTAGTATATAGTACATGTACATATAGAGTGCCTGCAACAATACATTTACAATGATCCTCTGCTAACATGAATGGGTTAGCGGACAGTGCAGACAATACATAATTGCTTAATAAATCCCCCCAAATCTCCCCCCACTCACTGTGTCCGTGTGTCGGAGAGAGCAGGGACGAGTCAGCGGCATAGAGTATATACTGCTAATA
>NW_017306358.1:1335135-1430508 GCF_000935625.1 Nanorana parkeri | reverse complement strand
GGGGTCATCTGGCAGTCTCCGGCCAGGACCCGGAGACTGCCAGATGACCCCGCTCGGAGTGCTGCCCACCGGAGCAGCAGTGACGCGACGCTCGGCGAGGTAAGTAAGAAGAAACCTGACCAGCGTACTCACTTTGCTCAGTGCTCGAGACGCTGACTCGAGTATAAGCCGAGGGGGGCACTTTTCAGCACAAAAAATGGGCTGAAAAACTTGGCTTATACTCGGGTATATACGGTATGTAAGTCCCACTTACAGAAGAACTCTTTTAACTAGGTCAGCCTTGTATTTTTTTTCCCTCTTTTTTCCTGGAGTACATTTTCATATTGGAAAAAAAAAGCAGAGCTGTAAGTCACATGAAACACATTCCATTCAATAAGCCTTTATTCCATTTGAGCCAAAAATGTTACACCTCACTGCTTCCCCTGTTTGCAATATTTATGTGCTGATAGTGTTTAGTACACAAAAGAAAAAGAGCACTCATGAGCTTAACATAGTTCCTTCCCTTATGCTGGAATTCTGATTCTCTACCAATGAGGGTAAAGTGATCGACACCCTTACCGGTCCTGTGGTGCTTATGCCCAGTAAGGGCCTAAGGAGCTAAAAAAATGTCAACCAGACAGATGCTTTCCCATTTCATAGTTCTAACCGATTTGAGTCCTCCAGTATCCTCCTACCCTTAATCCCATGATTTACCAGCATCTCCCTCTGGCAATACTTTTCATGGAGAAAACAGTTTTTGGCTGTAATGCAGCAAAATCACAATAGAACACACTGCAGATATCAAATGGGTAAATAGCTATTTATTTCACTCCTAAAAGATTAAAAACGCATATCAATTAATAAGACTGTCTTCACCCAACCCAGGTTTTGCCTTCTGGCTTCATCCAGGGATGTGGAACAGTCCTGAATCCTCCATGTTTATTACAAAAGTCCTTCTGTTTTACAATTAACCTCCGTATGCGCAATAAAGACTAGTCTGTTTACAAACATTTAAAAAAAAAAACATTACTGCATATTACTAAAGTCTAATTACTACATATTACATCACTGCTTCCCATCAAATTAGAATTCACAAAGATGCCGTTATGATGTGTAAGATGTTTTTCAAGACTAAAACAGAGTAAAATATCACAAAGTATTTTCCGTTTTTTTTTTATTATTAAAACTTCCAACTACCACTAAATACCCCAAAATTATTCATGATCTTCTACCATCTCAGTATTCTATTAAGAAGTCCTTAACATATAGAAGTAGATGGGTTTTGTATTTGTACATTTTTTGTTTTTATTCTCTTAGAGGGAATGCATACACTTTCCGCTATTATCTGTCTTTTTGGATTTGTTACGGTTAACTGTTAGCCTTGCTTTGTGCTGATCGTTCTCTTTTTCTTTCTTTTTTTTATTTTGTAGTCTGCTTCTTTATGTGAACTTGAAAGTTTCCACGATTTGTGAAAGTAGGATACTGGGTGGGCAGTCAAAAATGTGGCTGAAAGGTCTTGTTTCTTGTGTGCTTAACCCCTTTTAATTGGCATATTTGTTCCGTGTAGTCATTTTACATTGTTTTATATATCATTTTAGCATACAAAGACTTATGTCTAATAAATCTTTTAGCATTTTAAATCTCCAAGTATATCCTGTACTGCGTAATATATTATCCCCTCTAAATTTAGGCAGTTGCTAAAGTGTAAGTCCAGACAAAACATTATTTAGTTTTGGATAGTGGATGGACGGGTTAGAACTCCTGTTTTTACTGTGGTCTGGGACTCCTTTAGAGAGATTTTACCTTTTTCTCTGCCAGGTTTTAGCCTTTCCCTACTGAAGCCTTCCTTTTGTACTAAAAAGCAAAACATTTTTATTTCTGTGTGTGTTGCTGTTAGAGATTTTCCCCATTTCGTTTCTGGTGAAACCATTGTCAGCAGGACAGAAAGTAAGAGGAAATCTCTCTAATGAAGTCCCAGATAGCAATAAGTAGCACTAAAAACCAGAGTGGGGTTAAAACCTCTCCTACTGAAAACTTAAAAAATTGGCTTGACATACACTTTAAGATTTTTTTTTTTTTAAGGAGAGCTTGCTATAACATGTTTTTTCTTTAGCTTTATGATTTATGGAAACCCTAACAATGACTCTTGTGTGCTCCCTTTTCATGTGTTAAAGTGTTTTGTTATATCTGTTCCATAAATCCATAAAAATATCTGGTAAGAGATATCGTGTCCAACTCACTGTGCAAATTTTATCTCAAACACTATTAATGTCTCTACCTTGATCACTTCATTGAGCTACAAAAAAACTAGAGCCAATGGAAGGAGGCAGGATTCTGTAGTTGAGATAAAGATAACTGACCAGGGCTGACAAAGTTATTTGCAAACTCTGTTCTGAAAGGTACTGTTGTCAGTTGTCAGCAGAAAATTTGAAGCGGAGTGCATTTTTACCAAGATAAACAGCCTTTTTTGTTTTACTTGTAGATAAAAATTAAGAAATGTATATGCAATAGTGAGAATTATGTAGGTTGCCACTGCTGATCTATCCTTTGGAGTACGTTCATTCCCTGGCTGTTTTGACTTCAACATTTTTGGAGTCTCTGACCTGGGACAATGTATTTACAGCATGCTTGCTGTGGTATCTAACTTAAAGTAATGAAGCTGAACTCTGCTGGCCACTGGCAATTTTCGTGGAATGCTAGCACTGGCAGACACTAATTCTTTTATGGTAGGTGTTTGTTAGGTAAGAAAGCACTAACCATGCCATTGCATTAACTGCTATAGTTTATTTGCATTGCAGGGTCAGGTACGACTTTTAGAAGCACAGAAAAGACAGCAAGAAATTGTCTTGCGACGAAAAACTGAGGAGGTAAACGCGGACAAAATTGTAGGAATAAATCAATATTTGTGTCAATACATTGCACTCAGTGTTTACTGAATTTCTCGCCCCTTATTCACAGGTTTCTGCGCTTCGGAGACAAGTAAAACCAATGTCTGATAAAGTAGCTGGAAGGGCAAGCCGTAAAATCAGCTTACCAGAACCAGTTTCTGATCATGTTGTAGACGAGCACGACAGAACTGGAGGACAGCAGAGACCTCGAATTCCCATAGCTAGAGTGCAGCCTGCAACTTCTAATGCTTTAAATGGATCAAGGTAAAAAATGCCCATTTTATTTTGACTTTGATAGGAATTCCCTGTTTACACATCTCTGATCAAGAAATGTTCATTTAAACAGTACTCCTGCTTCAAAAAGCAAAGGGCAAATTCACATTTCTGTACTACTTTGATTTTAAAACCTCATGGTAGTAGTTGTCAGTGCTGGTAAACATTGCAGTCATTGTGCTATAGCATCACATTCAGAATTAATGAGACTTGGTGTATTTCCATTTTTGCAGTAAAATGTGAGACAACCCCTCTATATGTTATGTTTTCCAATTGACACAGCCTATCTAAAAATAATTTTAAAAATATATGTTTTACCTTTTAAATGTGTCTGTAGCAGGCAAGCTTCTCTCTGTTTCCAAGTGACAGGAAATCTGGGTGACTGAGCAGAACTGAGTAGACCGAGCTTCCCCTCATTAAAAGAGAACTAGTATTTCATCACATGCGGTCACTGTTCGGGCATTCAACAGCTTGCAGCAGCTGTCTGAATACAACAGCAGGCAGGGGAGATTCCTCTATCCATGCTGTTTAGCTTGGATGGTGGATTTAATTGACTTCTCTTGTTCAGTCAGTGGGACGTGAATAGCTAGCCTTAAGGGGATTTCACTGTCAATTAGAATATTATGGTGGCATTTTGCTTCCTTATTTACAAGTATGGATTTGAACACTTTCTTTTAAGCTGCTTTACAACAGACTTTCAAATGCAGAAACCGTTGGCCTATCTACACCACTTTGCCTAAATTGAAATGTTTCTTTCAGGTCATAACCTCAGCCTGTTGCAACGTTTTCCAAGTAATATGCATTAATGTTCTTTCTGGGTTCAAAGCTGTCCTTGATTTGAGCTTTTAATGTCGGCATGTTTCCTTTTTATTTGGAAATTGCTGTATTTCATGTATTTACTGTGACAAACATTACTCCCATTTCTTATTATGAGGGGAACAGTGGACTTGTCCGATTCAGAGACTATGCAGATATCAGCACAAATATTTAAGGAGTTACATGACTGACTTGACTTGACTTAACTGCAAATTTAACACATTTCACTCGTAGTGCTTAGACTTCTATATTTGTGCTGATAACGTTGAAAAAAACAGTAAGGCTGACTATGCAAACACTCATTTAGTTAGAGCACCAACTATGTAGTGCAAAGGCCTGCCTGATTTGATACTTGGGATGCACCGATACCAATACTAGTATCGGTGCCGATACTGGGCATTTTCAGGAGTACTTGAACTCCTAAAAAAAAAAAAGACCCGATACAAAGTGCAGATAACGGGACTTTAAACTTTTAAACTGAAGCCGTTGCTGTAAACAAGCCCCGGGCTTCACAGTAAAACTGCCGAGGTCCTCAGCAAGGTCTCTGTCTTCCTGGGAACGGATTGTGATTACAGCAGCGGTGGCCAAAATCTCCTCCTGCACCTGTGAGACCAACAGAGAAACCAGGTGAGACCGCACAGCCACCACTTAACCCTGCACAGCCATCAATAACTCCGCACATCCATTTGAGAGCCACCATTAACCCTGCACAGCTACCTGTGAGCCACCATTAACCCCGCACAGCCATCTGTGAGCCACCATTAACCTCGCACAGCCACCTGATATCATCCTCTGCTGGAGACATCAGGCCAGCACCCTGGGGCTGCACAGAGTATGTAGCTTCATAATATTCTGCATTGATGTATAATACATCGCTGGGATTTGTAGTCTTCTATAGCTGGTGGTATTCTGCATTATGTTTTGCTGCGATTTATATTCCTCTATAGCTGGTGGTATTCTGCATTGCTGTATAATGTTTTGCTGGGATTTGTAGTCATCTATAGCTGGTGGTATTCTGCATTGCTGTATTGTTGAGATTTGGAGTCGGTGGCAGAACTACCAGAGGCTCAGTGTTTGTAGCTGGGACCAGGCCCTGGCACTTCACCAAATCATTAGTCTGTATTGCTTTAGAAAAATTTTACATGGCGCTAAAACAAAAAAATGATTGGTAATTGGTCTGGAAAAAATGGTATCGGTGCATCCCTAATAATTAATTGGATTATTTAATTGGATCAGACTGTGTAGTGTATGGTCAGCCTAACAGTCATTACCTCTTATGACTCGAAATTTTATTTCCACAATGAAAAACTTTTATAACGTAGTTAGAAGTGTATTAAGTTGTAACATAATTTGGTACGTTCTGTGCAACTGTAGAAACAGTCTCATTAACCATGTTAGTGAAAGAAGAAAGGCTATTTATTTTTAATTACACTGTGCTAAGTGCAGAATTATAATTTTAATGAAGGTACAGTAGTTATTGCAAAATGTTCACAATCTCAAGCTGAGAACAGTAGGTGTGGAAGGATGGATAGCAATATCACAGCAGTCTAGATAATTACAGTAAGTTGAACTTAATTAACGCACTTCATTCGAGAGATTTTTAGTAGAATATATATATTTCAAATATTTTTATTTATATAATGTATTTTAGCAGAATTCTATAACATTCAACTATTTGTAAGACAACACATTTTCAAAATGACCCTACACACACTATATTTTTTTTCTTTCTCAGAAGGAAACATCAAAGGAAGGGATCAAGCATTTACACTTCAAAGGCAGCCAAACAGAAGTGGCAGTCACTGGAGCGAAGGATCACAGACATAGTGATGCAGCGGATGACCATCTCAAATATGGAAACTGACATGAACCGACTACTAAAGGTAAAATATTTCCATTTAGAATTGCTGGCACAAAATAATGAGAATGAAATATATAGAGTGTAAAATAGGGTTTTCATTTTCTCGTAGCTGCTTTTCAAATAAAGGGACATTTTAATTCCTTCATCTCCAGGCAGCAACACTGGGGGGCCCCTTTACTCCTTTCTAATTCATGCACAGCTGTCCATGATCTGAAAGATGTCTTTTGATTCAACAGACTAGAAACCCAAAATCTTCCTAAGAGAAATCTGGAGGCTTCTTTTGCTACCTCCTTCTAAAATGCTGTTAAGCTAACCCACTGGCTTCAGTACTTATGGTCCCTGACCTGGCACAACCATGCATATCAAAAAAGTCAGACATTCTTATCACCATATGTGTTCTTGGTTAGTGACCAGAATGTTGTTAGGGGGTTCAACAGGACAGCGAGGCATGCTGTTACATCAACATGGAGAGCCTTTATTCCATTGCCATCTTTTTTTAGCTATGGTGTGTTGGGTAGAAGATCTTCAGTGTTGGAATTAAGACAGTGATTCCGTTTCCCTTTAAAATGGAAATTACCTTTTAAGTTATAGGAGGTAAGGATTTTTTTCCCCTCTGAAAGTGTCCTCATATAAATTAAAGTGTATGTAAAATCTAACCTTGAACTTTTCTCACTTGCTCTCTTTTGGTCTTTTAAATAAACTATTTGAAAGTGTTTTGTTATATCTGTTTAGACAAAAAAAATACCTGTTGATCTTGTCAAAAATTCAGACCTGTTTTTTTTGTTCTCTCAAGGTATCTAATTAGATCACTTCCTTAAACTACCTGTGTCCCTTCCTCCACCATAATTATTTAGCTAGTTAGCTTTACTTCACTGATCAGGTATAAGCTGTACATATCTCTCAGGTTGGCATATTTCTATAGAATTGGACATCTGGCCATGTAACACATGTATCAAAAATAACAGTGTATCCATTAATAGTAAAGTGATAAATGTACATGCTGCCTGTTGCTTATTTAATCAATTAACCAGTAAAGGTCTTATTGCCCATCTCCATCTCTGAATTCCCCTGACAGCCCCTAATTTTTTAAAATGTGCCTCTCTTCTATGAGGAGAAATCTCTTAGTGAAGTCCAGGTGACTACAGCTTCAGGGGGGGGGGGGGGTTGAGGAAGACAGGTCATCAAGTGCACAGCTACCCATCACAGATGAATGGTATAAACTGCAAATGCTGCATTTTCTAATGAATTATACCAAGAAAGAGCTGGCAGCTGCATGAAGAAATCCCCCAAATACATTTTTTATGCTGGGATTAATTGTTAGAGTGCGAGAAGTAGAGGTAGGTGGTAAAAATGTTTGTCTAATAAGAAAAGTGTTAAGGGCACTTTGAGCAGTATTTGTTTTTCCCATAACAGCAACGTGAAGATCTTACAAAAAGAAAAGAAAAGGTTACAAGGAAAAGGGACCGAATTATGAAGGACAATGGAGATCCTGACAAAAACATTAACCACCTAAATGAAGAAATCGAATCTCTTAGTGCAAATATTGACTACATTAACGATAGTATATCTGAATGTCAGGCCAGTATTATGCAGATGGAAGAGGCCAAGGTAAGTGTTTTGACAGCTGTGTAGATGTCTACTTACTACCGTAGTAGGAACCCTCTTATGAATATCTTATAGCTGAAGTAACTATATTGAATAGTAATCTTGGTGTACTTATTAAGAAAACAATGCTTTATATACAGTATATTAATAATATACTTGTACTTGAATAGGGTTTTCTGTTCTACCTGTAGAGTTATCCATCCCTCTATTGTGCGGCTTTATAATCAACAGTATGCTGTCACTCATGATAACGTAGCCCCCTCCTAGCATGTTACTCTTTCATATTGGAGGGTGGTTAGCTTAAGAAGCATAATGTGGTTTCTTTTCTCAATCTTAGATTTTCCCAACACCTCACTAAGCATGTTATCCCTCACATTCTAGCAATTGAGCAGTATTATGGGAAAGGGAAAGGATTTACAAAATAGCTTCAAAGCTAGAGATAACATTGCTGTAATACACATTTTTAGCAGTAAAAACACAAGTGCTAATCTTTCCCCACTCTATCCAAAATTGGGAAAAACTTATATTCAAACAAATCCAACTCCTCGCTTCATTGCATGCTCAGAACTGGCGCAGTGCTTTTGAGTTCTGCTTACCTCAGAGTGTTTTGCATGTTTTAAACCCAGTCAGAGGATGGCAGACCACATTTGCTGGGCAGTATGGGCCATGCAAACAAGCATCCTAACCAGACCAAACTCTTGTTGGAAATTCTTGTCTCAACGGCAAATTAAAGTGGGCAGCAGGATGCCCTATAGAACACTCTGGCCATTGGACTTGAATCCTTATTTACTGCTAATCCTTACAAGGTTTTTTCATGTTTAATGAGGGACAGGATTTTTGAACAATAGGGTTATGCTGCTGCTTACAGGAGCATTTGGACACCGGCAAACAAAAAACAATGATACAGCTTGGTGTAACCTCGCCCACTCCTTGCATACCTCTGTGTGTTTCGCATACATTTTTTTTGCTAGTGTCCTTGGAAGACACTTGTGAGAAAAGTTTGACTGTTTTTTACTAGCCATATTTCCAAGTTAATTTTTCTCCTCAATTAAGACCTAATCTACAAGCTGCTGTTGCATGTCTCTTCATGCAGGTATCCAAATCAGCATCTCCTCAGCATTAGCTTTGGAGGCTCTAGGTAAACCCTGCTGGACTGGATGATTGGGAGGCATGCCTGCAATGTGATTTTCGAGAACTGAGCTCTACCTGTGGAGCTTTCCAGATCTATGTGTATTGTGCAAGTCAGTACAGAGTATTTTTCAGGTCCTGAGCCATTACACAGCCTCTGGTGTCTATGAAAATTCTTTGAATAGGCTGCATGGGCCCATTATTGGGAAATGATTTGTTTATTATGCCTGTTGGGCATCAGTATTATCCCCCTCAATGGAAAGGTATAAAACGCTCAGGTTTTCAGTGCTTCCTCACTAGTTGCGCTTACATTGTGCTTTTTCCCCTTGATTCAACGTAAGGAGCAGCTTTCTGCCACTGCTCCAATTCTCAAGAGACATAATCTTCCACCTTGGTTAGTCGTTGCTGCGGCCTATAGTGAGCTGGTCACCTCCGGCTTTTTCAACCATTCCATTTTTCAGCAGTCAGTCTATAAGAATTCAAGGTTTTCCCTGTTTATGATGCAACATGTCAGATCCCAAACACAAGAGAAGCAATCCTGGACTATTGCCATATCAGATGCCTCTGGCTCTCTATCCTCTAACAGTTAAAGGAGGGCTGCAGTGTTTCCTCTCAAGGGCCTGACAAATATAGTCTGGATCATTGTCCCCTGCTCCTTACTTTCTTTGGAGTCCTCCTTGGCTCCAGCAGGTGTTGCCCCATCCTCAGCTTTAACCGAGGTGAATTTTGAAGCAGGTATGTAGAGTTTTATGAACCAAATTGCAATTTTCTTTACTGACTGACCACCGAGCACATAAGCATACCTCAACACTTATTGAAGCCTTCATCAAAAAGTGTCCCATCGGTGGCGGTGTCCCATCTTAAAGATGAAATCCAGGCAAATAAAATCTTAACCCTTGCAGTGGGGGGGGGGGTGGACAAATCTCATGGCAAGGGATTCAGCTTTACTCCACACTAATCCTGTAGTTTTGGAGAGATTAGAGTTCATGCCAACAGCTCCTCAATACTGTGTGGAAAGGTTACTGGATCTCTCCTGTCTTATTTTCTGTATGGGTCTCCTATCTGTAAAGCAATCTTAAATAGGCTAAAATGTTTGGATGCGGAACTGAGATGTTAAAAATGTTTACTGCATATTCCCTTTGTGGGACATCTCTTCGGGGGTGCCTTGCACATCTTCATAAATAATGTCTTTAGTGGAATGAATACTCATACTCATCTACCCCGGCAAAATAAGGCTAGGCTTCAGGCTGAAAAAAATGCCCCCCCAAACCTGCGCACAAGTCCTCCCGCATGAAGGGGTGCCCCCATCATGAAATGGTCTTTGCCTTTGTGGACATCTGGCTACATATAATCTCTGATGCTTGGATAGGGGAGTTGGTTTCAAGGGGCTACAAACAAGAGTTTCATTCTCTCTCCCCTTCTCGCTTTATGTCCTCCAGTCTCCTGGTGTCACTGTTCGGGCCTTGTAAAGCAAGGGGTAATCACCCCACTGACCCCAGTATCTTTATCGCAAAGGTTTTGGGGATTCTATTCCAACCCATTCACAGTTTTTAAGCCAAAAGGTGGCATCCTCCCCATCTTGATCTTAAGAAAAACTATTTTCTTGGAAGCTCATTGAGGAGCACGGGTCCCACCCCCTCTATTTCTGGTCTTAATCTTGGCACTCTTTTTTTTTACAAAACCGAGGCATGCTTGGAGTGGGAGGGGTTATACCAGGCTGGATAACTGTTTTTTGTTCAAATCCTCCTGTAGGTGGCAGTATAACCCAATTATCTCTGAATCCTGTGTCCAACAGTAAACTCATAAGAAAAGGATTACAAAAAAGTAAAGTACAAAAATCCTGTTTTTATTATTCTAACGCAAAGAGTGGATAATAAAGAAGAAAAAAAAAAGCATTTGTTGGTAACAAATTTTCAACCTCTGGAGTTAATGCTCGACTGCAAGTCTTTTGGGTAAATGTTTACCAGCTCTGGGCCATTCAGTTTAGATCATTTTTGCAGATTTGCTCAGTTAAGTTAGGTAAGGGCGATTATGGTAAACATTTAGTTTCAAGTCTTGCCACAGATGTCCAGTTGTATTGAGTTCTATGCTTTGTCTGATCCATTCTTAGAGATTTACATTCTTGATTTTACACAAATTTTGTATGTTGGCTGTGTGTTTTGGGCCATTGTATTAATGTCTAATTGCATTGTCTATTACAAAGGTTATGATATAGTGCTTTCCTTGTTGGATTTCTGGAAATTTCTATATGTAGTATAGCACACAACCCCCCAGGAAAATGCTTGGTGTCTTGTACAACTTCTGATGCAACATAAACCTTAAGGAAGCATCCACCATTAGCCTAGAGTGGCAGCACATTGCATTTGTCTGTTTTCTGTTTAAACACTGGGACACTACAAGACCATTGGGAAGTCACTTTTACAACGTGGCATACTAGGTTCACGTTAAACTTGTCATCTTTAGATGTGCACTGGGTTCTTGTACATTTTTATTCTTATAACACCTTCTAAATGACTTCCTAATCTCACAAATTGTTGTTAAATTTATAAATATGATTTGCTTTCTAGGAAGAAGGAGAAACACTTGATGTCACTGCCATCATTAGTTCTTGCACTTTAACTGAGGCACGATATTTGCTTGATCACTTTCTTTCTATGGCTGTTAGTAAGGTAAGTTTTTTTAAAGTTTTTTTTAAGTTGTTTAGAACGTTCCCATCTTTTTCAGGATTTTTTACTTTTTGTTAAATCATTAAATATTGGATTGCAGCTGACGACTAGGACACAGATTTTTCTAAGTCCTGTTAGTTCCCTTATTTTTTTATACATTGTAACTCTTCTTCAACATCGTTGACTGTGTATAATTAATTTAATTGTCTGAGAACATTCAGTATTAACATTTTTCATTAAAAAATGAATATGACACATAATGGCTAGCCAGTTATTTGAGCAATTTAATGTCATTTATAAATTATTTTTCACCTCTAACACTCATAGGATCCTACTGCATACTGTAATTCTGTAGAAATGACATTACTACATATTTTCACAAAAGGCGAATTTGTTCAGCTGGTGTTTGAGGATGATGCACTTTTTCTACATGCTTTTCATGAGAATAGCTTTGCTGGCTCATATTGAGAGAACCCCCTAGATTCCATCAATTCCTCTGAATTTATACTATCTGCAGCTTCATTCTAGATGTTGATTCAAGTACGAATACCTTATGAACAATGCCATATTTTACTTCTGTAGAATTTTACCAGAGTGTTTTGATCACTGGTTTTGGACAGTTATAAAATGTATTAAGGCTCTTTTTAATGTGTATTCTATATTTTGACACTTAATGTAACCCTGTAGCGAATTTTTTTTTTTTTAATAAAACCCCTATTACCTGTTAAAGAAGGCACCTTTATTGGTGCACGTGGTGCCTAACTCTGATCACTAGAACTAGCCCCCTGAAGTCTGCTGTAAAACCAACAATTCTAGGCTATCTCCTGTGTCCCTAGCAATTCTCACTGGTTTCTCCCTCTGACATCACTGCAGGAGAGAGTAGTTAGATTAGAGTTGGTTGGTGGGGGCACCAGAAAAGGTAAAGGGGGTTTTAACAAAATTGTTTTTTGTGACGGTTTGCTTTAGGTACATATTACAATTGAGTAGCGCCTGAAGCCTGTTTACACTTCTGCACTTTGATGCATGTTTTTTTATATACACTGTTCCTCACACTTTACAGTGGCCTACGGGGCGTTTTTGACAAATTGTTTGGTTCTTTCCCAGCATTCGCTTACCAGGGTTCAGGGATGTCCTCTGCTCCATTTATTTAACATGCATATAGAACATATTTATAGGGTATATTGCACGTGTTTTCTTACAAGTTTTCCTCATTTGGAAGCCACTTGTAAACTGTAGCAAGCAAGAATTTTTCAGCAAAAAGCAGTGAAAGGTATCCTAGTGTGACAATTAATACATTTATTATTCTATGCTTATGTCCATTTGATTTGTTTTTTTGTAAGACTCCTAAAGCAACAACCTAAAGTAATCACTGTATATACTCCAACAGAACCAGATTTTGTTTTAATGCTTATTCTCACGGTTTTGCATTCAGGGTCTCCAAGCAGCCCAGAAAGAAGCACAAGTTAAAGTTCTTGAAGGGCGTTTGAAACAAACTGAAATCACCAGTTCTACTCAAAACCAGCTTCTGTTCCACATGTTAAAGGAAAAAGCAGAACTGAACCCAGAACTTGATGCTCTTTTGGGCCATGCACTACAAGGTTGTTTCTTGAATTTACCATTTGCTTTTACTGCACGTTTGCATTTGTGCATGCCTGGTTGAAAATGAAATATTCTGTATATCATCAGCTTATTTCCTGAATAAATGCTGTAGATTAAGCTAAATGCTATAGAGGAAAGCTAAATGGATTAAAAGCCTTTACTTTGCTTTGTTCATCAATTATGTATATTGAAAACTACTACTTTTTGCTTTTTGTTATTATTTTTTGAATATTACTTCAGTTCCCTCGAATGTAGAATTACGTATATACATTTATAGAAGGTGTGTAATTGTTGCTTTTCAGACATTCATATTTGCAGAATAGTTGTTCAGACAATATTGGTCTTCTGGAATTCAATTTGTTACAGAGAGCTGCTCTATCAATTTTGTTATACAAGTACAGATATTTATCTGTAGATTGAACATAAAATGAACAGCCATAAGATTTATGACCACCCACCTAATATTGATTAGGTCCCCCTTTTGCTGCCAATCAGCCCTGACCTGTCGGAGATGGACTTCACTAGACCTCTGAAGGTATGCTGTGTTATCTGCACCAAGCCATCAGTAGCAGATCCTTTAAGTCCTGTAAGTTGCGAGCTGGGGCCTCCATGGATCAGGCTTGTTTTCTCTCCCGTTCATTGAAGGACACAGGCAACAGATCGTAGATCCTGAATGGTAGGGTAATATCGCCACCTGCAGGAGAAGGACGCTAGGCACAAAACTAAAGACCAATTACAGCCTAGGGGCGGCCCCTGCCGGTGGCCAAACCCCCCACCTGCTGACAAGTCTCCAGTTTTTTGCCTACCGTCAGTGTTACTAAACTGGAGACTTGTCAGCAGGTGGGGGGTTTGGCCACCGGCAGGGGCCGCCCCTAGGCTGTAATTGGTCTTTAGTTTTGTGCCTAGCGTCCTTCTCCTGCAGGTGGCGATATTACCCTACCATTCAGGATCTACGATCTGTTGCCTGTGTCCTTCAATGAACGGAGAGAAAAGGATTTTACTGTGAGTACAAAATCCTATTTTTCCAGCACATCCCACAGATACTTGATTGGAGTAAGGTCTAGACCTCAAACTTGTGATTCATGTTCCTATAAACCATTCTTGAACCAATTTTGCACATTAGCTGGGTGCATTTTCCTGCCTGAAGAGGCTATTGCCATCAGGTGCTATTCTTTGTATGAAGAGTTGTACTTGGTCAGCAACATAGTTTAGGCAAGTGGTACCTGTCAAAGTAACATCCACATGAATGGCAGGACCCAAGGTTTCCCAGCAGATTGCCCAAAGCATCACACTGCCAGCTTGCCTGTTTCCCACAGTGCATCCTTGTGCCATCTCTTACCCAAGTAAAAGATACCCACACACCCAGCCATCCATATGATGTAAAAGAAAACCAGGTCACCTACTTCCAATGCTCTGTGGTCCAGTTCTGAATCTCATATGTGTCCAGTGCAGGCACTTTTGGCAGTGGACATTGGTCAGTATGGGCACCCTGACTGGTCTGTGGCTATGAAGCGTTAACCTTTTCAGCAATTTGAACTACAGTAGGTCTTCTTTTTAATTGTACTACATGGGACAGCCTTCGCTTCCCACATGCATTAATGAGCCATGGCCGCCCATGACCCCGTCTCTAGTTCCCCAGTTTACCTTCAATGGACCACTTTTATAAGGTCCTGACCACTTCCGACTGGGAACTTCCCACAAGAGCTGCAGTTTTGGACTTACTCTAACCCATTCGTCTAGCCATCACAATTTGGACCTTTATTAAAGTTGCTCAATTCCTTACACTTGGCTCTTTTTTCTCCTTCCAACACATCAACTTCAGGGACCAAATGTTCACTTGCTGCCTAATATATTCAACCGACTTCCATATGCCATTGTAAGAAAATAACCAATGCTAGTCACTTCACCTGTCAGTGGTCATAATGTTATGGCGGATTTGTTTATATGTGTAGGCTGTGTTAGATCTGTGATCTGTATTAGAGAAGAATTTAATGAAGTCCTGTTTTCACAATGTCAAATCAATTGGCTTGATGATCATAAACAGTCCCTGATTTCAAAATAGATTTTATTTGTGAGATATAATTTTGTGGGTGAGAAAAAAATGCCTTGAAGGTCTTGTCCCTTGGAATTTTGTTTTTGTATTATTTTGTTGAGATGAAAGTGGTGCAAATTCTCATGTAAGGAATTAGGAAAAAGTTGTTGTCCACACATATACAGGTAGCTCAATCTCACTTTTGTTATTTATTAGGTTTTAGTATATGTTATTCCATTACAGCATCTATTCTCTACTTTAAAGGATATGTGCACTTTCTCTACTTTAAAGGATATGTGCACTTTAACAATATATATTTATTTTAGAGCAGTTTTTAATGGTCTAGCCAGTTCAAATTTACTTTTGTTTACCTAAAACCTGTGTGCTCTCTTTAGGAGCCCTGGGCTCTATGTGTCAAGAGTGACAATTATAATGTATCCCAGGGTCTCTTTAGATGTGCATGGCTATGGCTGGCAAACGTCAAATGGGATGTTCTCAGCTAAAGTGTTCCTTGGGATGCCTTATTTTTGCAGTTTTTCTTCTGTTATTCCTCATGTACACATGCTTTCTTACACTGGACTGAAGTCATATGCTGCATAAAATCATAATTGTATGGCATAACATTGTATTTTTTATCACAATGGTGCACTTGTCCTTTAGAGATCACATGAAAGGAGCATCTCTTCTAAAATAGCCCTTATAGGATATAAATTAAAGTCATAGTCCAAAGTACATTATGATTTTCCTTTGCACTAATTGTGTATTTGTACGTTTTTTCCTAAAGCAACCCTTCTTAAAAGGATCTCAGTGTTTATAGTACTGTTTTTCAAAAATGTGTTTATCATACATGACTGTGTTATCTGCAGTTTAGGCACTGATCTGTCTCTGAGCATGGCATACACAAGCAAGGGCTAGACTGGCAATAACATGCATGATAAAAACCTGCACATGTGCCATCAGTTACACTCTTCCTAAAGCTCTCTGCAGAGATGTGGTGGGTGAGGCACAAGGAGGTTGCATCAGTTGCCAAGGGATGGGAGTTTCAGAGATGTAAAGGGGTCAGTAGTTGCATAAACTAACACTGATTTCTCTGCCTCCATTACTCAGATATAATCAATATGGTATATGCCGGAAATCTCAAGACATGCACATTTAACAAATGTGCAAATGTCTTTCCATAATTTAGTAATTTTTTTTTCCTGTAGTAAGATATTTTCCTTTTTAGCTAGACTCCCACAGTTCAACACTATTCTGAGCTGTTTATACTATTATACAGTTATACTGTGTTGCGGAGTAGCTCGTTATATAATGCATATTTAAATTATATCAGACTGTTGGAAAACATCGGAACTCTGCCAAATGCTCACAGCAATGCCAAACAGATCTACATAGAGGGGGAGTGCAGGGAAGAAACTTTCAACTCCTTGTGGTGCTTCACATCTTTACCAGTTACAACATTTTTTGCCACAAATAAATTGTACTGTATGTGTAAATGAACCCGAGTTGTGGTTTAATTTGATATAGCTTATATTACTATTCCCAAACTGATGTACTCCTTTCATGTGATTTCCAGTAAAATTTCTTGAACGCAATGGAGATTGTTTCCCTTGGCAGTTGGCTCTGTTTTGATTGTGGTGTTGGTTTTTGTTTCCTTGCTTTAACTTACACAGACCTAGATAGCATTCAGATGGGTAAGTATGCTTTCAGCCCTTTCTTTGTTGTGCAAATGCATGACTGACTAATTATCCATTAGCACTAACCAGAAGACAACACAGACCTTCTGATAATGTGCTCACTTTGCATGTCCTCCTTTGAGAACATCCTCATATGAACACATCTCCAACCTCATCCCCGCTCTTAAATTAAACAAGATATTAACAGCTGAATGCTGATAATATTGCCTCTGCACATCTGTAAGACTTGACACACCATTAACTTTTCAGCCTTAGAATGCTCCAGCACCATAACATTAAAACTTGTCAGGTCAACCATTTCCTTTATTAATCCCTTCAGCTTACTTAGAAGCAGCATCATGCATCTTAACAGTTTTAATGCTCACGTTTTATAGCAATTTTTACTTTGAGCAATGCACTAAGTATGCAACCAAGTGGTTTTCATTTTTGGATGAGAGAGAGACAAAACCTTTTCTTTTAAGGTAAGCATATTAAAAAAAAAAAAAAGACCGTGATTAGATTTTTCTCATTTTAAGTATTGGCCAAGCTTCATAAAAGGAAATTAATGCAAATGAACTGATTTTTTTTAGATGTGTAAACTGAATAACTGGAGGTGATCACTAAGATCCCAGATTTATGCAAGACTTTTTATGAACTGTTATACAAGTTATCTTTTCCAAATTTACAGATGCTATGATTGAAAATGTTTGTTTCCTCCGTAAATGTATTTCGCCACAATTTTAAATTGTGACAGTATCCACCCAAAGATCAGAAAATAATTGTTAACTTTCACAACAACTCTTCACATCAATACTAAAAGCTTTGTTGAACAGATTATCCTTGTCACTTTGACAGCATACACTTATTGGCATTGCGATATTTTTATTAAATCATTTTAAACATTTGTTATTTCCAATTTAGTTTTACAGAAGTCTTGATATTTCTATATTTTAGGATAGCATATTTGTCTCTGTTTACAGCCATTATTTGTTTCATTAGTTTTTTTTTTTTTAGTTCTTGTTTTTTTAGTGTTTCATTATTGTTTTTGTTGTAGGAAGTGTAGCAGTATGTAAAGGAAAAAAAAAAAAACCTATCACAACTTAAGAATCTCTAGCTAAAGTAGTCATTGTCTTTAGTATTCTGTGCGTGTTCTAGTGTTTTCATGATTTGTCATGAAGTGTCCATTGAATTGTCAATGAATGATTTATTCTCCATTTCAGAAAATCAGGAATATAGCAGTGATGAGGAAGGATCATTACAAAGTCCTGGAACAGAAGGCAGGTATGTTATTTGAGAAATATTACATATAGTTTAAATATGTTCAAGATGCACTGCTGTCACACACACAGGGACCATGGGGAACAAACGTAGCCACCCTTCAGAAGGGAGGACAGTGTCAGCACCAATTCAGAGATGATTTGAGGATCTACAGCCGAGTGATACACAAATAAACGACATTTTTTGTTAATAGTTAGGATACTTGAATTCATTTTGAAGATTTAAACACTGAGTTTAGAGTCAGTTTAAGTGTACGGCTACATACAAGTTTAATTCCTTCTGCTGCTGCTGAGAGTTTTTACTGCTTGTTGGCAGTTGCCTCATTTTCTGCACACTGGAATCAATGAGATAACTGTCAACAACAGCCAAGTAGTAGCAAGGGAATTTAAAGCGGACCTTTCAGTAAAATGTAAGGTCTGCTCATTAGACCAGGGCCCCCTTCCTCTGTAAAAGTTGTCGTCATACTAGTTGGAAAAGCTACCTGTAAGTAAAAAAGTTAGATTATAAACAGTACTTTGTATAGAGAGATTCTGTATGGCATCTTTGAAATATAAATGGCACTTGATTCTAATTTTATGACAAAATGTCTTTGAATGTGACCTGACCACCATGATGTGTTTTAAATAGTTGTGGTCTGTTTGGCATGAATTGTGCATGAAGACTAGGGCTGATCCAATAAAACTGTAAACTGGCTTTTTAGATTTGTGCATGTTTATCTTTAGCTTTTAGCATTTACATTTCTTGAACAGTGGAGATTCCCTTTTTACCTGTTCTTCTTTGGAAGTTTATTTTTCATAATATGGCACTTGATTTTGCTTGCTTTTGGTAAAAAAGCAAAGGTTTCAACTGTGCAGATATGATGTCTATAAAATAGGCTTTGGTTGCTAGGATCAGCTGGAGATGAGAGAGAGCAACTGCAAAGAGCAGTCTATTTGCTCGACAGCTGGCTACATAAGAGTCTCTAGTAATAACACTTTTCCTTTTTACAATGTGCTTAAAAGGCTTCCATTTTAAGTGCAGGTAAAAAGGCATAGGGAAAATTGTTACTTCATTTTATGTCTATAAAAAACATTTAAGAGAATGCTCTGTGCTTAATTTGTTGTTTGCAAATGCATATATGTAAGATACACAACATTTTGAATGCATTTTATATCGTAATTACAACTTAAAAAAAAAATTATGTCTCAAATACATCTTTTACAATACATGTAAAAAAAAACACTGATTGTTTTGTTTGCTTAGCTCATTGTCTTCAGACTTAATGAAGCTGTGCGGTGAAGGGAAAACTAAGAGCAAGGTAAGCAAAAAGGACTTACAAAACCTTCTAGTCTGCACCAACATTTTAAAAAATAATACACATATGTTTAGAGTAACAAAGTAAAAATATATTTTCTTTGCACATGATTGGATGACTAAAGTTAGCAAAGGGATACCCTATTCACTAAATAAGCATTCACTTTGCAATGTGAAACTATATTTTGAAAAGCAAACCTTTTTAACTCATTTGGTAAATCACCTCCATGGACACCAATTGGTAAGTCAGCAGAACTGTCTTTACAAGTTTATGAAGCATTCTACATCACTGGATTTGGGCGATATGCTGCCCTCAAGACAGTTGGATCATATCTGCATCATACAGCCACTTCTGATGTCTATTTAAAAAAAAAAAAAAAATAAGTACCTTATTTGCCGGCGTATAATATGGGTTTTGAAACCTTAAAACATCCCCCAAAAATCGGGGGTCGTTTTATACGCCGGGTACAGGATATGGTATACTGTATGTAGCGTTGGCTACATACAGTATGCCGCGCTGAGCCAATCACGGCAGGCTTTGTATTAATAAATACAAACCTGTATTCATTAATACAAAACCTGCCGTGATTGACTCAGCGGAAGACGGAGGACACAGCGGGGATCGTGGACAAGGTAAGAGACTGTAATCCCGATTGTGGCTCGGGGTTACCGCTTATGGTACTGAAAATTAACCCAGAGCCACACTCTGGAATACCGCCATGGATGTTAGTGGGTGCATTTAAACATTATTTTGGGCTATACTCGTCTTATACGACGAGTATAGCCCAAAACCTATATTTTAACACAAAAAGTAGGGGGTCGTCTTATACGCCGGCAAATACGGTACACAGTAACATGAAGTTTAAGAAATCTTTGGAAGTTATGAATGTGGTGTAATTTTAGAATGATCATTATACAGGGCTTGCTGTAGCTTTACAGAGTACTTCTAAGTTATATGTAACTTAACTATATATTTTAATACTTGAGTGTTTTATGATCTCCTTGCTGCATTAGAACTTTAAAGTGGACCTTTACCCCCTTTCGCTAAAAATCACATCAGCACTCAGCTCTGCATGCTGATATGAAATCATCTTACATTCATTCAACATATTTTTCTTTCACTTACAATTTCTGTTTTTCTACTTCCTGGTAGTCTTGGGCATTATTGATGCAGCCTGTGCCCGAGCGTTGCATCCTAGGAAGATTACATCACAGCTCATTTCTGTAATCTCATGACATCTCAGGGAAAGGCATTTTTCTATCCTGAGATGCTGTGCATGGTCACATATCCTAGTCACATGTGTCAGAGTTCCAGGAAGTAAAGGGATATATATTAATCTGCCCTTAGTAAACATGGCCACTGTGCGAAGAATGGGAAGAAAAAGAAAAATAAGGTATGCAAAGAATAAAAAGTCTACAATTATTTAGAAGTGTGTGTTTGTAGATTGTCATTACTAAACATTTCTAAAGGTGTGTTTGTTGTCATTTCAAAGATAGGGGTAAAGTTCCTCTTTAATAAAACCACCATGTAGAGAAGCCATGAAAGCATGCAAGTCCCAAGTTTGCCAGCCCTGTGCATCTAAGCCTTACTAATTAACAGAAAGGCTCAAGAGGTGGAAGGAGATGGCAGCTGTTGAAGCTGCTTGTATATCTGAATGCCGTTGTTTTCAGACCTCTTTGGGTACTCCGCAGAAAATTTGACCAAAACATTTAGGTATATGTGGTGCCTTTTCTACTTTAGTTTTAATAATCACAGATTTGCTTTAAGGGAAAGTTGATCCTTGCTGATCAGCCTGTAGCTTGCTAGCTTTGTGAATTGAGCCTATTGCAAGTAAAACACATCAGGATAGGGATACTCATTTTTAAAATAGTGACAGCTGTTTCCAATTATTATTATCATTATTATTATAATACAGGATTTATATAGCGCCAACAGTTTGCGCAGTGCTTTATCATGTCCATTGAGATATGAAAGTCTGATAATGTCCGATAACTCTGACAATGTATTCATTTTATTTTTAATAACAGGTATGAAGTCTTTGCATAGTTTAATGTAAATCCATGGGATCAATGCTCTTCCAAGGTAGCTATGCAAATGCAGACTTTTTTATGTCAGTATTTGCATAACTATAGCCACCCCCACCAAAATGGCAGGGCCCAGGCTTGTTGATAGGCTGCTTTGGCTTTGGGTATGCACTGTTGGCAGGGAACATTTCTAATGGGTTTGAAAGCCTGTGCTGACAGCTGTTCTATTGCTCCTTCACCCTTGATTCAAGTGTTTCTTTTGATCTAAACAGGCACGAAGGAGGACCACTACTCAGCTGGAGTTACTTTATGCAGATAGCAGTGAGACGGCTGCAGATCCTGTAGCAGGGGACAATGGTTTCCACATCTCTCTTCCTCCTGTTCCTGAAGTAGAAGCAGTTCCAGCAATCACTGAAACAAGTAGCATTTCTGTTAGGGACAAAGATCCCCAACCCCCACCTTCTGGCTTACCTTCTAAAACAGGCAGCATGTAAGTCTGTCTGTGCCGTATTAACCAACACTGCTTTTCCTATCCATTCTATAACCATATGCATGGATTTACGAGAACTACTTGTATATGTGCATTTAATAAAATGCATGGGGCTTTTCAATATGTACACACTTACCTTTTTTAAACCATATCTTTAAAAAAAAAAAAAGATCACTAAATAACTACGGTATTTGTGTTTTACATCTAGGGTGTAGTTTGAGTATTTAGATTAAGCATTATTTTTACACTTATTAAATGTAACTGTTTACAAACCCACCTCAGTAGTTTCATGGAAGGTGATTTGCCCCTTCTGTCAGTTTATCTGTTTTTGTGTAAATCACGGTTGCTGGGATTCTGTTGCTATGCAAGAGCCTGCACTCTTATTAACATTAAAGCAGGTAGAAGCTCTTTTTATTGAGTTGTTATCCCACAGATAGGATATTTTATATTACAAAGCTGGGTTGTGTCTTCTAGTGTGAGAATATTTATTGACTTGGAATTTGATAACTGACCCTAAAGATCATAAACATAAACTGCTGATTTCCCCAGAATCTATTATGAAGGCATATGGTCTCATGCATGCCATGCCAACCAGCCTGTTAAATAACGATCGAAGTGAATACTTTTTGCTGTGCTGCATTTCTGATTGTGCCATATTCTAAATGACACACTGAAGCTGAAAGCCACGGTTCTTTCATCTGCATCTTGCCTTGAAGTCATGATTTTTCATAACATGGCATCTCGCATCTAATGCTTGTTTCACTAGCTAAATGTTTGTTGCTTGTGCAGTTCTCAAAGGCTAAAGTAAGCAATAATCACGCAACGCATAACTAGTGCATGGCTATATCACGTTAACAGGCAGCTTTTTTTGCCCATGGCAATGAATTATCTTAGTACCCAGCTTGTATTAGCACCTTATTATATTGTTGGCGATTACTGGGACACCATTCTGCAAATTTTATGTTAAGGTAATTTTTTTATTTGACCCTTTTAAGCTCTCTGTGTACAATTACTTTTTTCACATCAGTGGTTTTGCTACATATTTAATGAGAAAGAATGCAAAAAAGTAACACTACTATTTTACTAGCAAGAAAAATGTGATTGGGCCTTTTTATCTAGAACATGCAACATTCACTGTTAAGACCCCACAAAATACATACAAAAAAAGTATCGTTTATTGTAATCGCCATCTGTCAAACTCCATTTTTGTATAGTGCATTTGTCATGCAGAACTAACCACTGGCTAATAAGACATTTTGACACATCTCTTAACCAAACATATAGTTTAGTGCAATGCTCTCTCTTAGTATAACACAAGGCTCTTTGGCATCACTGCACACTTCCTCAGGACCTATAAATGTGTTAACACGTAGAATTTTATTCACCAAAATTAGACCAGTGCTGTCTCTACTTAGCTAATGTGAAAAATCATATCCGCAAAAGATGGCATAAACAACAATTACACTAACTGCATTTACACAATTAGCATAATAATTCACAAAAGCTTGTTTACTTCGATATTTAGACAGATATATGATAAGGAGATGCCAGAGCAGCAACACTACATACATTGTAGAGTTCATTCCTTCCTATGACTGGCCATTGTTGAAAGTATGACAAGCTTGTGTATGTGGCATTGTCTGTGATTTCAGAATTGCTCTACTGTAGGTGATTGAAAATGATGACCCTTTTACTGCCAAGTGTGGTGGTTTATTTGTTAAAATTGAATTTCAGTGATCTATTGAAAAGTGGTTTTCATTGGACCTCTAGGTTTGAATGTTTATGTTTTGATACCCATCGGCAGTAAATTATCATGAAACGCGTCCCTTTCTGTATCAGGGTTATATCTGTATTTCCCCGCTTCTGCTAGCCATTCCCATAACATTCCATCCCTGGTGTCTTCTCCAAGCATCTAATTCAGAGTAATGTTTGTTGTCTCTGTGCATTGCTTTGATAAACCATTATAATCTGTTGAGATAATGGAAAGGGTAGCGACCTCTGTTCAAAGGGCCGTCATTTGTGGCCTCTAATCAGATTTCATCTTCTTTACATGACTTCAGTATATGGAAACCTGATTGGTTGGATTGCTGTGTGTAAACATAACGGGTTATTCACAAAAGGGTGGAGAATGCAGGAGAAGTGAACAATCTAGACCAAAATAGCTGATTTGGAAAAATGTTCCAATTCAGCTCACTTTCCAGTTCAGCTATATTGTCCTAGATTGTTCACGTCTCCTGCCTTCTCCAAACTCTTCACCCGTTTGTGAATAACCCTGATAGTCTTATAACATTTTCCTTTGTGTGTTAGTTAGCTGTACAGAGATTTAGCATTGTCTGTTGGTAGAGATGTGGGGAACAGGCTATGGCACCAGGTAGGGGCAGGAGTCTTTTGTGTTTTACCTAGCTTGAAAGTGGGCAGTTCTAATCTTCTGTTAATACCTTCCTTGTACCTTTCTGTTTTGTTAAAAGAAAATAATATTTTTTTAGTTTATGTAGTAGTGCAAAAAAAAATGAAATCACAGAAATACATTTAGGTTTTTTTTTTAGAAGGGGAGTTGATCACTATTATTTTTTCAGGACAAAACAAAACTCCCGTGTACCAGAACCATCACCATCGTTCCGAAGAAAAACCTATGACAGGGCTGGGGAGAAGACCGGTAAAACCAAAGAACAAAAATTGTACGTATTCTTTGTTGGGTGCCTAAAATACCATCATTCTATACATGATGTTACTTTCTACTTTAGCTTTCTCAGCAGGATTCTGATCTCTTTTACATGCTGTGCTGGTGTAGCTTTATAGACAAGACAGCGGCCTTTAAGTGGCACTTGACATTTTAAACATAATATTAATTGAGCCAGCTACACAGCATTCTGCAAATGTATGCAAGTGCCAAAACCTATTGTTTCACCCTTGCAGTTCAGGTTTGTCTGGTTTGTTTTTGTGTAGGCCTGCATATTTTCCTACTAGGAACTGCCTTTCATTCACCACACTTTTGTTTTTTATAAATCATCATCTTAATAAGCGTATGAAGAGCAGGCTTGCATATCATGAGTCATGTTACTTTACTGACCTTCATATTTAATATGCTAATGAAGTGTGCATTCCGTGTTGTTGTTTTGTTTTTTTTCTTATAGCTCAGATTCTGGAACATCAGAGGCTAGTCTGTCACCTCCTTCTTCCCCTACAAGCCGATCCCGTAATGAAATGAATGTTTTTAGTCGCCTCACAGTCTCTCAGGGAAACTCAACATGTCAGCAGGATAAGTAAGTCACAGGACAGTCACCCCCCCTATTGGTGGGCATTAAAAAGAGATATCATTTTTTTAATACAAGCTTAGTGTCAATTAAAATTTTGTTAAATAGAATTGAATGATCTCTTTCGCAAATAAATCCATATCCTATATGGTATTGCTTTCTGTATGCATACCCTGGAGCACATATGTAGCTCATCTGCAGCCTTCTTGTCCATTCAAACCCACTGACATCCATTCTTTATTGGTGCTTGGGGAGATGTAGCCATGCCCTCTACTGTATATAAACTAGATTTTTCTGTAGGTGAGTCTTCAGATAATGTTTTCAGAAACCCAAATGTAGTGGAATTTAGCTTAAATATCAAAGCACCGTCTTCATACTGACCATGTTAAATCTGGATGCTAAATACCCAACATTGTATTTGTACAGTGTAGTATACTAGCAAGCACATGCCTTACTATAGAGGCTGTGGTATGACTGAGTTGTTGCACTCAATGTAGCTTTAAACCCCTTAGTGAAGGAAGCAATCCTTTTTCTATTTCCTCCAATTTTTCAATATCTTATTCTGCCCTTTCCATCAAAAAAAGCAATTTGTATATATTTTCATTTTGAATGCTAAGAAACTAATTTCTACCATGAATACTGAATGTTTTAATTAGTTGTGTAAATGTTCTATGTTACTTTAAATAATGTATTAATTTAACTTTACCATTTTGCCACTGTCATGTACTAAATATTGATGTTTTTTTTTTTAATCGTTCTCTGTTTAGTGTGATAGTTTGATTATATTAACTAATGCTGACTATTTACTCTATTAGCCAGTTTTCACTGTCTGTGTATTAGATCTGCATGTGTCAAACTTACAGGTTCTTGGACTGGAACCGTACTACTGGCTTTGAGTGTGGAATGTCTGAGGAAAGAATTGTCTTAAGACAGCACCTGTTTTATCATTGTAATGAGTGTAAATTTGATACAGACACATACTGATACATTTCTACCCAGCAGCACCTGAAATGAAACCTGTACTGAGAGAAATATTGAGGCTGGCATTGCTGACTTCCTGTTGAAAATGCTAGTTAAATGGCTGTTGTATCTTACCTACTATCTCACGTACCAGTCAAGAACATGTATGCAGCAGTAAAGTCAGATCTGATGGAAAGAAATATAGGGGCTCCCATTTCTCATCTCTTTTTGAAAATTGCTACCGTAGTTGCAGTATTTTGAGTCATGGACCTGGAGCAAGTAAATAGCAACTGAAGTCAGAACTCCTAATCTGCATTTGTATTTCAGGGCCATGATTTAGAAAGTTCTAACATTGCTCTCCTTCTGGAATGTACCGCAGATTTAGACCCCTCTTATTACTACAATTAAAGATGCGTCACACACAGGAACTATGGGGAACAAAAGTAGCCACCCTCTAGAAGGAAGGACAGTGTCAGCATGAATTCAGAGATGACTAGAGTATCTACAGAAGAGTGATGCACAAATAAGAAATCAAAAGATCTCGCTGCACTCCTTACCGAAGAGAAAAGACCCGTGCAGACGGGTGGGTGCTTGTAGTGGCCACGGATGGCACCGTGATAAGATCAGAAAGAAAAATAACGTCACCAGCACTCCAAAGTATAATCAAGCAATAGTCCATTTATTGGCACATTGCCATTCAAATGCAAGCGCTTTCGGGGCCTCAGAGGGTCCCCTTCATCAGGAATCCAGCCACAGGGGAGTGGCTGGATTCCCCCCTCCCTGCTCCGATCCTCCAGCGCTGACTGGCGGAACGGACGGGGGAGGGGGCGGGTACAGCTGGCTCTGCCTCTAGATAGGCAGAGCCAGCTGTCACTCACGCAGCTGGGCGGATCCAGACATAATTGTCGCGATCCGCTTCAGCTGCGGCCTCTCAGTATACCGCGAGCTGTAGTTTGCGGTATACTGCGTCGTCTCATTATACTGCAAGCTGTAGCTCGCGGTATACTGAGCTTAGGGTGACGGGAGGACGCTAGTTTGTGTCCTCCCGTTACCCTAAGGAGAACTATGGGGAAAAGCCCTAACCCCATAGTTATCCTTTTAATAATAAAAGTACTTGAATGCAATTTTAGGATTTAACTCCTGAGTTTAGTGTCACTTTCAGTAACCTCCAAATACTATCCTTTACCTCCATTAACTCTCTGGTCCACACTCGCCTCTGGCCAGCAAATTCAAAACCACATCCCAACTCACATTTACATTGCCAGCTACAATCTCACCACCATTCAGGACTGACTCCTGATCATCTTTGCCCAACAAGCTCCATTCATCACACTCACAGCTTACTTATGGGCCATCAACATTCATTTACCCTCATTATGATCTCGTTATTTTATTGTTTATCCGATTAACCGATTAATCGAACTTAATAATCGGCTAACTAATCGATTTTGAAAATAATCGTTAGCTGCAGCTCTAATCAAAGCTGTACTCTTCATGGAAAGTTATTTTTACTCTCTGCTCTCAAACTTCCAATTATCCCATGGGGAAATTTTGGAAATCTTTATCATCATTATTATTTCTAATAGTTATTTTCCACAAAACTACCCATTCTGGAACAAACACACTTTTTCTTGTTTAACATAAAACACTTTGTGAAATTTTTGTGGGTATAATAAATACGAAAGTAGTATCCCTCTTTCTGTATTGATTTGGGCCAGATTTCCTCTAAAATAAGGTTTGCCTGCTTGTTCTAGTGCTGTGTATCTGGGAAGTCACACTTTGGTGGGCATCTTTATATGTACTCCTTAACAGAACAGCTTATCAGCTGCTGGCAGCTGCACTACATGGAAAGTATATTTACCACATATCTTATGCTACCCACAAATCCCTGGTTATTATAAGTACGCAAAGTAAAATGTAGGAAATCTTTGGCTGCTGTAATGCCCAGTAATCATTTTTAACAGTGTTCGTAACAGAAATCGAGAATACTGTCTGCGGATAAAGACCAAATGCTCCATCTTGTGTACCCATTTATTTTCCTTTCAAACTTATTTGTTTGATGCCACCTTGCCCTGCAAGGAGAAGGATCAAATTGTCACTCAAAGCAAATCTGTCACAGTATATGGTTTTAAAAATCCTGTGCATAGTTTTTACAATTACATCAATAAAATGTGCTTATATAAGAACCCATTCACACCAGGGCGGATGCGAATCAGAGCGGTTACCGCGCTGATCCAAAAAGGGAGGTTTTGGGAGTATTTAATTGTGTTTCAGCGCTGAAACACAATTTAAAAACGCCCCAAATCACGCTGATAAGAGCGGCTCCATTGCAAACTGTATGGAAACTGCACTGATCAACGCGACAAAAATAGTGTAGGAAGCAGTTCGGACGGGGAGCGGTTCGGCTCGTGTGGTCGCATGAACTGTCCCCATAGCAATGTATGGGATCATTCATGTTGGCCGAACCGCTACTGTGTGAATGGGGTCTAATAATTGTGTAAGCCTGTAATGTCCCTCCTACTTAGAGCTTGAGAAGGGAGTCTCCCACAACTGAGACAGAAAAGTGACTGTGTGCTCAGTATGTGTTACAGAAGCCGTCTGTCCATCTGCCTTTTGTTTTGTTTGCTAATACTGAGGGCATACATGAGGGGTTTACACCATATCATCTTTTCTCATCTCAAACTTCAAGCTACTAGTTTACAAACCATTTTTAACATACTAATCTATAGCATCCATTTTGCATCTGGCCTAAAGTAAACGTGTTCTAAAACCAATAAAGAGGTTGAAAGAAAACAGAAAATGGTGCTTGGGCATGTTTTCCTTCCCAAGTCTACTGACATGCCCATGTTTGGAGGGGATATTTAGGGAAACTTTATGTGCTGCCGTATTTTAGGTTTCTGCCAATAACTTTTGTTTTCTTTCACAAGTTTAACTTGAACAGGTTTACTTTAAAAAGCTGTATGTAAGATATATAATAATATGTTGCAGAACGTTAACTAAGTGTTCATATTGATAGATGGAAGTCTGCTTTTCTCCCTTATTTTAAAAAAATAGATAAATAAATTTAGATTTAAGGAATGCTCAATAGTTCTTTTATGATACCTGTTAAAAACCCAAATTATCGATTCTAAGGGGATAACATGGTTTCATTTGTTTTTCTGTAAAGGAAAAGTCCATCCAAAAGTGATATTTTAGCTACAGAGTCTTAATTTGTATTGCTCACTGTGTTATGTCATAGGGACCCCATTAGTAACCCACCCGTAGTTTGCACCTGCACTCCCACCCTCTTTGGAGTCTACCTCCCATGCTAAATCACAATATACACAGAGTAGGACCCTTTTGTAATTATTACTGTTTATTATACAGGATTTATATAGCACAGTTTGCCCAGCACTTACAAAATGGCACAGTTACAATACAGGAGGGTTAGGCAGGCCCTACTCTTGGTCAGTGTAGGGGATGGGCGAAGTTCTGGAGGTGTTAAGGGAGCTAGAGAGCAGGAGGTCTTGAGAGGATGGTTTGGGTGATATTTTGAGTTGAGGTAGGTGATGTAGTTTGGGGCAGAGTTGTAGATGGCTTTGTATGTTGTATATGGCTCTGTATGTTAGTATTTTTAATTTTCTTTTTTCGTTTGGGCAAGTGGAGGGATTTGCAGAGAGGGGAGGTGGCAGACACTGAATGGATGAGTCTGGCAGCAGTATTCATGATAGACTAAAGGAGTTGATAGCCTTTTGTAGTGATGGACCAACAAGAAAGGAGTTACAATAGTTGAGGTGAGAGATTACAAGGGAGTGAATTAGAAGCTTTTGTTGTGTCATTTGTTAAAAATGACAAAACGAATTTTAGAAATATTGTGGAGGTGGAGTCGGCAAGATTGGCATAGTGATAAGATGTGGGGCTGAAAGGAGAGATGAGAATCAAAGATGATACCAAGCACCCTGGCTTCAGGGTAGCGGTCGATTGTTGTGCTGTTGATTATGATGGAAAAGTCAGGGAGGGGACAGTTTGGAACAGGTTGAGTTAGAGGAAGTGCCATGACATCCATGATGAAATGTCAGTGAGTAGATTAGTGATGTGTGAGAAGACAGAAGCAGTGAAGAGATGGATTTAGGTGTTCTAATTGTGATTGTACTGTAGGTGTGCATACCTGCCTCTCTACATAAATCACCAATAGATCCAACAAAGCCTTGTTTTGATTCTCCTACCAAAAACTCAATTACCATTTTTTGATGGACTGACCCTTTCTTAACCAAGGGTTTTTATTTCTTTGTTTACAGTGGTGGCACTACAGTGAGTGCAATGGCGTCTGGATTATCATAAATGAAAGGCCCCATTGGCACCACTGCTGTTGTCCTAAAGACCTTCTCAGATTCCTATGTTTGTAGGTACTCTGATGACCATCTTCTATGTTGGGAACAAAGTACAGAGTCTCACATGTAGGAGTCCATACCATTAAAGTGTGGTAATATACTCGCTGTACTGCTATTGACTGGGTAAAGATTAGCATGCGTGTAGTATGCGAACATAGTGCTACTTAAACAAGGGCCCACATCTTAATGTAGTCTGGAGACCAATACAGGTTGTTTGGACCGTGTAAGCACAAAAACACCATGTCCGTGCACTATGTCGTCTATTTCCTATCCAGCTAGTAGTCTTTATCTTTCTGATATCTGTATTCTTTCCCCTTGCGCTCTACTACTGATCTTTATAGGTCTGATGAAAGTGATTCCTCTCTGTCCGAGGTACACAGGTACAAATTTCCTTCCTTCTACACCTATTTTCTTTGTTGCAAGTAACGCTGCTCTGCATGATGCCGATTTATTTTTGTTTGCTCCATGTTTACTACCAATTTGGTGCCCAATATCCAGTGTGTAAGATTTGATCTGTTTAGAATTTTTTTTTTTTTTTTGGCAGCTTGTGTTATTGTGTTGCATGCTACTTTTAACGGCTTTTTTTAGTATTACAGGAAGGTGGTGTATTGACAATTGTGCTTACTTTTTATGTTTTACAACTGTATAGCATGCTATATTATGTGTATTTTTTCCACAGTGAATGTGTAAGTTACTTGTCTTCGTAATGTTACTAAACAAAATTGTATATTCGCTTAACAATGTTGGCCTGCTGGTAGGCAACATTACACATTCAATTTATTGAAAAAACCTATTTAGAGAGCCAAAGCAGGACTAAAGGCATGCAGGCAATAGAGGGTCCTTAATATTTCTTAGATTTTATAAAGGTCACATTGCAAGTAATAATTGTTCCTTTTAAGGCCAAGTCCCAACAAAACTGATGGAAGGTTAGGTTTTGGATAAGCCAGTAGCATCTGATCTATCTTCATCTATATTTCAGCTTTTGCATTAATGATGGTATTACAAGTATATTCAAGTGTGTTCTGCTCCCTTGCCGGGATAAAGCTCACTGCTAAAATCCGCAGACGATGCAAGAATCTAGCGGGTGGGATAACCTTTGAACTTTGTACATACAGGCTTCAGTATGTGAAAGAAGTATACACAGCAGGCATTTACAAAGTATTTGCAAAGCTTTCAGCAAGTTTCAAGCATCTTTGTTGAAGCCTTTAAAGTTGAACCCCAGGGAAATTGAAAAACTACCAATGAAGTGGAGCTTCCCCAAACTGCAAGGGTTAAATACTCGTTTTTCTCTAGGGGAACATTAAAGACGTTTTATTTGCTTTATCCCTCGCTCCCCTGAGCAGCCAGCACTTTCCTCTTCCCTCCAATAGTCCAGGTTGTGGGTGGGCTCTCAGCATCCTCACGTACAATACAGGACTGCTGGTTCTGCAATGTATGTAATGACATCGGAGTGCGACTGACGGAGAAAGTGCCAAAGATGTTTATGTTTGATGACGTATTTTTCATGTTTCCCTAGAAATAAAAAGCATATAATCCTTGCAGTTAAGGGTGAGCCCCACTGCAGGGTAGTTTTCTTTTTTAATTCTCCAGAGTTAAACTTTAAAACCACTTTTAGTTCAGTTATGGGGGGTGCTAAACATAGATCTTAACAGGTGTGCTGACTGCCACTTTAAACATGTTTTTAGCAGGTTTTCAACAAGGATCAAGTGGTGGTAAAGCTTATGGAAGCTTAGCAGCTAGTTTAAAGTGACAGTCAGCATTGTTTAATATCTGTATTTAACTGCCCCCAAACAGGGGCAAAAGGGTGATTTAAAATCTTCAACAAAGCTGCTTGAAGGTGACTGAAAGCTTTAAACATGCTTTGTAAAAGCTTGATACACACACTATTCTTATACAAGCTGAAGCTCATAATGTGATTTACTTTCTAATCTTTGTCATTAGGAGTCTGAAACAGCCCTAAGAGTGTAGATAGTTCATGGAGACATGAAGACACTGATATTCAGTAAAGTTCTTCTTCAATTGTGCAGCCTTTTAATCACAGTTTGGCATCCTTAACTGATAACATAATGGATAACTCTTTCTATGTTGTGTAAAGAGAAGCCTGAGACTTTCCCTTTATGCTACCAAGCCTGATGACATAAAGTAATTTTAGATATTAGTGACTGCTGCATGTGTAGATAAACATGTCTGGAAGCTGAGAACCCGGAGTTGTGAGATTTCTTGTAATGAGCAATGTTAACACATGTGTCTTTTTCCCATCTCTAGGGGCATAATTAACCCATTTCCTACTAGCAAAAGCAGCAAGACATCCCTTGTACAGTGTATGCATATAGCTGAAGGGCACAACAAGGCTGTGCTTTGTGTAGATGCTACTGATGATCTTCTTTTCACTGGATCTAAAGGTCAGCCACATTATTTCCACTTGTATAAATATTTGCGGACAGCCAATATTGTATGACATTCTGATCGGTGCTGCGTGCCATTGGTCTTAACTATTTTACTTTACATTAGTACACTTTAGCCTTTAATATAATCTACACTGTAGCACCTTTTTTTTTTTTTACATTGTTGTATATTACTGCATAACTATCCCTTTATGACTATGGCCACTTTTTCCTTTTTGAATATGCAACATGGAGTGGTGTTACCAAATAACACAGGGGCAATTATTATTTTTTTGATCCATAAGCTATAAAAGAGATTATTGGTTTTATTATTGGTTATGGAAGCCATTCAAACCCTTCTAGTCAATTTGAAATTCTCAGAAAAATAGCAGCTGTAGTCTAGTTGCTATGGGCATCAGACTTAGTTTTATCTATTTTTTTTTTTATTAGTAAGTGACAAAAGTCGGGTATTGTATCCTGAAAAAGTGTGACTAAAGCTCACCATAAATACAATCTGCCTGTTTTGAAGTGTAGCCGTAGACATTAGATGATCTGAAGGTTATGACTGTGTCTCTAGCTTTTAGATTTGCGGTCTTCATTTATATAGTACAGGTAGATAAGCAATTCACAAAACAAGTATTTGTAAAAGCTTAGGATTCTGTCCAGGATGAATAAGCACCATTGCTACTCCACCTAGTTTAGAAGTAAGCATCGTAAATACATTAGGGGTCTTGGACTTTATGTAGACCCCTGATGTCTCCATAAAGAGGACCTGTCACATATTTTGCTATCACATAGAGTGGTTTCTCAGCCCCCTCTGTGATAGCAATAAAGTTAAGTGGGAAAAAAAAATAGGAAAAAATTTTAAAGTTTTCCCCCAAATTTTTTTAGTTACACATAAAAAAGAATTAAAAAAAACCATTTTTTTTTAAAAGTCCCCACCCCTACCTACACACATGTAAACATGCGTCAGGTGCGCATACCTGCGGAAACGACGATTGTGCCCATTTTGCTGCACATGTTACATATCGCCGCGAACGTCGGAATGAGAGCAATAATTCTAGGGCCATCAATCACTGATAACACTAAACTGATGAGCAGTAAAAGCTTTTAAAGCGTCGCCTATGGCCAATTTTGGGTATGCTAGTTTTTTGCGGTTTCGCGAGTGCGGGCAATTTTTAAGCTTGACATGTTTGGTGTCTATTTACCCGACGTGACCCCGACTTTTATATTTTACCAAAAAAGTGGGTAATATTAGTTGTTTTATAACATAATGTAAAAAAAAACTTTTCAGTAATTTCTCCTGAATATAGTAAAAAATAAAACCCGTAGTGGTGATTAAATACCACCAAAAGAAAGCTCTATCTGTCCCCAAAAAATGGTATAAAATTAATTTCAGTACAGCGTTGCATGACGGAATAAATGTCAGTCAAAGTACCACAGCGCTGAACACTGAAAATGGCCTGGCCAGGAAGGGTGTCTAAACACCTAGTCTTCAAGCGGTTAAACATACTCCATCAAAATTAATTTTGTAAGTGTTTATCTAATTTAATAATTGGGGGGTGAGGTCTCAGTCACCCTGGGATGAGCTTTGGGAAGTGCTATTTTTGGAGTGACTAAGGTGGCGTAGAGGCTCAGTGTTACCTCTAAAGAGTTTCAGGCATCTGTTGCACTTAATAGTATATGGCTATAAGGAAACCATTCCACTAACATATTTTAAAAAATTATTAAATTAGCAAGAGTGCTGTTTATGGTATCCACAGAATGCCATAAAATCCAAATGTATGATGAAATCGTTAAACGATATATGTCAAAGTTATTTTTACTTGTCTGTATAACTGGACACTTGTCGTTTAGTTTGGTAACTGTGGCTGGGTATTTCCACTTCAGTGTATTAACAGACCTGTGGACTTAAAACTGCTTTTTAGAAGACTGATCTGTATTAAATAAAAGAAGAGAAAATAACCTTTTGTAAGAGCTATAACTGGGGGAAGAAGAACAGTACCAAAAGGGCCAATGGTAATGGAAGCCCAAAGGCATTTACCTGTGTTAAAATATTTACCGGTTCAAAACAGCCAGTAAAGGAATGGGCCAGTGTTGGCGGCAGTGAACTGAAGGAACCAGTAACCCTTGTTGCTGTTTTAAAATGAGGAGCTAGTGCTGGGAGCAAGGAGTTGAGATTGGGGTGTTTTTATGTTCTGTACTGTGTCTCTGTTTTGGAGGCAGTCATCTTGGTAGAAGCATGGCTTTGCTTCCTCATGTCAGAGTCTCTAAGGAAGGGGAGCAGTGAGCAACACAGTAACGACATCACAAACTCTTTCTCCAAATCTCATATTCAGAGGCTCCAATCTGCATGCAGAGGCACAATGCTTTAGATCTTACACTGCATATATACAGCTCTAAGGTTGTAGGTACATGATTGCCTAGGCACATTCACATACCAGGAAAAGTACAGCTGTTTTTTAGAAGAAATTCCAGGAAAAAAGGTATAGTTTCAGGGTACTGCTTATGCAAAATTTCTAAATGTTCCCATAACATAGCAAAGCTTCACTTTTTGAGTTCAGTTCCACTTTAGGACCATCTGGATGTTCCACAACACTACTGTGACAATGCCCTGTGCATAGGTGAGGCACAAGTTGAATTCATCAGTAAAAGTAGACATTATTATGTTTGGTGATAGTTTTCTGGAGCCGCCTTACTTGGCAACCTAATTGTTCCATCACAGATAAAAGTAAATGAAACAATTGTTTGCGTAGTTGCAATTCATTCTCATTCAGTAATAAACTTGATAAAGAGGGAAACAGGACTAGGGAAATGCTACTTAAAAATGACAGTTGATGCCTAGCTTTTGAGGTTTTCTCTAGTTGTCAATGGAACTGTCTCCAAAAAAAATAATGATAAAAGTCCTGCTGGCTCCTAGATTGGTAAAGGCCGGCCACAGGATCTCATATTAATGTGTCCACCTCCTGGTTTATAGCAATATAAAATTGTCAGATTTCTGAACAGCTTTGGGTTATTCAGCATCTCTGGCCTGCTGGTGCTTTAAAGTCAGTTATGATAATTACATGAAACACTTCAAAATGAGCTGTTATTGTGCATTTATGTTTTAATAGTGGTTAGTTATACACCCAGCATTGCTATAATTTCTCTACCCTCAGTTTTAACATTGGCAATTCTCTTGAGACACTTCAGGCAGGCTTCAGCAGTAAACAAAACATCTCCGTGTGCATTTTATAGACAGATGTTTTCAGTTCCTAAATCAGATAAATGCCATTTGAGTTTTTAATGATTTTAGCTCCAGAAAATGCATTGAGTCATTGATTTTAGTTTCTCCAGCACTAGCTCCAAATGGAAAATAAACATTTAAAAACACTTAAAAGAGCTGTCTCCTGGGGAAAAGTATTTTTTTTTTTTACATTTACATACATGTGTAAATGGAGAGCTGAGAATTGAAAGTGATGGATCATGTTGAGGAATATATGTTTGAATAAAGAAATGAGACGGTGATATTTACCAAACCCTAATGTGTTCTGAAATAGAGACATGTTTTCCTAAATTTCACTGAGGAGTCATTATTTACCGATGCAGAAAACCTTTTAACGTGTCAAGCTCCTTTTTCTTCCTGTTTTAATTATTTGTGCATGTAGGTTGTTGGGCTTCACTTACTATTTTATTTGGCTTTGACTGCTTAACTGTATTTTGGCTCCTGAGGTAATGGTTGGAAATGCATAGTATTATAGTAGATAATGCCACATTAAAAAAACTGCCCACAAACAGTGATCTTTTGACCAGTACAAATTCTTAATTGAAGTGTTTGGCTGTGCTGGGGCAATGTTTACATCTAAATGTATGTTTTTCTGTTTTTATTTATTTTATGTTTATTTTTTCCTCAGACCGTACTTGTAAAGTGTGGAATCTTGTCACCGGACAGGAAATTATGTCACTTGGAGGTCATCCGAATAATGTGGTTTCAGTAAAGTATTGTAACTACACAAGTCTAGTGTTCACAGTTTCAACATCTTACATTAAGGTGTGGGACATCCGAGATTCTGCAAAATGCATAAAGACGCTTACGTACGTATTGTTTCTGCAACAAATTAAGCTTTATTTAATTTTACATTTTTTCACAAGTCAATTTTTTATTGTTGTGATAAGAAATATCAAACCGTTCTGCAATAAGCAAGTACATAAAAATAATGTAGCTAACATAAAGTATATTCTATACCAGAAGTGGAGGTGGGGGGGGGTTCAGGGAACAAGCCCCGGTGAGTCAAAGAAAAGAGTATTCTGAACACAGTGCATTGACGACAGGCCTCAACATGCATCCTTGGAAGGCAAGGGTGGGGTACAGCAGGCTGGTATGCCCGAACGTTGCTAAAAAGTTATATAGTCATCCTTTGGAATGAGTGGGCTCTACGCTACGGGGGACCTCAGCTCTAGACTGGGCTGAGGTTCTAGCGGTATAACTAATGCTTTGCACTGATATCAGGGGGTATGGTAGGAACAAGATCCAGTCAGGAGGCAGACTCAACAGAGTGATCGAATTCGGAGTTCGTGTGGAGCTGGGAGAGGAGGGAGGATCAAAGAGGATGGAAGGTAGGAAAAACCGAAGAAGGGCAGGGAGAGGGGAGAGAGGGTCATGGAGGGTTAGTCTGTAGCGGAGGGGAAAGTGGGGGACCTTCTTACGTTCATTCCCGCCCGCTTCCTGTATACCCAGAGATAACGAGAATGTGCGCTATAGGCGGGCAAGGGTATAGGGGGTATTAGTAATGGGCAGAGAAAGGGGGTAGGACCACAGAATGGAGAGAGCCAGGTATTACTGAATAAGGGTAACGTATGAGTCCGTGCCTTTAAATAGATGCCATGCTGTCCAAGTTTTCAGGTATTGAGGTGTGGTGTCTCTATCGTAAGCAATTCGTTCTTCCATGTGTGCCACAGTGTCAACCCGTGCTAGCCATTCACTGATTGTCGGTGGATGTGTCGACTTCCAATGTCAGGGGATGACGGTTTTGGCCGCATTCAGCAGGTGTATAACCAGAGATTTCTTGGTAATGTGGTGGGAGGCATTGAAGTGGAATAATAGGAGAGAGATTGCCGTGAATTCTAGTGTAACACCTGTTATAGTTTTTATGAGCGAGAGTATATCTGACCAAAAGGCTGAGATGAGGGTGCACGACCACCAAATGTGGAGGAGCATGCCAACGTCCTGTGAGCAGCGTCAGCAGGTGTTAGGGAAGATGCGGTGTAGTAGCTCGGGGTTTTGTACCACCTCAACCTCAATTTGTAGTTGGTTTCCTGGATCTGTACATTCATTGAGTCTTTCAACAAGAGTACGTCCATCCTCTCCCAATCTTGTGGGGTGGGGTTGGTAGATAAGTCTGCTTCCCATGCCTTAGTAGAAGGCGTGGATGGCATTGCGGAGGAGCCCGACAGTAAGGAGTAAGTCTCTGATACGGTGTGTGTAATCCTGCCAGGGGACGTGCAGAGCTGTTCAAGGGCGGTAAGAGGGCGTGTAAAGTGTTGCTTTATTTTATTTTAATTAAGATTTGGTTTTGGTTTTTTTATGTATTATCTTCTACCTCTTGGTAATCCATACCCAAAGTACAATAATCTGGTATGTGAATACAGGCCCAGCCTGATAAGATAGCCAAGGCAGTTTCTGAAATTCACGAGAGTGTTTGTGATGTGGGAGTTCTAGTGGAATTCATAGGATAACAAGAATGCTTTAAATGGTAAAGTTCTTTTACTTGCCACCTAGCAATTTACGGAGTCCAATCCAATTCATAAATGATTTTGCATTTGTAGGTTTAGATTATTTAGCATTTGTAAGCTTGGCATTGATCATTTATAAATGTGGGCTCTTTTTTTGTAGTATGGCCCCAATAAACCTCCCCTTTATGTAATCTAAAGAGGTTTTGTGTTAAATAGTGCCATACACTGTTTTCCTCTATCTACCTGCCATTGGTGGGAGGGATGAAGGACATTGCTGAAAGTGGACAACAGTGGTGAACAGTATATTTTTATAGTGTATTTTTCTTAAATCTCAACTCCATAGTTAAGTACAAAGTAATGCTTATTTCATATTTCTTGAGTGTATTAGTCATTTTAACATAGTTAGGAGTTTATGTAACAGGTTGTATATCCTTTGACATAAGGTCTTCCGGTCAAGTCACGGCTTGGGATTCGTGTGCTGGAAGTCAGAGCAGGACAGTGACCATTCCTCCGGGTGAAAATCAAATTAACCAGATTGCACTAAATCCAACGGGTACCTTCCTGTATGCAGCAGCTGGAAATGCAGTGAGAATGTGGGACCTGAAAAGGTAATTCATTTTTAAAATTATGGAATTATGTATTTTTTAATTCTGGGTCCTTGTAATCATTGGTGTTGAAAGAGGACAAGGAAGGATATAATTAAATAAAAAAGAAGCTAACAATATCATGGACCTTTTAAATGCATTGTTTTATAAAATGCACAATATAATAAATAATATCTGCATATTGGCAATTGCCCTAAAAGAAAATGAAGAATGTGAAATAAATATGTTTTTAAATTTGTGATATTATTTTAGAATATTTTTGATGTGAGATGTAGAATTAGGGTCATTTAGAGAGGCTGCTTATTATTTTTTTGCCATTATTGGCTTCATCCAGGTATAAGCAAGTGATTATTCTACACCTGCTTGCCTCTGAAAAAGTTATAAAACTTGTTGAGCTGAAATGTAGTCAAACTTCTTTTTACTGTTCTGTGTTATTAGAAGTTTCTAGATAGCCAGCAAGGGTCAGCATAATGTCTGCCTCTTTCCTCAAATCAGCAGCCTGTTTCTATGTGGCCCTATTACCCTCCCTCGCTTACACCTGCCACTGGTCAATGCACATTTATTAACTTTTGCAATGAAGCCCACAGAGCATTGCATCTGCAATCGGTGTGTTGCAGGTGCAGTGGACAAGCTTTTGCAGTGTGTTCCCCCAGCCTTAGGTCTAAAGGTGGCCATACATTCCGATGATCGAACCGTCGTATGATTGTCGTACGGCGGCACCATCCTGCCCCGATTATCGAAAGGTTCAATCAGCGGTAGTTAAAAAAAACCACCTGGACGAATTGCGGTAATCGACTGCCCGTATTTTCGTTTGCACATGAGCAGTGTTAATCGTACGACTTTTGACGTACGGAAACACCACCAACATTGCGAAAATCGTACGATCGACTGAAGTTTTCTAACATGCAGGAAAGACAAAAGTCGTACGATTGTACTGGCGGTTGCATACTACCCATACACCTTACGATTGTCGTACGAAAAGTTGATCGCATACGATTATCGTAAGGTGTATGGGCACCTTTAGGCAGGTAAGGCCACACACAGCTTTGTTAAATTCAAACCATCAAATAATTATGCTTAAATATGCACTCTGCAATTCAGATAAGGGGATGTGACAGTTTGAGTTTTGGGGCAACTATATGCAACTATGCTTCATGTGACATCCCAAACATGGGTGTAACCTGAAACAGCCTAAAATGTGGACTTAGCCTTTAAAAGCAAATTGAGTATATTTGTGTATAGCGTCAATCAGGCAGTTGGTCTAAGATGCCTTTGAGGGAGAGCAGACGCTACGGTGGGTTGGATTTGTATTATCTTCTGTACTTTAAAACCAAGAGCAAGATGGTGTTCCCAGAACATCAGGTTACTGGTAAAAGAGCAGTTTATGAGCTATTGGTGACATGGGGTACTCCAACAATATCTGCATATAAAACTTAAAACAATTTGAGATTTTAAAAAATCTGCTGTGCAGTAGAGTACATTTTAAAAGCTTCACATTCATAAATACTGCTGTGGAAGGATGTCCTTGTTAAATAAAAGAATGTATACAGTACAGTGACTATATGCAGGAAATTACTCCTTACTAGATTTCTGTGATACTACCTTTCAAAAACTGAGATGATATTTTACTCCCCCAACAACCTCCCCCATGCACCTTTCCCTAACTTTCCCATTGAGGTTGATAACACAACGATCCCTCCTTCCCCCCTAAGCAGAGGTCCTAGGTGATCTTTGAATCCGACCTCACCTTTCTGCCCCACATGAGTGCATGCAACACCCCTCTACCAATCCCTCCAGTGGCTTTCCAGCTATATCTCCAACCTTGTTTCAAAGTATCACCCTAACAGTCCTTTCTGCTCCTCCCAAGACCTTCTGCTCTCTAGCTTCCTTGCCAACTCCTCCCATGCTCGCCTGCATGACTTGTCTAGAGTCTCTCCCATCCTCTGGAACTCCCCACCGCAGTCTATCTCCTACTCTGTCTGCCTTTTAGGTGATCACTAAAGACTCATCTCTTCAGTGAAGCCTATCCCACCTCTATCTAAGCACTGAACTTTCACTTTCTCAAACAATTCATCCCTACACAGCTACCGCCTCTTGTATCACTTTCCCCTCCTCTTTAGATTGTAAGCTTTCACGGGCAGGACCCTCCTTACCATCTTGTCTTGACTTGTATTGTATTGTAATTGTAATGTCATCCTTATATTATAAAGCGCTGTGCAAACTGTTGGCGCTAAATACATCCTGTATAATAATAATAATATTCTTACATACCCAAGATTACCCTTTTTTTCAATAATGGCACCTCTGTATTTTGTTATTTGCAATGCAGATATAAATATAAAAATGCTTTACAGAGATTATTAACAAACCGCTATTACAAGATATACTTTATACCAATAACAATAGGTTTACAGAGCAGTTTAAAGATAATGGAACAGGCTCTTAAGCAAACAGTTGAAAATCATATGGTCTGAAGGTTGCAACATGAGCTACAATGTCAAGCAAGGCTCAAGTGAACAAAATATTATATTACATTTTTTTTTAACTTTAAGAGTGCACAGTACAAAGTAGGTGTAACAAGTACATATACTTTTTTTGAACATTCTAAAGTGTGTCTAGTTTAAAGCGCTGCCTAATTTCCATAGAGACACTGCATAGTTTTGATAGGGTCACCAAAAGAAAGCTCTATCTGTCCCCAAAAAATGGTATAAAATTCATTTCAGTACAGCGTTGCATGACGGAATAAACGTCAGTCAAAGTATCGCAGCGCTGAATACTGAAAAATGGCCTGGCCAGGAAGGGGGTCTAAACACCTGGTCTTGAAGTGGTTAATAACTAGCAATATGTGTGAGCTCATGTAGAGAAACTGAATAATTCTAGGACTGATGATAATTATTACTGGGAACCATAACTAATGTGGGATTCTGAGTTTTGAAAAGCCTGCAATATTAAGTAAAGTGGTTTTGCTGTATTCATGAGTTCTGGGACTTTATACTGAATCTCTATAAAATAATGAAGCTGTTAAGTATTATTTAAATAACAGAGGGGAATTCTAATTTTCCTATTTTTTACTTGCTACGAGAGCGGCATCTCTTTCAAACTGTATAAATAACCTGGTTGTACTTTTTAAAGCACTGTTTACGTTCATAAGACCAATAAGATAATAAGGTAAGATTTGAAAATGAAAGAGAGGAGCTGATTGGTTGCCATGCAAAGCTGCTCCAGATTTTGTCTGCTCCATTGATAAATTCCCCTCAATGTATTTTAGTAAAGCTCATGTCAGGTGTCTTTTTTTTTTGTTCTTGCTGAGAAACTCAGTTATTCTCTATGGGATTGTTAACTGGCTAATTTTACAGCAAGCTGTAGCTCAGTTGCTCATTGAGTTTAAGCAGCATTTCATGTGTTGGTGACAAAAACGCCAGAGACAATTGCTCTTTGTTCACCTTGATGGTCAAATCTACAAACCACTTGGCTTAACTACAAATTGCTGTAGAAGAGAGATGTAGCAGAGCTCACTAACCAATGCTATAGTACTTGTTTAGCTTGTAACAGCAAACAATCTACAGAGGCTCTAGCAAATAAGTTGATGGCTACTTGTTGCTGTTAATAACTGGCATTCGTGATTAGTAGCAACCATATACTGTATCTCTGCAACAAAACTGCCTGTTTGACATCAGCTTAAAGGTTATGTTTTTATATGTGAATGGTGTACGTACATGCACTGTTTGTTTTATCCTCACCAGTTGGCATGATATTAAATAAACCCCTGAATTAATTTGTTCCTAGTATCAGGTTGTATCGTTCATTGTAAAACATTCTTTTTCGATTCCTAAGGTTTCAGTCTACGGGAAAATTAACTGGACATCTTGGGCCGGTCATGTGTTTAACTGCAGATCAGGTTGCCAGTGGCCAAGACTTAATCATCACAGGCTCAAAGGATCATTACATTAAGGTAACAGCTATCATTTTGTGCGAAATATGTTTTGCACTTCATATGGATCTGTAAGCTGTCATTTGGTTGTGTAATGCCAAATTGTTCAGTTAAACTGACTGAATACAAGAGTAAAATGGCGGATCATTATTTGTCGTCTTTTACATTTTTTTTCTGTTTAACTTAAATCGGTAAAAATGCCTATGAATTGAAGTAGTTATATGCCCAATGTGTACTGTATGTGTTGCATTCCATAACTGATAACCGCCTCTGTCCTCCAGTGCACAGTTCAACACTCTCCCTCCATTCAGGGTTACCCATCTGATTAGTGACCATACCTAAAAGAAGGGATGGTTTGTAAAGTTCTGTTTCATTAGTTGCCTCTTCTCTCCCAGCCTGCTGATTTAGCAGTAACAGAGAAGCTGCACATTGATGAAGTTATCTCTCTGTTCTCCATTTCTGTGATCCAACACCTGATGCTGTTCTGTTAATGGTAGCTATTATTTAACTGCATATATTTTGTCTGGCATGCAGGCTGCTATGCCCCATAGTGAGGGAATCACAGTACTGTGGGCCCTGCCTATAGATATAAAGCTGGTATACATTCTTTTTTTTTTTCTGTTAACAAAAGGGCAGAACGAAAAAAATAGAACAGCTTACGAGCGTTGTTGTGCGAATCCCAGTTTCCTTTGTATTCTGACTGCGGCCACTGTCCGAAAACCCAAACGGAGCTAGCAACTGTTTGGCTGCTAGTGCTGTCTGGCCAAGAATTGTCCGACCTGCGCTGATCGAGGGATGCCAGGCAGAAGGGTGCAGCAATTTTGAGTGTTTCATCGAGAACTGTCTGAATTTCAAAGCGTGTCTAGCCTACTTAAGTTCAGTGGTTCAAAATGAATAGGACTAAAAAAAAAACAGGGTGGTTCTTTCTCTCATAACACCAGCCCCAGTACAAGAACTTTGGCGCCCAGGAGCAGGAAGTCTGGGGGGTATGTACTGTAAACCACAACAGAACAGAAGGTCTGACAGATTGGCCCATGAATCAGCTGGTATTTTCAGATATCTGTTTATCAAGGGAGCCTGCTATTCATGGATGTATGTTCAACATATGCAACATGTGTAGTATGTATTTGTGCAGGTTTGGCGGCTCATCTCTACTATTTGTGTTTTCTCATTTAGTTTTTTGTTTTTTACACAGATGTTTGATATTTGTGAAGGAGCTCTTGGCGCTATAAGCCCTACACATTGTTTTGAGCCACCCCATTATGATGGCATTGAAGCAGTTGTCATCAGTGGAGAGAACCTTTTCAGTGGGTCCAGGGACAATGGATTAAAAAAATGGGACCTTACCCGAAAAGACCTTCTTTATGTAAGCTTGAACATTTGGTCTTTTTTTTTTTTTTTTAAACTTTGTGACAATTTTGTTGGTATGAGTAAAACTTTCTTTTTTTCTTTCCTCCAGCAAGTTCCAAATGCACACAAAGATTGGGTGTGTGCTCTTGGAATAGTGCCCAGTTGCCCTGTTCTTCTGAGTGGCTGTCGAGGAGGCATCCTGAAGCTCTGGAATGTAGATACGTTGGTGCCCATTGGAGAGGTCAAGGGTCATGATAGTCCCATAAATGCAATCTGCACCAACACAACACATATATTTACTGCATCAGAGTAAGGATTTGCATATTATTTTTCCTTACCTGCGTATATTACATACGTGTATAATATCAAAGCTATCTTACCCAGGAATGAATAGCTTAAGTATATTACAATTTTGCCATTACAGTTAGTAAATTCTGCTTATACTTCTTTATCTTTGTGGTTTTAACCACTTCAAGACCAGGTGTTTAGACCCCCTTCCTGGCCAGGCCATTTTTCAGTATTCAGCGCTGCAGTACTTTGACTGAAGTTTATTCCGTCATACAACGCTGTACTGAAATTAATTTTATACCATTTTTTGGGGACAGATAGAGCTTTATTTTGGTGGTATTTAATCACCACTGGGGTTTTTATTTTTTACTATAATTAGGAAAAATTAAAGAAAATTTTGGAAAAAAAAAAGTTTTATTTTACATTATGTTAGGAAACATTTATTATTACCCAGTTTTTTGGTAAAATATAAAAGTCAGGGTCACGTCGGATAAATAGACACCAAACATGTCAAGCTTTAAAATTGCACGCACCCGCGAAATCGCAGAAAACTACCATACCCAAAATTGGCCATAGGCGACACTTTAAAAGCTTTTACAGCTCATCAGTTTAGTGTTATCAGTGATTGATGGCCCTAGACTTATTGCTCTCACTGCGGCGATATGTAACATGTGCGGCGTAATAGGCGGAATCGTCGTTTTTGCACGTATGCGCCCCCGACGCATGTTTGCATGCGTTTATGTATGGGTGGGGACTTAAAATATATATTTTTTTGAAATTCTTTGTTATGTGTTACTTTACATTTTTATGTGATAGCAAAATATGTGACAGGTCCTCTTTATGGAGACATCAGGGGTCTCCAAGACCGGAAGTGGTTAAAATCCTTTTTTTTATGCCAGTGATAATCTGATACCAATTTAGTTATACCAAAAAAAAAAAACAATGTATACTTCTATGGGGCTTGTTCTTAAACCCCCCCATAGAGAAGTCAGATAACATGTATGATAGATTTGTTTTAATATACACTAACATTAAAATATTTTATGTTCAAAATTGTTTACATTATGAAGGAGAAGGAGCTTCCATGAACAATTGAAGTTAAATCAAAAAAATGTCCTTGTTTTGAGTAGGGTTGCAAATGATTAAAACCCCATCAGGGTCGTCCCCCCCCCCCCCCTTTTGTGTCCTGTTGGGACATTTCCTATAGCATCCTGTACCACAAACACAACAGGAAGTATAGGGAAATCTTGGCACCGGAACAGGTGTGCCCATTGGCCGTTTTCTCCCCATTGGCCGTTTTCTCCCCATTGGCCGTTTTCTCCCCAGCTTGTTCTGGCGACAGCTTTAAAGTTTTGAATTTGGTCACGTTCTGTAACCGTGACAGTAGTCACTAGGACAGATATTGAAGGTGAATCTCCCCATCACGGGTCAGAGCAATAGAAACCTTACAGGAGTTGTAATTTTTATCAGACTAAAAAAAATGCTTTTTATCTAGGTTAAATATTATTAGGTGTGTTGAAATAATATATATATAGTATGAAGAAATTGGTTATAGCCTCTGTATGAACTGACATAATTTTAAATAACCTTGCAGCAACAAGGAACGAGCAGATCACCTGTGTGTGTGTGTATACACTGTATAAATGTATGTAACAAAAAAAAAAATCTCTATTCTAAATATCTCATAAAGTAAAACCAGATACAGTTAGCCAACCAATTACACTGCAGTGCCTCTAGGTATGTTTGTTATTGAGTGCGGCAGGACTATATTATTATTTCCTTTTGTTAAATTGCATTATAATGATAAATTGTGCCCTTCAAAAAGACAACTGTACAGCAGATGGTTTAAGGTGCCCATACACCTTACGATTATCGGACGAAACTTTTCGTCCAATGATCGAACCGTCGTACGATTTTCGTACGACGGCCCCATCTTGCCCCGATGATCGCAAGATTAATTTAGCCGTGATTAACGAAAAGCACCTGGACGAAATGCGGTAAATGATTTGCCGTATTTTCGTTAGCGCAAGCGCAGTGTAGATCGTACGACTTTTGACGGACGGAAACGCCAGCAACCTTACGAAAATCGTACGATCTAGCAAAGTTTTCAAACATGCTTGACCGCCAAAAGTCGTACGATTGTACAGTACTATCGGTCGGGCACTCTATTCACACGTTACGATTGTCGTACGAAAAGTCGATCGCATACGATTATCGTACGATAATCGTAAGGTGTATGGGCACCTTTAGGCCCATGTGTGCTGTAAGGGCACAAGCGAGTGAGGCCCAGCTGTCTATAAATTGCCCTTTTGGTATAAGTGCAGATTATTTAAACTTGACCATACTTATGCTTGATGACATCTAACAAAGACACAGCAAGTATGCTCCTCTCTTTGTGCTAATGTACAATGCATGTAGGACAGAGACTTTATATGCTTACGACACCCCTGCAGCTTTTCCACACAATTTCTGCTCACTATTGTTCTTATGGACATTACTCTTATTTTCTTTATTGTAACCATTGGCCTCATGATTTGTGTTAATCCTTTTTATGTTGTTTGCAGCGACCAAACTGTGAGGATCTGGAAAGCTCATGGTTCACTGGACGGGCAGGCATCAGATGCTGGGGACACAAGTGAAGAGGTTGCCAGCAATTGAACTGGAAGCATCAAGATAAAGTCTTAAGGAGAAGCTGTGACAAACTGTTTACCGTTAGATTTATCTGGGCATTTGTTAAATTATAACTGCAACATTTAGTATATTGGAACTAACTGGAAATTGTGATCAACTGTACTGTTATTGTATTCTTAACAGCGGTAGGCTGCTTACCAAGTTTTGCACACATATTTACCAATCCTGCTGTTCTATAACCTAATATCAATTCCATTTTACTCACTGGCTGAAGAAAAAGACAAAACGGTTTGTTGTGTTTTAGTCATGGGTGCAAATGGTTTAAAGCTGTTTCCGTGTAGTTTCCAGTGGCACTGCTGTATTATGAGGTAAAGATAAGCAAGCAGATATAACATACAGGGTTTACTTGAAGTTCTTCTATAGTATCCACTATCGCATATACAAATTGTGTGCCTGTAGGTCTTATGTATCAAAACTGCCAAGGGATAGACACTTGTTATTGATGAACTAAAACTTCCATGATGCTTTTTGGTCAAACAGAAAATCAGCATGTGAGTTTTTCCAGCAGTACCTGATGTACCAAGTGTTCACTCCTTGTCAATAAAGCTTTGGTGTTGAATACCTTCCATTATACTTGACCAAAGTTCTGCTTTTCTGCACGTCCTTGTTCTCAGGATTTTATGTGCAGTAAATGTTTAAAGATTACACATTTCTTCTTTCCTCAAACAGTTAACCGTTTATGTGGCTGGAAGGTGAAGCTGTGTTGTATGATGAATGCGTGTCTCCTACTGTTAAAACAGAATTCTGCTTTAAATTATTTTTGTTCACTAGACTTTATTTTTTGTTCTTAAAATACTTATATTTTGTTCTTTCAGCTGCATAAGTTTGCTTCCTTCTAATTTAAAATGCTGCTAAATATATTTTGAATACTTTTTTTTTCATTTGAGAGTTTGAGTATTTTCTGTGGTAGAAAATGTATATAATTTTGGATGTAAAAATATCTTCAGCTCCTGCTTTGATTTTAAAATGACGTGTGAATCTGAAAAAAAATGCTTTCTTTTCTTAATCTTATTTTGTAAATTTGAAGCCTGCAAATTTAATATAGTTTTAATATTTGTGCATATTTTGTTTGTAGATTGAGATAACTTGTGACCTTCATCTAAGCTAATGCATGAATAAATACATGCACCAGAGCATTTGTCGTTGTTTGATTATGGGCAACTTTTTATAAAGTACATTTCTATGTTTTTTGCATAGATGATATAGTTACACTGGTCATCTCTAAGGTCAGCCATAGACATAGGAGCGCAATCAGACATGCAGTCTTGGTCAGACTTTCCATTATCATGAATGCTCAGCCTAGCCGATTAGGTGATGATGTGATTTATATGTGTGGCCCCTGAGCTTGACAGTGGAGTTCTCTCAGTTGGGTTTATGCGGCCACTTAGGCCACATTCACACTGCTAAGAGCCGGTCCGTACAGATCCGTGATGCGTGCACGGTCGCATCGGGAAGGACAGGTGCTGCATGTGATTGTACGCAACAGTCTGTTCTTCTCTATGGGATTATGCGTCTGTGCGGTCACCTGAGCTACACATCCGTGCGGGTATCCGTACTTGTACGCAGACAGGATGGATCCTGTCTGTGTCTGAGAACAGACACCCGCACGGATGTGCAGTTCGGCTGAGTGTACGGCGGCGCACTCCCATAGAGGAGAACAGGCTGCTGCGTACAATCACATGCAGCACCTGTGCTTCCCGGGAGGCCTAAATCTCACAGTTTAGTAGTGATGCTTAAAGACCTTGCAGGGTCCCTTTATCTGGCACTATGGGGACTTTATTAAATGTGATATAATAACCTAAACATCAATGAAGGTTTGGTTTTTTTTTTAGGAAGACACAATGGTGTGCTGGTATCTTCTCTTCTGCTATTGTCTATGTGGCGCCATCTGCAAGTTACAGCAGCACCTGCTAAGAAGGGACTTATTAGTCAGGTGTGCGGTTTGATATCCATATGAATTCCATTTGCATTGCAAACATGTGTTTTGAGCAGCACTGTTTTCAAATGCAAAAGCAAGTGTTTGACAGCAACATCCTTTCGAACAAGCCCATGCCATAGCCTCCATCCCTATAATCGTATGTCTGTTGGTAGCGTATTAATATCTCCTTCTTGCTGTTCTCCTGTTAAGCAAGTGTGGTTTGTTTGGCATGATCTGGCACATCCTAAAAAGTCTGGAAGGTAGTTCTTCCTGACACAGCAACCAATTGCATTCCATTTGATATTTTCCTAGTGCAAGTAAGTGAAGCCAACATATTTGCAGTAGCTCCTTTGTTCCAGTTTCTTTAAATGGCCCACAACATGAGGCGGGAATGACTGTGAATAAACCTGCAAGAAATAGCTATGATTGGATGTTTGTTTCATTGCGGAAATGTAGAGTATTAAGCTGAAGATTCTGATTCTTTCTCCACATTTTCAGGCTTCTCAGTATAAAAGAAACAATTTGTCATAATCCACTGCAACTGATCAGATATCAGGTTGTAGCAGCTGAGCATAATTAGACAAATGAAAGCTGTCAGGATTAGTTATTGCACATCGTGGCTCTTTGCACGTTATTAAATAAAGTCTCTAGTTCCTATCACCTGTCATTAATGGACATTTCAGTCTTCATATTTATCTAATCTTGAATGTGTTTTGCACTGGCCCCAGTGTAATGGACGTTGTTGGCATCAGTGAAATTAACATTGGAGTTATTTATTAAACTGAATTGTCTGACTATACGGGCATGGTTTGCTAAAGAGCAGGGATATTAAGCAATCCAGGGCAAAGTTTACTAAAGTGTAAAGTTAACTGGTGAACGTGAGTGCAGTTAAATCATCAAATCCATTACAGAGGAATTTAAAAAAAAAAAAGAGCTTCTCTTTTACATTACTGGATGTTTGTGCACACAGTCTCACATCTGCACAATTTGCATGTAGGTAAGTATAGGCCAGGCTCACTTTAGGGTATATTTAGAAAGCTGTAAATCAGACATTTACCAAACATATACTGCAGCTGAATTTTCCTGGTGAATTTTTGAAATGACCGTGATTAATTCACTACCAGTGAATGTTTTGTCAAATGTACTTTCACTGCTATGTAAAGGGCGTTTTTTTGTTTGAACTAAAGCGGGGAAGGATTAGCTTTTAACTGCGGTGCCTCTGCTGGGGAGATCCACCGCTTCATTTTTCTTGGTAACCGAGGCAAAACATGGGAAATCCAAATTTTTAGTTGTCAATGAGAGCTAGATGTAATGGGAAATCATCCAATGGAGACACCTGTTCTTATACCAACTCTAAGACAGAAAATAATCTGTTTTAACTCCAAATCCAAAAGTAAAGTTTTGGCTTTACAAACACTATAAGTTCACTGCTCGTCACACTTTTAGTACATCGTGTTGCTCAGTCCAATTCAGGCTCAGAGTAGTCTTTTAGTAAACGGTTTGAGGAAGAAGTTGTCATGGATTATGTCTGTTACCCAATGGTAAATTCCAAGTGGTCCTGAGAAATGACAGTTAGAGAATGATCGGATTGCTATGGGGCAATACAGACAATTGCTACTTCTGATACTTTAATAAAATAAGTATAAAATGCTTTGGTTTCAAGCCATGTTGCATACAGCTGAGCTTCTCAACCAGTGGTACAGGTACCCCAGGGAGTATTTTGTACAGGGTAAAGAGATACGTTTGCTTAGCGTTACGTTTACTAGCGTCCTCCCGTGACCCAAAGCTCAGTATATCACGAGCTTCAGCTCGCGGTATGCGGAGACCGCCGCAGCCGGGATGGATACCGACATTACTGTCGAGATCCACCCAGCTGCGTGAGTGACAGCTGGCTCTGCCTATCTAGAGGCAGAGCCAGCTGTACTCGCCCCGTCCGTTCCGCCAGTCAGCGCATGGGGGATCGGACAGGGGAGGGGGGGAATCCCTGCAGGAAGCCGTGAGTGACAGTCAAGGCTCTCTGCAGGGACATGATCGAGAAGTGAGCAACGGTATGCATTCGCTCACTTCCCGATCTATTGAGCCGACGTGTGACAGTCTCATTGTCACACATCGGCTCGAACTATGAGGTTGAGTGAAAATCACTCACCTCATAGTTCTCCTTTAAGCAGACTAATCAAAAGTAGGTGCACCTATTAAAATGACAAAACATTGTTTTGAAAACATTAATACACAAGTGGGGTACACACTCATTAGGAAGTTTGCACAAATAAAGAGAATTTTGTGGAGTCTGTCTCTTGTTTCTATGCCAAGCACTGAGTAGACATTTGTTCAAATAATATAATTAATAGTATGTAAACAGGTTTGTAATAAGAAACTAGTTATTATCATAAGGAATCACCAAGGCTATCCCATGGACTCTTAGAGTTTAGTTGCAGGGGGACATTTTAATAATATGTTTCTAGATACTGACTGCGATCACAACATATCGCTCTTGACACCCTGAAAACTGAATGGACAGTCCTGGTTTCATAAATGGGAGTGTGATTAAAACTCAAAAAATACATTATAGTTTATTTCTTGGTGCATATATTGTTAGTAGTGTCACATTTAGGTCCATTCACACCACTGTGCTCTGGTAATGAAACTTACATGAGTTGGTGCGCTGCAGTGCCATTCGTTCTAAGGCTGCAGTGCACCACAATGCATGTTCTGAGGTGTGCTACAGGGCCCATTTGTTTTAAAGTCAACATGCCACAAAACGCCTCAGTGCACAAAAATGTACATGCAGTGAACTGCTTTCTGGTGTCAACTGGCCCTTTATTGGAAAGTAATTGTTGATGAGACTTTTTATTGCTTACTGTTCTGTATTTTGATTGACTTTCATATATATTTACATAAGGCTCAATTCAATTTGCTGATCCTGCTGTATTAGCTTTGTAAATTAAAGCTTACAGGCCCCCTTAACATTATGCCTTTCTTTAACATGTTACAGTTAGAGATGCACTGATACCGATACTTGTTTTCAGGAGTTTTCATACTCATGTAAATGCCCCAATACTAAATACCGATACTGGCCTTTTACCTTTTTAAACAGGAGCGGCTGCTGTGAGGTCCACTTGCTGGGGACCTCACGGCGGCTGTCTTTTACAGCGCCGGTCCGGCCGCACATCTTCCACCTCCTCCTTCCTGCTGCTTGCAGAGCCATGAGAAGGCGCCGCACGCAGCCATGGTGAGACCCTGACCATCCTCCTCTGACCATGCACAGCCCTGGTGAGCAACACAGCCTCATATTATTCTGCATTGCTGGGATTTTGTTTAGTCCTCTATAGCTGATGCTATTCTGCATTGCTGTATAATGTATTGCTGGGACTTGTAGTCCTCTATCGCTGGTGGTATTCTGCATTACTGTATAATGTATTGCTGGGATTCTTAGTCCATCTACAGTGGCAGAACTGCCAGGATTGCAGCGGTTGCACCTCTGACTGGCCCTGCTGCTCCACCACTGTCCTAAAATCATTAGTCTGTATTGTTTTAGAAAAACTGTCACATGACACTAAAAAAAAAAAAGTATTGGTATTGGCGAGTGCATCCCTAGTTACAGAGCATTAAGGTGCTCTGTGTTAAGGCAGCACATCATTCTTGAATGGGCTCTAAGAGTAACACCAGTGTGAAGGGGCTAAAGATTCTACAAAGCAATTGAACTGCCTCAGGAAAGCAGAGCTTCCAGGTCCTGTCGAGTGCTACGTAAATTTGCAAGGAGGTTTTGAAGACCTAGTGTATTTATGTTAATGAAAATAGGGAGAGGACGAGTGGTGCATGCATCGCTCATGGCAGAGAGAATTTATAGTGCTTGAGACAGGTGTATTGAACTGTCTAGTTGATGTTCCCTCTGACAGTGGGCAGCGTCATGGGGCAGAACTGTAGACCGTTGCCTGATCCAAAGGAAAAATGGCTATTGTCTATGGGTAATTATGGTTACCAGCTATATATTAACACTCACTGATATGATCGTTTGCATTAAACTGATCACGTTTAAATATAGATATGTAATTAAAATAAACAAGCAAGACCTTAGTTTCCTTTTAATTGTCGATTAGTTTGATTTTGAATTTTCATTGTCTCAAATATTTTTCTTCTTTGCACTTTACCTAGGTTAAAGTACAGGATTCTGTTATGTATACAGCCCTATAATTTATATACATAGCCTACAAACATGCAAAGGTTTTATTACATTGTCTTTATTTGTACTGTAAAGCCTACTAGCATGTACAATAGTCAACAGCTCCAAAAATGTGGAAGTGTTTTTCTCTTCTGGTTAAAAGCAAGAACTTGCACTGATCCATTTGTCCACTAGAAGGCACTATGTACATGCCATTACTGATAACATTGTCCATTGTATATTCAGTTTGTAAACCTCAAATAGTGCTTTGTTCTTCGTGTAAACATCTAGGAATTTGAGGGACGAGCAGAGCAATTTCTTAGACTTGATTTAACACCATCTTAAAAGGAACCTGTCAAGATAGAAATATGGAAACAGCTATTGTTGCTGACCTATTTGTAAGGTGTGTAATATGTGGGCTCTCCACCCAAGCCTTCCTTCATTACTTAGTGAAGCACTGCTCTGAAACAACCATGTTCAGCAGGTGACCTGACTTTCTAACAGTTAAAACAGGAAAACAATGACATCCTTGGAGCATGCCTCTTTAAGAACAAGTCAGCAGTCCAGATTAACACTATCCTACTTGAGCAGAATATTTTCATTTATGTTATTGTATTACCTGTAATTCTGACCCAAGAGGATACCAAAAAGCTGTATCCTCTCTTTTGTACTTTCATCTAGACAAGCAATTTTCTGTGAGCAGCAGATGAGATACATGGGGGGAATTAATCAAAACTGGAGCAGACAGAATCTGGAGCAGTTGCCCATTGCAACCAATCAGCATCTCTCTAGAGTTTACTCAGGTATGATTTAAAATTAGAAAGAGAAGCTGATTGGTTACAGTGCAAATCTGCTCCAGTTTTGAGAAATTCCCCCACAGTTATGCTGGACTGAATTTTCCAGATGTTGAAACTCATACCCAAGCTGTACCATAGTGAAAGACTGGCTCCACAACACAAATATTAATAAAAACACAAAAAGGTCTATTTATTAATGTTTTTTGCCAAAGATTCACAAATATTTCCAATTTGATCCAACTGAAAAATGTGTTACAATATTAACTGCTTCAGACGTACCGTTCTGAATTTGCAAAACGTGATTTTTCCATTGGCTCTTTCACTTACCATATTACCTAGTTGATTACTTCCTTTGCATCTCTTTTCGCTCTCCTAGGAACACCACCTATCTTCTCTGTGAACTCCAAAACAAAAGTATATACAGTGGGGAAAATAATGATTTGATCCCCTGCAGATTTTGTACGTTTGCCTGCTTACAGAGAAATGAAAGGTCTATAATTTTTATCATAGGTGTATTTTAAATGACAGAGACAGAGGGGTTGATTTACTAACCTTATAAACACACCACGAACATGTATACACCTCTGTAGTGTGTTCCCTCCCAGCATGATCTATGGGTGGAATCTAAACACCTCTCTAGTGTGTACACACCCAGCAGGTGTGTTGTGCAAAGCCTTGCATGAATTGCAAGGTGATGTTGTGTAAATTAGCTCTATGTTGTGTTGCTTGCGTTGATAAATGCAGGAATGTAAATGCATGAGCTAACCATTTTTGTCTAAACTGTGAAGCAGCATTATATATGCATCATGTGGAAATTAGTGGAAATATGCTTTTAGAGACTTTTTGGTTGATAAATACGTTTTGCCGTGTGAAAATCACATTTTGGTCTCATCCGACTACAGCACTTTCTCCCAATCCTTCTCTGAATCATTTAGATGTTGATTGGCAAACTATAGGCAGGCCTGTACATGGGCCTTCTTGAGGAGGGGGACTTTGTGGGTGCTGCAGGATCTCAATCCATGGTGGTGTATTGTGTTACCAATGGTTTGTTTGGTGACTGTGATCTCAACTGCCTTGAGATCATTCACAAGCTCCTTCCATGTAGTTCTGGGCTCGTCCCTCTTCTCATGATCATCCTTACCCCATGAGGCGAAATCTTGCATGAAGCTCCAGGCCAAGGGCGATTGATGGTTATTTTGTGTTCCTTCCATTTACGAATAATCGCTCCAACAGTTCTTTCTTCTCTCCAAGCTTCTTGCTGATACTCTTGTAGCCCATTCCAGCCTTGTGCAGGTCTACAATCTTGTCCCTAACGTCCTTTGACAGCTCTTTGGTCTTGCACATGGTGGTGGGGTTTGAATGGAAAAAAAAGATTCTTTGGACAGGTGTCTTTTATATACATAACGAGTTGTCATTAGGAGCACCTTCCTAAAGTGACAGGACTAATCTGTGTACCACACAGCCAGTCTGTGGGAGCCAGAATTATTGTTGGTTGGTAGGGGAGCAAATACTTATTTTACTCACGGAACTGCAACTCAATTTATAACATTTGTATCATGTTTTTTCTGGATTTTTGGTTGATATTCTGTCTCTATCATTTAAAACACACCTATGATAAAAGTTATAGACCATTCATGTCTTTGTAAGTGGGCAAACTTACAAAATCTGCAGAGGACAAAATAATTATTTTCCTCACTGTAGTAAGTAATTGTATTGCACATTACTGTCCTCAGTTTGTTTAAATACAGTCTGTAATCTTAAATGAAACTTAGATGTGCTTCTGCCTGCAAAAGAACGGCAATGTTTCTTAAATGTTATGTCTAATTACATTGCTTTGGTTAAATGGTCAAAACTCAACTGTAATTCTTAGTAGCTCTGCCTTGCAGAAAGTTTCTTATGCTGACTGTATACTTTGTGTACTTAAAATAAAGTTTTTTTTAAAGTCAAACCAAGTCAGTGGTTTTATTACATTGTCTTTATTTGTACTGTAAAGCCTACTAGCATGTACAATAGTCAACAGCTCCAAAAATGTGGAAGTGTTTTTCTCTTCTGGTTAAAAGCAAGAACTTGCACTGATCCATTTGTCCACTAGAAGGCACTATGTACATGCCATTACTGATAACATTGTCCATTGTATATTCAGTTTGTAAACCTCAAATAGTGCTTTGTTCTTCGTGTAAACATCTAGGAATTTGAGGGACGAGCAGAGCAATTTCTTAGACTTGATTTAACACCATCTTAAAAGGAACCTGTCAAGATAGAAATATGGAAACAGCTATTGTTGCTGACCTATTTGTAAGGTGTGTAATATGTGGGCTCTCCACCCAAGCCTTCCTTCATTACTTAGTGAAGCACTGCTCTGAAACAACCATGTTCAGCAGGTGACCTGACTTTCTAACAGTTAAAACAGGAAAACAATGACATCCTTGGAGCATGCCTCTTTAAGAACAAGTCAGCAGTCCAGATTAACACTATCCTACTTGAGCAGAATATTTTCATTTATGTTATTGTATTACCTGTAATTCTGACCCAAGAGGATACCAAAAAGCTGTATCCTCTCTTTTGTACTTTCATCTAGACAAGCAATTTTCTGTGAGCAGCAGATGAGATACATGGGGGGAATTAATCAAAACTGGAGCAGACAGAATCTGGAGCAGTTGCCCATTGCAACCAATCAGCATCTCTCTAGAGTTTACTCAGGTATGATTTAAAATTAGAAAGAGAAGCTGATTGGTTACAGTGCAAATCTGCTCCAGTTTTGAGAAATTCCCCCACAGTTATGCTGGACTGAATTTTCCAGATGTTGAAACTCATACCCAAGCTGTACCATAGTGAAAGACTGGCTCCACAACACAAATATTAATAAAAACACAAAAAGGTCTATTTATTAATGTTTTTTGCCAAAGATTCACAAATATTTCCAATTTGATCCAACTGAAAAATGTGTTACAATATTAACTGCTTCAGACGTACCGTTCTGAATTTGCAAAACGTGATTTTTCCATTGGCTCTTTCACTTACCATATTACCTAGTTGATTACTTCCTTTGCATCTCTTTTCGCTCTCCTAGGAACACCACCTATCTTCTCTGTGAACTCCAAAACAAAAGTATATACAGTGGGGAAAATAATGATTTGATCCCCTGCAGATTTTGTACGTTTGCCTGCTTACAGAGAAATGAAAGGTCTATAATTTTTATCATAGGTGTATTTTAAATGACAGAGACAGAGGGGTTGATTTACTAACCTTATAAACACACCACGAACATGTATACACCTCTGTAGTGTGTTCCCTCCCAGCATGATCTATGGGTGGAATCTAAACACCTCTCTAGTGTGTACACACCCAGCAGGTGTGTTGTGCAAAGCCTTGCATGAATTGCAAGGTGATGTTGTGTAAATTAGCTCTATGTTGTGTTGCTTGCGTTGATAAATGCAGGAATGTAAATGCATGAGCTAACCATTTTTGTCTAAACTGTGAAGCAGCATTATATATGCATCATGTGGAAATTAGTGGAAATATGCTTTTAGAGACTTTTTGGTTGATAAATACGTTTTGCCGTGTGAAAATCACATTTTGGTCTCATCCGACTACAGCACTTTCTCCCAATCCTTCTCTGAATCATTTAGATGTTGATTGGCAAACTATAGGCAGGCCTGTACATGGGCCTTCTTGAGGAGGGGGACTTTGTGGGTGCTGCAGGATCTCAATCCATGGTGGTGTATTGTGTTACCAATGGTTTGTTTGGTGACTGTGATCTCAACTGCCTTGAGATCATTCACAAGCTCCTTCCATGTAGTTCTGGGCTCGTCCCTCTTCTCATGATCATCCTTACCCCATGAGGCGAAATCTTGCATGAAGCTCCAGGCCAAGGGCGATTGATGGTTATTTTGTGTTCCTTCCATTTACGAATAATCGCTCCAACAGTTCTTTCTTCTCTCCAAGCTTCTTGCTGATACTCTTGTAGCCCATTCCAGCCTTGTGCAGGTCTACAATCTTGTCCCTAACGTCCTTTGACAGCTCTTTGGTCTTGCACATGGTGGTGGGGTTTGAATGGAAAAAAAAGATTCTTTGGACAGGTGTCTTTTATATACATAACGAGTTGTCATTAGGAGCACCTTCCTAAAGTGACAGGACTAATCTGTGTACCACACAGCCAGTCTGTGGGAGCCAGAATTATTGTTGGTTGGTAGGGGAGCAAATACTTATTTTACTCACTGAACTGCAACTCAATTTATAACATTTGTATCATGTTTTTTCTGGATTTTTGGTTGATATTCTGTCTCTATCATTTAAAACACACCTATGATAAAAGTTATAGACCATTCATGTCTTTGTAAGTGGGCAAACTTACAAAATCTGCAGAGGACAAAATAATTATTTTCCTCACTGTAGTAAGTAATTGTATTGCACATTACTGTCCTCAGTTTGTTTAAATACAGTCTGTAATCTTAAATGAAACTTAGATGTGCTTCTGCCTGCAAAAGAACGGCAATGTTTCTTAAATGTTATGTCTAATTACATTGCTTTGGTTAAATGGTCAAAACTCAACTGTAATTCTTAGTAGCTCTGCCTTGCAGAAAGTTTCTTATGCTGACTGTATACTTTGTGTACTTAAAATAAAGTTTTTTTTAAAGTCAAACCAAGTCAGCAATCACAGGTGCTTGACAGATTTCCTTTAAATTATTAGAGCCACATTCTTGCTCTCTGGTGCATATTTTGACACTGTGTTGAGAAGTAGTTATGTATGATACGATTAGGAACATAGTTACAGTATGCACATTTTTTTTTCAAAAGGTATTGTCAATTATCAAATCAATTGACAGAGAAATGTTAAGGTTTTTGTATATTATATCATACTAAACTGTATTATTTAGCTTTCCAGACCATGCCTTAATGTCATCATGACATATGTATAATTTATTGCGTAAACATTACAACATAATGAAGACATTTGAATTACAGTACAAACAAGTGTTTTTAGGGTGGATGATAATCTTGTTGCTAAGCAACTGGAAGGCAATAGTTAACATAAAGGTCAGTGGATGCCTGGCCCTGTTGTCCTGCTGTGATAAACACATATATGGCCTCGTAAAATAGAATATTAGGCTATTATTTTCTACTATTAATGCATTTGAAATAATTGTTTTTAAGGTCTAAGCTGCCTGAGGCTATGCATAATACACACAGTAAGAAAACTGCCCTGTAGAAGTAGTTGTCTTCATCTTCTAGTAGAAGGAAGTTGGACCTATCATTGCCAATATTGGATGTAATCAGTTGCTTATTTATAAGCCATTACACAATGGCCCTGACTGACTGGACATGGACCTGACATTGCATTCTCTGTAATGAATGAGAGTTAGAGAAAAAAATTGCCAAATGCAACTCTTAAAACAATCATATACAGAGGGAAAAAAAGGTTCATTGTGCACAAAGCATGAACTATCATTGTACACAAGTGAAACAGTAATTTGTTGCATCTTGCTTTTATAGAATTATACAAACACACATAGTACTGTGCAGATGTTTTAGGTAGTTGTAAGAATGCTTTCAGAAATAAGTGTTAATAGTTAATTTTTTTTATCAACTAACAAAATGGAAAGTAAATGAACAGAAGATAAATCCAAATCAAATCAATATTCTGTTTGACCACCCTTTGCCTTCAAACAGCATCAATTCTACTAGGTACACTTGCACACAACTGTGAAGAAACTTGGCAGATAGGTTGTTCCAAACATCTTGGAGACCTAACAACAGATCTTCTGTGGATGTAGGCTGCCTCAAATCCTTCTGTCTCCATGTAATCCCAGACAGACTCAATGTTGAGATAAGAGCTCTGTGGAGGCCAAACCATAACTTCAAGAACTCCTTGTTCTTTACCCTGAAGATAGATCTTAATGACATGGCTATATGTTTGGGGTCATTGTCCTGCTGCAGAATCAATTTAGGGGCCAATCGCACGCCTCCCTGATTGCATCTGCTTGTATTTCTCATTATTGAGGACATCATTGATCCTGATCAAATCTCCAACTCCATTGGAAGAAAAGCAACCCCAGACTTGCAAGGAACCTCAAAAACGAATCCCTTGCCAGTGCGTTTTTTGTTCTGTGAATGTTCACATAATGATTGTTAGCAATCCTGTCCAGATGCTTATGGGACCAGGTGAGTGCAACAAGAAGCATGTTTGCAGACCCACAAATAATATAATAGTGAGACAGTTAGAACCAGGCATGTATGAAATTAGAAGGCATTTCAAGGAGGGTAGCTAACATGCATACACTAACACAAGGCTCAAAATTTTTGCCTGGCTAGTAGCTCAGGACTTGAAATTTTGAGCCCTGCACTAACACATACACTATCACCACTCCCTGCCCAAGCTCGCACACACAAACCTAAGTTCTCATATGTCTTGTTACAGTAAGCCAGCTGTGCTAATGCCACGAACCGTTATTGTCCACATTTCAGATGTCGTTACAACAGGTATCTCCATACAGCGGCTGCCCTGAACCCCCAGTGTCCATTCACTGCCTGTAAAGAAGATGCACCCTTCTTTTCAGGCACCATAGCAAGCAACAACACCATGGTAAAAAAGCAAATAGTAGGCTCCATCCCAAAACCCATAACACACTCTTATCCTGAATAGGGGTCTGTTCCAGCTTTTAAGAGGTACTCCACACAAAAAAAAGGGGAAAAAGTGGGTGTGGGGCTTCCCCCAAAATCCATAGCAGACTTTCTCTAAGCATGCAGCCTGGTTGACCAGGAAATTGAGGGGCAGCGAACATGTGGTCCCCCCACTCCTAAACCATGCTCAGACACATGCCCTCAACATGGGAAGTGTACCTTGTCAAGGGGCTCCTTCTGGCAAGTCCCAACGGGCTTTTTCCACACATCCCTAGCCTGGTGTCTGTGGGAGCAGACATCTGAATCTGGACACCCCCTTCAATACAAAGTAAATACACAACATAGTGATAATGCTGAATGCGAATCCATTGTCAATCTCATTGTCCAGTGTGTAGATTCATCAGTTATAATGTATCAAAACTCAGCAACCACCGAGATGATCTGCTCCCGACGGACTGAGAATAACCCTCATCTAAGAGAAGGGTGTGGTATGGATCTTAAAGGCAGTCCCTGGGCATTTTGTTTACAAACATAATAAAGCGGTTGGGAAATGCATTTTAGACGCAATTTAAAAAATGTTTTCTATTTTTTTTCTTTGCTTTTGTACATTGTACTGGTGTGTGACATTGCATGCAGGTTTAAGGCACCCCCATGCATCTTATTTAAAGGGGTTTTGTATGTTTACCGTTGCCCTTTAAGACTTTTTTTTTTTTAAAGAGCTGCTTCCCATTAAACAGTATTTTTTGGGAAGAAAATATTTGCATTGGTTCCCCCATGGCAGTTCTCAACTACCAATGCCCCATTTTCCAAAAAAGGCTGCAAATTGGGCTTAAAATGGACCAGCAAAACAATTACAAGATTCCACTCTCATAAGCTTTCATGTGGTTCGCCACTATTATCAGAGTTCACAAATGTCTTCAATTGTTCGGCAAACTATGTCCTCTACAAACTTTCCCCCTATTTTCCATGCTATATTTTCTGCCACACCTCTCCTAGCCACACTATATTCTCATGTAGCTTTCCCCTCACAGTCTCCACTATAGTCTCTTGCAGCAATTTTCTCTATCTACAGCTGCTTCTCTTGCAGGTCTTCCCCCCACTGGACCACACTACACCTTGATTCCTTAGGCCTGCACTCCACCCTGATATCTACAATATAGTCTGCTACATTCAGCTCTGCATACTCTTTGATCCCCTGTGCTTTGTAGAGTACCTCAATGTGGTATGTGGTATATTGTATCTGTATCTGAACACTGTCCCGATTGTCCCCTTGCTGCCATCGTAGGTATAAAATCTCAAGCAAATATTAAATGCCATCTGATGTTCATAAAAATACAGGAATTATAAATGTGCTAGGCTCTGACCCTTAGCTAAGTCCCACCCCTTGTTACAAGTGTGTCAAAGGGGTGCACCATGACATCACACATCTAGAGAGGTAGAGCCAGCTGTCAATCAGGCCCACTATATGCTGAGTTTTGTGTCAAAGGAGGACATTTGTAAATGTCCTCCTGTGACCCTAAAGGGAACTATGGCAAAAAAAAGGTTGGGCCATAGTTCTCTTTTAAAGTACAACTATGGGTAAAAATGTATTAGCCCTTGCAGTGGGACTACCTCTGCACTCCAAGGGTTAAGGGCCAAAAATAAAGTTCTATTCACCTGATTCCTCTGAGCCAGCCTGCTGTGACAGCGCTCCTTCCTGACTGACTTCTCGTCCGCAACAGTGATAGTACGTCCTATACACTGTGTATAGAATATGATGACTTGCAAACCTTAGACTGCTGAAGCGGAGGGGGAGAGAGACTGGAAGGAGCAAGCCATCTCAGAGGATTGGGTGAGTATAACAAGCAGTTAACCCTTGCAGTGGGGGGGGGGAGTTAATAAAAATTGTACCCAGAGTTCTGTTTTAACCTCCCTGGCGGTATGTTTTTTCTCTTCCTTTTTTCGTTCTATTTGTGTTTGGGTTTTTTTCTCTAACTTTTGAATCTCCTGCCGGTTCCGCCCCCCCCTGTGAAATGGCCGCTTGCAAGTGACGGATGCCGGCATCGGCCCGGAGGACACAGTGCGTCTCGAGGGACAAGTTAAGAGCTGTGTATTCCCGAGTGTGGCTCGGTGTTACCGCTTATGGTACAGAAAATTAACCACGAGCCACACTCGGGAATACCGCCAAGGAGGTTAAATAGCAAACCTGATGAGTTATGTATATATAATGTAATATAAGTATTTAGACTTTTGCTCTCTGTAAAATAAATTGACAGGTTTTTAGCCCTGTGTGAAAGCCAAGTCCATCCTTTAGTTGATGCATTTTAGAAGTGTAATGACTACTAGCAAAAGGTTTTGTTTTTTCTAAACTATTGGCATCTGTAATTTTCTTGTCTAGCAGAAGCACTTTACATACATAGTAAACAAGTTTAAATCAGCCTTAAAGGTTTGCATACAGTGCTGGAAGTGTCGTCTCATTTTATCTTAATACTGTAATTATCTTTTCCAATGTGATGGAATTTATCAATTGCTTTTTTTCTTTTATACAGCATGTGATTTGTACATGTAAAACACGGTGAAAATTTGTAACACCGATCAGTAGTAAATAGATTAAAAAGGGTTCTCATTTACATCTCTCCTTTTATTTATTTATTTATTTATTTTTTTCTGAAGCCCGTGGACGTGCATCAAACTTCCCCCTGTGAACAAAAAAAAGTGAACCGTGAAATCACAGCACACAAAAACATGCAAGGTCCTTCCAAAGAAGGGACCTACTTTCCCGACCCCCCGGGGCGCAAGGCTCCTGACATCTCTCCTTTATTACTTGGTGAGCCACTGACCTGGAATAAGTTTGTGTATATCAGGTCTTAGGACCCCCGATATGCACTTTCCAGATACGTGACTTTATATGTAGCAGAACAATAATAATAATAAAGTCCAGTTCCCAAAACATGCATCTTTCAAAAAACAATTAGCAATCCCATACGCTTATGCTGATAGGTTCCCTTTAGAGTCCTGATTTTCAACTAATGGGTTGCGACCAGGCCCGGATTCCCCACAAGGCCACAGAGGCCCAGCCTCAGGGCGGCAGGGCGCACGGGGGCGGCAGCGGTGTCCTCGTGGGGAAGTTGCGGGCGCCGGCCGGTAAGTTGCCCTCTCAACATTTAGTCCTGCTTTGTACAAGCAAGACTAAATGTAGAGTGAGGCAGCCGAGTCTTCGTTTACATGTGAACTCGGCGATGTCGCCGAGATATTACATTACTAAATAAATAAAAATTAAAAAAAATAAGAAGAAATAATTGAATAAAAAAAATAAAAAGTGATATTAAAGTTAAAAAAAATTAAGACACAGTAAAAAAAATTGAAACTAACCCCGCCACCCTGCCATCTGGTTCTCCTTTGATGAGAAGGGGGGGGGGCTCTTATGGAACCTGGCCTTTGGGCGGCAGGGAGAGTAAATCTGGCCCTGGTTGCGACCCAAAAGTGGGTGGCAACATCTTCAGTGGGTTGCGGTGTCCTTGCATAGAGCGGCCCTCGTTCAGCAAGGGCCAGAGAAGGGATCTTCCTGGCATCGTGCAAAAGACGGTGTATTGTGAAACAGTCCCCTCTCTCCCCGGGGCCCCTGCTGAAGTGATAGGCACTGGGGAGAGAGGGGACTATTTCATAAATTTCGAGCCGCAGAATAATATCAGGAGCTGTGGCTCCCGACAATTAAATTGAAATCCCGGCCTGCACTGTCCTGCACAGTGCAGCGGATTGATATAAAATAGTCCGGACAGTTGTATGTCTGTGCCAGAGGAAGACAGCTGAGATGAGCATGGCGTGCAGTTGCTTTGTAAAGGCACTGCTGCTTAACAGGTATGGAACAACAACAACAAAAAATCAATGTACAGTGTGTGCAGCTGGGCTAGGGATGGGGATGCTGAGACCTTTCCAATAACATTGGAGTACTAAATAGTAAAATACAAATGATAAAATGCAAGTGTACAAACAGTCAGTGTATGGATTTTCTTCTTTTTTTTTTACATACATGTACTTTTTCTGCTACATATGCTTAACCAGTTAACCACTTATGCTAGTCCTATAGCCTACATCTGTGTTTCTCAACTGTTGGGTCGCGACCCAAATGTTGGTTGCAACCCCATGCTTAGTTGGTTGCCGCGTGCCTTCCACTGCGTGAGGTGAGAGGCTTCTCCGCCTCCACCTAGCGCAGCTGTCACTTGTCGCACCAAGCAGCCATTCAAAATATGCTGCCTGGTGGCGAGTGTCAGCTTGAGGTTGGGTGGGGGTATGGCTGCAAAGGAGCTCCATCCATATGTGAATTGCTTACAGCTTCCCCACATGCCCTGTAGAGGTGCCTGGACCGGAGTGATATCACATTCTGGCTCCCAGTACCTCTACAATACATGCAAGGGAGCTGTACAAGCAATGCAGATACAGATGGCACTCCCTCACAGCACAGCAGCCCACACTGGACCCCAGGATGAGAATCCACTCCAGTTCTCAAAAGGTAGGAAGACTGGGTGGATCTTAAAAAGAAAAAAACTTTTTTTTTGGAGTGTGTGTGTGTGATGTGTAAAGCAAATATGTTGCTTTACATAGACCGAGCGCAATATATTTGCTTTACATTTATTCACCTATACACATTGTTGCAGCTGGTCCAATCAGGTAGTTAGGCACACATTCCCAGCGCAGTGATTTCTGTGATATATAGTGTGTGTGATGTGGTTGTGTCTGTCTGTCAGTGTTTTTGAGCGCCCATTCACACTAGTAAAGTGTGTTAATCCCACAGACCTGTGCAGTTAAAGCACTGCACCGCGTAATCGCACCTACTACGGGTTCTGGTGTAGGAGGTGCGTTGCAATGTCATTCATTAGAATGGCACCCCAAATGCATCTCCCTCCCACAGTTCAATCGCCTGCACCTGAACACGTGTTACTGCAATGTCGTGGATTCCAGTGCGGTGCGATTTGGGTTGTCACTTATTGACCAAGGACAAATTTGGGTCCTAAGAACCACTGCTTTAGAGTGAACTTAGCAGCTGTTCAAATGATAATTTTATGAATAGGTACGTTATAAATGATGACCACAAATTTTACAAAGAGTTGCAATAAACATACTTAATGTTTATTACTGCTGCCAGATTAGAACATTCATTACCTGTGTCACTAAGACCGTAGAATGACATACATTTTACATGTAGAATTTAATAGCAGACTATGTTCTACTTGAAAATTTGAAGTTTGACATTTTTACATTTTCATGATTAATAATTTTAGCAATCAGTTGATAATGTCTCTATTAATAGACATCTTGTGTAGTACAGTTTGCTTACACAAAGATTCAGAGATGTGTGGAGCTGACCACGTCTGCACATTACCCTGGTAGTTAAACAGCCATTAAGTTTTGTTGTAGCGGGTGATGCTCCACTGAAAAGCTGCATAGCATTTCACTGTACATGGACATATTTGGCAGGATTTCCTGGATCAGAACCTGCTTTGCACAGTAAGATAGATATCTCAGATTGTCACAGTCCGTTAGCTGCATATGTTTCTTTCCAGTTTCAACTGGAAAGCAGTTGGCACAACATGAAGCTGTCAAGATCATTTCTACTTCACTTCCTCCAGCATATTTTTAATAAGCATATTTTCTGTAACAAAGGAGGAAAGGGGACAAGAACAGATTCTTCTAGTATTTCCCAGTGACTGACATAGTAGCATTTGTATCTTAAGAGGAACTCCTTGAAATTTTAGGAAAAGACTTGTCTGACAAGGGAATTGTGTAATGTACATAGTCTGTTCTTAACAACCATGAAACAGCTTCAATGAAAAAAAGTATTCAATAGTGATGTTAAGTGCTAACGTATAAAATAATATTTTATGGCTATGACTAAATTATGTATCACAACACATTCATAAGTGATGATACTTATGACAGTACCTAGTGCTTGTTATAGACGTCTGTAAATTTTGGCGGTTCTCATTAAAAATGAGATTAAAATGGGTGTACAGGGATAAAGATGCATAGAACAAGCAACTGACCTTAGTCCATCAGAAATCATGCTAGCCATATTGAATGCTGATCTCTAGTTATAGTGTTACTCTATACATCATTTTGTTACAAGAGCAGGGCAGTATACTGCAGTAGAAGTATAAAAGTAGGGTGTACAGAAAGCTTTTATAAAGCATTTGGAAAGTTTTCGGCAACCTTGTGGTAGCTTTGTTATAAATAAACTCCAGTTTAAGGATAGTAAACACAGAAACAATTGGGAGTGCTGTCTGCTACTTTAAAATCACCAGATCTATTAAGATCTGTGTTTAATATCTCCAAACCGGAGTTCACAGTTAAAGTCTCTGAGCTGGCTGAAAACATTGTAAATGCCTTGTGAAAGCTTCCTGTACACACTTCCGCTTATAAAACCGGAGGCTTTAAGAAACAGTACAAGTTTTCAATTTCAGCCATGAACCTGTTGCTTTCACAATAACTTTGTTGATTGAAAGCTCTCATGAGCAGGGTCCTCCTGCATTTAATTTGTATTTGTGATGGAACACAGTAGTTGATTTTATACACAGTGTTGCTGAAAATGTGTATGCCAATCATTGCTGTCAGGTTTTAGGCTGACTTAACAGCCTCCAGGTACCTTTCTGGTGCTTTGTTCTCCATGCTATGAAGCAATGCATATAGGTTGCAGAGGCACACTCTTTATCAAACAACAGATTGAAGAATCTGTTCAAGTCTGTAATATGGATTTTTACACTTATCTGGTGACAGATCCAGTTCTCTAGTATGGGGATAGGAGGTCTGGCACACTAAGAAGAAACTCAGCCATTCCCTCCTTGAGTGGTTTTGTACACTGCAGCTTGAAATTCCCTTCATCACTGCTCCTACAGTGTATCTCAAAGGGGGTCTTACAATACCCTCAACATACTGATCTTCAGTGTTTTTTTGCTTGCAGCTTGTTCCTCACAGGCGTCTCTCTCCCTGCCAAGTGGACTTTCAAATTACCCCTGAATCTTTCCTCTCCCAGTGACATTACCTAGTAAATACACAGATTCTCTTCCCTGCTGAAGAAAGTTTGACCTTGCCAATGTGCAATACTGGGAAGCACCCTAAGAGTATTACCTAAAACCATTATCTGTGCCCAGTTTACTTCAAGATCACTGGAAGGCATGTGTCCACCTCTCCCATTTCAGTACCGTGTTGTTTCATGCAAGCAGCAGTGGTGGACACTGTAATTTTGTCTAATGAATATAAACAGTTTCTGCCACGTAAACTGTAGTCCAAAGCAGATACTTTAATTGCATTAGCACAAAATGGTGCCTTTTGGGTTTTTTCCTTTTTAGTAGTCACAGAGCCAATAATTAACAAGGATAACATCTGTAAACAGTATTCAAAATCTTAACATTTTGGTATAATGCGCTGATTGCAAATCATTTGCTAATCTTTTTTGAAAATAAGTTACACCTGCAAAAATTCTAAAACAGTGCTATTCCTATTGAGGCTAGAATTCATAAATTATTAGTGTGAATTGTACATTTCTTCAACTAGGGAAAACTGCTAACACTATGTAAGATAAGCATGTCCCTTTACATTCAGCTTGTACAAAATAGCAGCAAATGTGATGAAGTTCCCACAGTATTTGATTTCTGTAAAGCTTCCTGTTATACATTAGGCCAATGGCCAATGTTTATAAGTAATAAGGGACACACCTGCCTGGACTCCCTCTAAATTGTAAATGCATCCAAATTAAGGTCAGCGTATTGCACGCTGGCAGTTGTTTGAAAATATAAATCATAATTTCCCCAAGTCCCCCTTTTTTTAGAATTAAATGTATATATTTCCATGATGCTCTTCAAATGCTATTGATTGTCTGGTGCCCTTATTTGAAGGCTATTTAGTCTCCTTTAGCCTGTTAAGATAATATTTTCCCAAAGAGCTTGGTATTTATATTGAGCAGCAATATTAGTCTAAAGTTGCAGATTTCGTTAGGTCTTTAACAAAGACATGGCTACATTGGTTTGTAGGATATGTAATCAGGGATTCAATTTTAGTAAATATAAGCCTAAATAAGAGGCAATTATAGTAAAGGACTGAGAAGCCATCTGGGTTGATTCTGAAGCCTTTATCACTTTCAAAACTTTGTATATCACAGTTTATCTGAGCTACCTTAGTCAAATTTGGTAGATTACTAATGCAAACAAAATTTTCTACAGTCTGCTTTGTGTAGAGGGAGTTTTAAAATACACAGATGAGAGAATTATTACAAATTTTCAACACATGTTTGAATACCGGTGTGTGGTCTTTGATTGCGGAGCCTCTCTTGGAGGTCTGTTTCTAAAATTTGTTGGCCAACAATTTTTGGGTTTTGTTTTTTTGTTTCCTTAGTTCATCTTATATGTTTGTTGGCCTTTCTGTTAAGTAACAGATCTTATCTCTGTCACTTGTCACTTTCAAAGATGGAATCGACTTCAGCTGTATTTTATGATACTGGGGTTAATAACATGTTGTGATGTTATCGTCAATATTGATTTTCATTTGAGATGCTAGGTTGTAACATGAGTAGTAAAGAGAAACTATAGAGTAACATAGAAAACTGTGAAGGATAATAGACTTTAGTGGGCCACAGTAAATAGGTAATTTTCCCCCCTGGCTCGTTTAATCTTGGCCGGTGCCTGAAAGTCTGTGGGACTGTGGTCCCTGAGGCAATAGATAAAGGTCAGAAATACACAATTTGAAATAGCACCTAAGCTACAGGCTATAAGCAATAGGACTAGCGCCTGAAGTCATTTATAAGGAAGGCAGCATGAGAGCTGTAAATGTGAAAGTTTTATAAGCTTTTCCACCCACGTCAAAGGCACTCAAATTTGTGGTTAGCCAGAAGGTCAAGGCAAATAACCTAATATTTGAAATTGTCCAGAAGTACACTGTATCACGGTCTGTCAAACATAGCAAACAGATACATAATTTCAGGTTTTTAAAGCCCATTAAAATATGAACTAGAGAATTTGAGGTTGTTATGGATATCACTAGATTCCTATCAGAGAGTTTTATATGTGAGGCTGGAATGGGAAACAATATAGAGGTTTATTTATACCAAGTGTGCTGCAGAAAAAATTGCCTGTAGCAACCAACAGACTCTGCAGTCCTGCTTTGAAGATGAAACAAGGATCTTGACTGGTTGCTATGGACTTTGGACAACCATTCCCAGAGGGCAGAATTATTTTCAGAACTTTGTTGTTTGTGGTGTTTGTGTTGTGTGTTCCTGCTCTCCTTCCTTTATTGCCTAAGTGTCTAGGCACATGAGGTGTTAATAGCGTTATTTAAATTCCTCATGAACAGGGATGAGCTTCGGGTACAACCTGAACCCAGGTTCGCAAAACGCCAATCAAGTGAACTACACGGGCAGATTTCTCCAGTTTGCCTGCCTCCCTGAACATCAAGCTGCTGCAGCCAGAAATACTTAATTTAGTGACGGTATCACTGGTACCACTGTTAGCTTCCTGCCAACTTGTTTCATGTTATAAACAAGCTGGTGGGGATCCCGGGCAATGTCATTGACCGATTGCTCAGCATTGTGTTGACATTCCAGCAGCGCATTCCAGATTTATTTGTGATGAGAGTATCATTAGGAGAGGATAGTCGTGGCATGGAGCGTCAGAGCATTGCTTATCACAATTGACGCTGGATCTACAGTACATCACTGGACGTCATGATTGATGTTGGATTCACATCCTAACACATTTATTTTTCTAATAAATTATTTTTTTGGCACCGTATCTATGTTTCTATTTACTGTTGAAATGTTTTGTGAATGAGTGACAAGGGGAACTATGCACCCCTATTCAGTCACATAGGGGGAGGACCAGATATCTGGGGGTCAGACATGGTCACTGACATAAGGCAACATCACTGGCTAACATGTTGACATTCAGCAGCCATCTGGTAAGTGGTCATTTGTGACTAGAGAGGATCGTCGACGCAGGTCTTCATGTTTGTGTTGGTGGGTCACGGGCATCCTAACAACCAATGATCCCATTGTCAGCCGGCTTGTTTCAAATTGTAAACAACTGGGATGGGAGATCCCAGGTGATGTCCGTGGCCAAATATGGTCAATGATGTCAGACAGCATCACCGGCCAACTTCTTGACATTCAGCAGCTGGGCAGTGAGCTGTCAATTATGGCAAGAATGCAGCGTGAGAGAGGATTGTTGGGGCGGGTCATGGTGTTTATGTTGAAGGGTTGTCTGAAGGGTTATCTGTGCCATTAATCATGGTTGAGGCATATATACAATGCTGGATGGCGTGATTGACAATGGAGTGAGTAACCAGGGGTACTAGGTACCCCTTACTCATTCACATAGGGGCAAGGATGGAAATCTGGGGGCCCTATATTTTAAAAGTGGCTTCTAGATTTTAATAAATGTCCCTCTACCTGCAGATGCTCACATCCTCTTAGGGATATAATGTGGGGATAAGGCCCTTGTCCTTATCAGGATGGGGAACCTTATTAGTGCTGGGGAACAATGAGGTCAGCCAGGTTCCCTGGCACTGTTGTTCACATTCCAGCATTATCGGTGAATGAGTCACCAGGGCTGCACTTAGCGCATAACTATAGTGTGAATGGGGCCCTAATGATGTATTAATGATTACAGAGCTGCATTTATTTGTATTTTTTACATCTGCCTGGAGATTTGAGATAGAGCTGGATTGAAAGAATCACCTGAGCTGCCATTCCCACGTTTTGACCACCTTTTGGTTCTCTGGTTGTTATCCTGATCTTTTGGCTTCATTTCAGGTGAAGTTAACAGTTTTGATGACCATAGCTCAAAGATTCAGTAGCCATGCCACTGATAATACTCAGATCTAAAAAGGACAACAAAGAATGTCCTTTAGCTTCAATAAAAATCGCCACATATATTTTGAGAGGAGAATATGCCAAGCCTACCAGGATCACCCTGCTTTGTAGACCAGTTGAGAGTCTTGAAAAACAAAGATGTGCTCCTCTGCCCTTTGGATTCTAATGGTCCTCTGGTATCACCACCTGCATATTTGTTCTCTGTCTTACATAACACACTGGGTGTAAAGAGGATCAGCATGACAGAAAGCCACTAGCTGTTTTAGAGGGCAAATGGGCATGTTAGCACCAGTTCACTTTAACAGCAAAATGTACTTTTAAATGGGCAACCAATACAAAATATTGACAGGATATACTGTATGTCTTTTGAGATCACTGAAGCACGCTATTTCAGTTTAGGTGAATAAGTTAATACTATGAATTTATCATAATAGAATATCACTTTTGTTGTTTTGCTAGTCTTTGAAACCAAATCACTGTCATATGTTCAGCACATATGCAATATGTTAATTACAGATTCTGAGAATTAATGCTTGTAATATTTATTCAGACATCATAAATCACATGCCATTGGGTTTCCTAGACGCTTGGTCCTGCAAAGGCACCACATATTATGTCCTGTTCAGAAATAACTTTTTGTAATCGTTCTCAGCTGTTAAGTACATTGTCATTTCTACTATTACGGAGTCAATTATGCAACTAACAAATGAGCTATCAGGAAATTAATTATGCAGATAACAAATGAATACATTGTACGAGCCCTCAACGGCTAGCATTATTAACATCCATTCAAAGCATTTAGTAATATATATAGTAGTAATGGCATCCTAGTCTTAGTCCGTAGGGTTCAATATTGAGATGGCTCACCCTTTGCCGCTATAACAGCTTCAACTCTTCTGGGAAGGCTGTCCACAAGGTTTAGGAGTGTGTCTATGGGAATGTTTGACCATTCTTCCAGAAGCGCATGTGTGACATCAGGTACTGATGTTGGACGAGAAGGCCTGGCTCTCAGTCTCCGCTCTAATTCATCCCAAAGGTGTTCTATCGGGTTGAGGTCAGGACTCTGTGCAGGCCAGTCAAGTTCCTCCACCTCAAACTCGCTCATCTATGTCTTTATGGACCTTGCTTTGTGCACTGATGTGCAGTTATGTTGGAACAGGAAGGGGTCATCCCCAAACTGTCCCCACAAAGTTGGGAGCATGAAATTGTCCAAAATGTCTTGGTATGCTGATGCCTTAAGAGTTCCCTTGACTGGCACTAAGGAGCCAAGCCCAACCCTTGAAAAACAACCCCACACCATAATCCCCCCTCCACCAAACCTTACACTTAGCACAATGCAATCAGGCAAGTACCATTCTCTTGGCCACCGCCAAACCCAGACACGTCCATCGGATTGCCAGACACAGAAGCCTGATTCCTCACTCCAGAGAACAATACTGAGCTCCTGAGAGCGACCCATTCTTTCACAAATGTTTGTAGAAGCAGTCTGCATTCCTGCATTCCGTGATTTTATACTCCTGTGGCCACCTGAATCCAATGATTTGGAGCGGTTTGCCAATACTTTTGGCAATATAGTGCATGTGTGTTAATATATATATATAAATACAGTATATATTACTCACTATAATATATATTATAATGGCTAATGCATTACACCTGGCAAATTCCACACATACAACAGATATTTCATTAATACATAAATGGCATTTAAAAATGCAGTATGGTAACACCAGTTCCCTGGAGCAGAAGCATTGTGCGATATATATTAATGTGGTGACTTGCACTATGTGCCTATCACAAGGTTGAGTGACTGCCCAAACATACTGCACATATATCAACTCAGTGCAAACCTTGGGGCTTTAATTAATCACAGCACAGAGTTTATTGACAAGGCTGAGGCATCTAGATGATGTTTTCTTTTTTTGGAACTCCTCTTGCCTTTCCTGCTGTTTTGCAGACATGTGATTACATGTGTCATGTTGCCATTTTAAATGGCTTAAGTAATTTGCACAAAAATTGTATTCCTCTATGTGATGTGATAGGAAAAAAAAGTCCTCCTTGCTCTCATAAGAAGCTTTGCACCTAGCAATGACTTTTGGAGCCACTGAAGCTCTCACTAGACTTGACGGTTGTCAGGTTGTGCTGTCATATCCAGCGTTATAAAATATAGATGAAGCACGCATACATCGTTTGCCAAGGAGCGCAGTTTAAGACTATTTCTACTCTGTTTGCTAACTGTGTTAAATTGCATGCAGATTATATCTTCATAGCACTTGCATGTTAATATTGGTGTTCTACATTTCTGGAAACATTTATTCCAGATTGGTAGTGTATTTAGATGGTACATTATCATTAGATGGCTGATTTATAGTTTGCAGATTTCTATTTGAATCCAAGCAAACACAACAGAATTGTTCATTTATAAATAATTTACAGCAGTCAGCAGCCTTTAAGGAAACCTGTACTGAGGAAATATGGAAACAGCCATTGCTGACCTCTCTCAACTGACAGATTAGTTGGCTGGTTGTCTTGTTGATCTAATGCCTTCAACACTTTAAAACACTAACCTAGAAAAAGTATTCAGAGCAGGGGTTTTGACTTTATTCTGACTTAACTTGCTGCATGCTTGTTCCATGTCAGTAACTCGGGAGTACTGAAGATAGATAAAGTCAGACTGGTAGAAAGAAAAGTAATTAATCATATCCTCTATATTTCTCCAAGTACAGGTCCCTTTAATATTTTAGCTTTCTTCCCTTAAGTGGCATCTCATTGGGTCATTTTGGCCAGAGTTCACTTACATCACTGGTTGCCAGGAGCTAAGCAGGGTGCTGTGGCTGGCATCTCCCCAGCTCCTGGCAAACAGTGATGTCAGTGAGCTGGAAAGGATGCTGGACAGAGGTATTGTGCACAGTGGGAGTCACATACCCGCACTAATGTGGGCCACCAACACCAATCAACCCCTAAGGTAATGTACACCACCAGCACCCTCGTCCCTCAGGTGACGATCATTTTTGGGATGTCTCATAGGTCCATGTTATGTTGGTGATTTTGTAGCAGTGATTTGTAGCAGTTACAGAATTCCTCTCCCTAGCATTTTTGTTGCTAGGAAAAGTGCATTGTCAATGTTAGCTCTGTGTCACCATTGTAGCTCACTCACTGAGCCACTGACTTTCAACAGCGTTGGACCCAACGTCAGAATTGTCAGCTTCAGTAACTATTCATATCCAATGCAGATGCTGATTACTTCTACAAATGATTGTTGGTCCTATGCTTGTAATGAAAATTACATACCAGTGTTGTTGGCACACACAAATGCAACATAAGCAATTTCTCTACATTTTAGAAGATAAAACTGTATAGAATTAATAGAAAAAATCCTAGATTTATCATTATTTGCAAAAAAGATTTAACAACAGATTCAAGTATGTAGATTAGTAAAGTCAGGAAAAAAAACCAGAAGTCTGTATCTGCATAATTGTTCTGGTTCAGCTGGACTAAAAGTGGTCAGCATTCTAGCCATGCATTTTGAGAAAGTAATGTCAGCATTCATATTTCTCTCATAATTGATTTTTACTTTAATGGGATTAGCCACTGAAGTGGGCGTAGAATCAACATGGGTGCTAATTTATGTGTAAGTGTAACACAGGTATTTATTACCGCTTACAGAGACTGCAGCATTCTATGTGACAACAGTTTCATCTTCGTTTCTCCTCAGAGCATTCTTTGGCAACGATGAGGCCCTAGGAATGATGATAACTGAAGATAAATATTGGTTCCTTAGTGAAGTAGCATTTACCTTTTTGGCTTACCATATACTCATTTCCTTTGTTTGTTAATTGAAAACATATAAATACATACAAGTTACATACATACACAACCACATGTGTTCATACTTATTCTCATCAGCGACTCACCAAATAGTGAAGGGAGGATAAAGATGACACCCAGAGCCTCTGTTTTTTATTACAGGTATATAGCGCCAACACTTTACAAAGTGTACATTTCCATCAGTGCATGCCCTCAGATAGCTTACAATCTAAGGTCCCTATCTCATATACGCACACATTAGGGCCAATTTAGACAGGATCCAATTAACCTATCATGTCTTGGGAGTGCGGGAGGAAACCCACACAAGCACAGGGAGAACATGCAGACAGCATCCTGGCCAGGATTCAGATGAGGGAACCCAGTTCTCCAAGGCAGAAGTGTTAACCACAAAGCCACTGTGCTGCTCTATCTTCCTAAACAAGCCAGTAGTGGCAGCTCCCATATTTCTGTCCTGTCTGTTCTGTTCCTTGTAGGTAACAGCAATGTTTGCATTCACTACAATGCAGTGTTCATTATTATTTCAAGAGTAAAGCTTCTTGGCTGTTATAAAGAGATTCTGTTATACTAGCAATAAATGGTATGTTTTCTCTCATTCAGCCTGTGGGTTGAATGGCTGAAAATCAATCAATTTACCCATTCACACTAAATAGAGTGGATGGAGGAATCTCCACTGCAGCTATTGCATGCAGCCACTATGACACTTGTGGCTGCCTAAATACAGTGGCTATATATTGCACAATGCTTTTGCTCCAGGGAACTGGTGTTGCCGTACTGCATCTGATGGGATAAAGTTACTGTTCTGCCGATAATTTTCTTGCAGGTGCTTGCAGGGCCACCCACTGGTAAAATATTTGCTGATTCGGCATTTCTGTGTTAGGAAATTGTCTGATAAATGTTAAATATATCTTTGCCTTGAAGGCATGCATATATAATATTTAAAGGAAACCTGTCTGTATTGAGGAAAATAAAGAGGCCTACATCGTTCTCCTGAGCATGCTAGTTGTTTGATTGTCGGCAACCTCAATCATTTTTCAATTATGAAAGAGGCATGAGTGAGCAGCATCAGCACTTTTGATCTTCATACTTATTCCTGGACTTTTACTCAAAGCACTGAATAAATTGGATCAAAATGAAAGCCTGGAAACTGGCATTTTAGGACATTGGGTTAGTAATGACAGCCTACACATTTCTTATTGACAGCATTTAAAAAAAAAAAACTGTTTAATTTTCAATACACAGATTTTAGGATGATGTCAATTTATATTTGTCCGCAAGAGGTTCATTCTACTAGGAATTTTAAAACCTCACATTTAACAACTCAAGGCTTCCACAAAACCGTTAATCTCTCTAGATACCAGATAGGGGGTCCAAGTGTCTTGACTCCTGTTGATAGCTCTATACTAACAATGTCACATAATTAAATAGGCTGCATCCATCCTAAAATGCACATGTGCACTTGACATACTGTATGTTTTAGATATGTTGCACTTTTGAAAGATTTTATTTTGGTTGTTTTGAATGGCAAAATGCACGTCAACATGCCAAAAATGCATCATGTATCACTTTTAACCCTGAGCACTGCAATGTAATACACTTGGGGGGATAAGTCCTACAAAAACATAGCCAGTATGAACCAGTCATTGGGATAAAATGTGACCTTACAGTTTTCAAACTGTATTAAAAGTATAAAGTTAAGCCCGTATTTAAGTTGATCAAATAAACGCACAACAACTTTTTACTGCAGGCACTAAATATGCCTACATGTCCCTTTTGTATTCTTACAAAGGACCATGGTACCTCTAAAACCTGGGGAGCTCAAAAGGCAAACCTTGACAGTAGCTTCAAAGTCAAATACATGCTCTGGCACACCCTAACATACACCATATTACCAAAAGTATTGGTACATTGCCTGACTGCATTGTGCCAAGTGTAAAGTTTGGTGGAGGGGGGATTATGGTGTGGGGTTGTTTTTCAGGGGTTGGGCTTGACCCCTTAGTTCCAGTGAAGGGAACTCTTAAGGCATCAGCATACCAAGACATTTTGGACAATTTCATGCTCCCAACTTTGTGGGAACAGTTTGGGGATAGCCCCTTCCTGTTCCAACATGACTGTGCACCAGTGCACACAGCAAGGTCCATGAAGACATGGATGAGCGAGTTTGGGGTAGAGGAACTCGATTGGCCTGCACACAGTCCTGTCCTCAACCCGATAGAACACATTTGGGATGAATTCGAGCGGAGACTGCGAACCAGGCCTTCTCGTCCAACATCAGTACCTGACCTTACAAATGCGCTTCTTGAAGAATGGTCAAACATTCCCATAGACACATTCCTAAACCTTGTGGACAGCCTTCCCAGAAGAGTTGAAGCTGTTATATCGGCAAAGGGTGGGCCAACTCAATATTAAACCCTACGGACTAAGACTGGGATGCCCTTAGAGTTCATGTGTGTGTAAAGGCAGGTGTCCCAATACTTTTGGTAATATAGTGTAACTCCTGCATGTCACTGGTAGTCATAGAGCCTGCACATAACTTTGGGGAACCAATTGTGGGGTGCAGGAGATAGCAGGCTAGAGCTAAGACTTAAGGGCTGTAGTGTTTGCATAAATTGAGCATCTTTAGTTTTAGGGTTTTCAGGCCACTCTGGAAGAAATTAATAAGGATCTGCCTCAATTCTTGGTGAATAACGATCATCCACATACTACTCATAAGGATAGATGAGGAGATTGGCACCAGTCTAAGGACCTTTTTAAATTCACTACTTTACCAAAGGCACAGTGGGTAACACTCTACAGCAGTTACTTCAAGCAACCTCTACTTATCTTTCCGGGAGTCCCCACTACCCAGATCCACCAGCAGACTGCTCAAAAAATACCAGGCACCTTTCAACAAGAGGGAACACATGGCACTACCCCTGCCTTGCTAGGTAGGGGTGGGTAATTAAAAGGCCTGGAGGACATCAACAAACCATAGTCTTTAAAGAGGCTTTGGCTGTCTTCCTGGGGTATGTAAGCAGCTAGGGTAGGAAATTTATTAGACAGTTTAGCAGAAGAGGGCTAGAGAGGGTGGGTCTGTGTACATTTGTTAGGAGTGCACTAAGTTTACACTCTAATATCCCCTCCCCCACAGTCACATCAGTCTCTGTACAGAGGAGCTTACACTCTCATTTCCCCCCACAGGCACATTACCTGGGGGCCGCAGGGCTTTCGTGACCTGCTGGACGCAGGGCTTCGTCACCGCTGGACGCAGGGCTTCATCACCCGCTGGACACTAGACATGTGCACCGGCAAAAAAAATGTTTATTTTCATCTTGTTTTGATTCTGATTTTTCGAGATTCGGACGAAATTCGTTAGCGGTAGTCTGTACGAATGTTAATTTCCGTTTCATGTTCGTATCGTTCGTTTCATTGCAGCAAAGTACATACATTTTTTTTAATTGTCACTTTGCTGCAATGAAAATTTGTCCACAAACGAAAATGCGTACATACTACCGCTAACGAATTTCGTCCGGAAAACTAATTTTTCCGAAACGAATCACACATGTCTACTGGACGCAGGGCTTAGGGTCAGTTCACACCATAAGCAGTGTGTTCTGGTTCGATTCTGGCCAGAACGCACTGCCCGCATTGCGGCCGGCTCACTTTTTTGCCGGGCTGGAGGGGGCACGGTGGGCCTTTGAAGTGAATGGCACCGGAGCCACGCCCTCCCGCTGCAATGCGATCCTCCGCATGGGATCGCAAGGCACATTGTGGCTGCAGTGTGTTCGGGTGCTGTGCGATCAAAATAGTGATCTGCCATACACAATTTCCTCTGCCATACACTGTGAAATTGTTAAACTATTGCATTGCAATCATTCATACTATGTAATCTTATTCCACAATTGGCCTTTTGCAGCATCTCTATAATAATATACTGTAATATACTGTATTCAAACTGTGCACAGACTGAGGTGGATTTGAACAGATACGTGTATAAGTTATTATTTACATATTCAGCCACCTGTGTATGAGACATATTAAATTCCCAGTAAACAAAAGGTGAATTGTGGCTGTCAACTTCATGTAGTTTCTTACATGTCACAGCATGACATGTATTTGCATTATTATAAGATTTGGATTAATAACTCCCTATGGATACTGTAATAGCTTTATGAGCTTGCTGAATTATTCCCATAGTATATAAATACCTAAGATGAAAAATTAGTAGGTTTTCAGAAAAAATTAAGCTATGCCATGCAGCCAGTACAGCATCCATCTAGAACACATGGGGATGCTCTGAGTTACTGCACAGTGTCTCCTATCTTCTCAGTCGCTGAACTAACAGCAAACAGGAGAGATGCTGAATGAACTAGAGCTATGTTACCATGACAACCAGATATAGCTCTAAAATTATATACTTGACACCCCTCCCCCATATTTAATCCTTTAAATTAATTGCAATCATGGTTAGTAAGGTACACATGCATCTCATAATAATTTTAATATTGCAATAATTACTGGCATATGTCTTTTTCCTTGCAAATCATTTTGCATGTACAGGTATCCAAATGCGTTTAGTTATGTACATATTGCTCCTCTATATCATTTCCTAATACTGAACTGTCAAACGTCTTGGATGAAACAAACTATACCTAGTATTTACATTAATAAAGTCACTGCCTTCCTGTCCTTTGTTTGCTATGAACTTCTGCAGAAAGTAAATTCCCAAGTAGTCACTCATGTCTCACTGGAGGGTTATTCACAGACCAAAGGGTTCAGACCAAGAGAATGGTTGCTTAATACATACACGTGAACACATTAAACAAACAATAATCATGTCCTATATACAATTATATAATCAACATATCAATTACGTATACCCCCCCTCCAAAATGTTGTCCACACATGTCTACTGCTCATACATTTTATATCTTGCATAGGTGAGGCTGCAAAAGTTCAAACTTCAGACACATCTTTGTTTCAGATGCAGTGGTGAAGGGCTGGTGTCTTTGTTCATGTTGGAGATATTTGCGCTCACCTCCTGTCTAATTTGAAGGATGTCATCAGGCGAAGAGAAAACTTCCAATCAGGGTCATGGACAGAACTAAAAGTACATTTCTTTAGAATAGGGAAGAGTTTTGAACCCTATTTGTGTCCACGTTGGGGAGCTTTTACCTTACTTTTGCCTAGGTTATGGGTGTTCTACCTACAGAACAGAAACGTGTTGGGCTTTAATATGGTGGAGATGCACTGCTGTCTGTGTTGAACATTCCTGGCCCCTTTCAGGGGTGGTGTAGAAAGTGCAGAAGTGACGGGAAATGAAGCATGTACAGCACAGACACCAACAGCTGTTTAGCGAGGGATGGAGGCCATGAGGCATGCCCAGGGTCATATTTACAGTAGCACAATGGATACTATTCCAGATACTTGTTAACCTTATTGCACACAAGGAGCACTTTGTCAGAGGTATGTTGTACACATAGGTATTGCATATCTCTGGTAGACGGTCCATGGGTACAGTATGTTCTGGGCTGAGAACGCCATGCATACCAGAGTCATCCTGTACACAGTGAATTTTCTGCCATAGACATCCTGTATACATGGGGTTCTTCACCAGAGACATGCCATACACACTGAGTTCTCTACCAGAGACATGATTTGCTCATGAAGTTCTCTACAAGGGACATAGAGATTGATTTACAAATAGACTGTTAACTTTGCAAAGGAATTAGCACTCTGCAGGGAATATCCCCTTAGTTTAGTGAATTAGGTGAAGCTTTGCTGACTTCCATCATCCAATCATGTGTAAGCAAAAATCCTGTTTTTTTTTTCTTGGACCTACTTTGCAAATTACATTTTCACGACATTCACTAAGTTAAGAGAAAATTTCAAGCACAATTATCTTACAGAGAGAACGGCCTATTTGCTTTAGTAAATCAACCCCATGCTGTACACATTCTCTACCAGAAATACATTGTACACATGGAGTTATCTACCAGAGCCACACTATACACATGGAATTATCTACCAGAGACATGCTGTGCACGTGGAGTTCTCTACCAGAGATACGCTGCGCACATGGCACTCTCTGCCAGAATATGTTGTACACATGGAGTTCTCTGCCAGAGACATGCTGTGCACATGGACTTCTTTATCAGAGATATGCTGTACAAATGGAGTTCTCTGCCAGAAATATGCTGTATATATGGAGGTCTCTACCAGAGACATGCTGTGCACATAGAGCTACTAGAGTTATGCTACACACATGGCATTCTCTACCAGAGACATGCTGTGCACATGGCGTTCTTTACCAGATACATGCTATGCAAAGGTGTTCTGTACCAGAAACATGCTGTGGACAAGACATTTTTTACCAGATACATGTATTGCACATTGAGTTGTCTACCAGAGATGCTGTGCACATGAAGATCTCTACCAGAGACATGCTGTGCATTTGGAGGCATGTGTATTCATGGGATTCTTTGGCAGCAACATACTGTGCACAAGTGATTCTCTGTCAGGAACATACTGAATACATATGATTCTTTGCCAGTGTCAAGCTGAGTACCATTGTTAGATATCTCACCCTTTCTCCCTCCACTTCTATCTGAAAATGGCGGACCAAGGAGATGGCAGTTCTGACTGGAGGAGAGGGGAAGTGACAGGCACAGTGCACACAGAGCCTGCACAGCACTGCTCCTGCTATATAGCTGCCAGATGGAACATATACAACGCTGTGTCTCCTCTACTCTCCTCTGAAAGCTTCTTTATATTTCTTAACACAGGCAGACCCCAGGAAATAAGCCTGCTATTTTAGAAGAGAGTACACCTGTAACTATCAGCTTGTTTTCTTGTAAATTACAGCATGTGTTATTGTGAATCAGAGCGTCTTCAGAGGAGCACTGCCATTCACAAAGACACAAGTCCACAGCAACACACACCAGATACTATACTAGTCTTTCTTGCACTAGTGTAGTATCTGGCTTATATTGTTGCGGGCTTGAGTTTTTGTAAATGATGGTGCTACATGGATTAGATGTAGGGCTGCAGCATAAACAGGGGGGTGGCTTTAATGCTGGCTATACCTCTTCAATAGGAAAATCCATTATTTGGGCCTTAGCATGGGGAGGAGTTACAGCCAACACTGACAGAAAATAATGTTTTTTTTCTAAACCCCTGCACAGATATAAATGGGGACAAGTGCAATGTGCACTAGATCCCCTGGAGGATTTAGTAAACATGTTTACCTTTCTTGCAATGCTTGCTCTTTAAGCACTGTACATTAAGCACTCTGGTACACGTGGGATTCTTTAGTTAGTTCAGAGTTAGTAGAAGGAACACTCAAACAGGGAAGAACTTATGACACTGCAGGGACTGATAGGGGGCTTTCTATAGATATATTGAGCACTTTGACATTCTACCAGGGGCATGTAAATCACAAGGGATACTTTAATAAGGGCATGCCAGAACATGTGGGATTAAAGCTAGTGGCATGTGATTTACACTTTTACAGTGGGCACCCTACGAGGGTCATGCTGAGCATAAGACCAATGTTGCCAGAGCCACTGTAAGCACTAGACGCTGTCTGCCAGTGACAACCAGAGCACAAGGAGCAGTTTGACAGACATATGCTAATTACATGGGGCACTCTGCTAGTTACATGCTGATCACAAGGGGCACTATTCCATTGATATGTTGAACCACCGCTATGGATCTACTGCACATTAGATGCTTTCCTAGGGGCATTCTAAGCACTTGGATTTTTCGCCAGGGACAAGTGCAGCAAACGGGGCACTTTGCCAGGGACATGCTGAGAAAATGGTTATAATGTGAGGCTGTGTTATGATATTTCAAAGCACGCCTGCATTGTGAGAGGTGACATTATCTGTGTTTACATGATATCAACATTTTTGATTTACAATAAAGAGATTAAACTGAAATCCACACTTCCATACATTGCACAAAAATACAGCCTTTCAGTACATATTCAAAGCCACCATTACTAATAGGCTCAACTTTCTAAATGTTTACACGGATCCCGAGTATTCTAAATGCAAGTAATGATACCGTTAAATAAAAATTACTTGAAATATAATCATTTATAACATTTGACATTTTTTTAACACTGATAATCCAAAGCAGGCATGTATTAGGTTTAATGGTAACATTCTAGCACCAGAAAGGTGACTTGGGAATCTGTAAAACTAAAGGAGAGACATTCACAGATTTAATACAGTGAAAGTGAAGAAATAAACTTGCAATGATTTACATTAGCACTATTGATTCTGACAACAATACTGTATGTGCTGGGAATTTCATTATATAACAAACACAGATGACACACAGGTCACAGAAAATAAGCTTATGTAAAATACTTAGGCAAGATGGTACGGTATATAGATATGCTTGGAAATGGGTGTGGAATTGCATGAGTTTCATTTATGATTATTTTTACTGTATGTAATAAGCTGGGCACACACCTTACAAACATCGCAAGACTTTTGTCTTGCGATGGTTGTAAGATAATTATAAAAACGTACGATCTTCCCATCTTGGACAGGCAGATGTACTTGCGATGATCGCAAGCCACGCCCCCTGAGGAGCGGGCTTCCGATGACCGCAATGCCGAACGGCCCGTCCGGCTTTTATCTTACGAACATGCTACACACTCGCCGAACATCGTACGATGCTCGGCGGGTTTTTGAACATGTTCGTAAGTTAAAAGTCGTGCGACCTTACAGTAGTAGAGGTCGAACGGCTTCCACACACCTTACGATAAACGTACGATCGCGGTAGTTCCCGCGATTATCGTACGATTATTGCAAGGTGTGTGGGCACTCTTAGAGACGATATCAAATACAATAGATAGAATAGAAATATGTTTTTCTTTTGATAGCATGCTTCGCTTTAACCAAACAGTTAAATAGCTTACCAAGTTCTGACCCTCAACTCTTCTTGGTGCCCCAATGACTTGGGATTCTTAAGACTGCCTTAGTGGCTCTTTAAAAATGATGGTGAAATAAAAACAATAGTACATGGTTCTCAGCAGTTTACAAAGTTTAACCTAGCAATACTTTATATGTAAATGTTTCATTCTAATAATTCCTTAGGGCTTTCCTCTCTCACTACTTTTATGTTCTTACTTAGTAGTCTTCATATGAAGAGGCCACATCAAGCATGTTTCATAGATAAAATATCTATGAAGTGAAGGATAACAATGCTTTTGGTGGACAACAAAATTAAGGAAAATTGAATGGCCTTGGGTCAATGTTTTATATCTTTGAAGATCTAGGTTTTAAAGAGAAGTGTGTAAATCTATATATACGAGGATGAGTCAAAAAGTATCTGCACTCCGGTTATATTCAAACCTCTGTTGGCTGCACTGTTTTATCAGCGCTTTCATTTCAAGGCTACTGTCTCCCCAGTCATTGCTGTGCAGATAAGAACAACATTAGACATGTGCACTGCCAAAAAATTTGTTTCGTTTCATTTTAAATTCGGATTTGTATTATTTCGTTTTTCGGGATTCGGGTGTGAAAGTCAATTTGGATTCGGAATTCGGATTCGGACAAAATTCGGTAGCGGTAGGTCGAACGGTCGTTTTGTTTTCTGTTCTTATTCGTTTCTTATTCGTTTCGTTCGTTCGTGACATTTGAGGTGGAAAAAATATTTTTCTCCTTCTCTAATGTCACTTTGCTCCAACGAACGAAACGAATAGGAAACGAATAAGAACCGAAAACTAAACGAACGTTCGAACTACCGCTACCGAATTTCGGAAATGGAAATTCGGATTCGTTTGCATTCGTTATGTCTGTAATTCGGAATTCGGATACATCCGAATGTCCGAATTTCCGAAAATTCGTCCGAATTTCGATTCGGAACGAAACGAAACGAATCGCACATGTCTAAACAACATGTTAGGTCAGCTCATTTGTAACTGGAGTGCGAGAAAAAATGTATTCACCACTTGTGATTTGCACGAAAGAAGAGCAGCGTGCAGTGATTCGTTTTTTGTGGTCTGCCTGGTTTGCCTGGTTTGCCTGGTGCCGTTATTTATTGAAGACTTTGTGTATGGAGAAAGTGTTTTGTCGCGAAGAAGTGTGTATGAATGGATAGAGAAGTTCAAGGAAGGTTGCACAAGTGTTAGCCATCAAGGAGGGGATGGACGCCCGTCCACAACTGATGGCAACATTGTGCGTACACGTGAAATGATTCTGTCGAATAGACGAGTGACAGTGGATTATGTGGCTTTGGTCCCCTGAAAGCAGCCCAACGAGGATGAAGATTCACCTCTGATGAAGTGAAGACTGTGGTGCATTTGTGGCTGTTTTAATGAGGGAATAAGAAAGCGGGTGGACAGATGGACAAAGTGTATTGAAAAGCCAGAAGATTATGTCAAAAAATGTATTTGTCTTTTCTAAAAGTTGATCAAAAAACATTCTCCAGCCAGAGTGCGGATCATTTTTGACTCACCCGCGTACATTTTATATTTACTAATCAACCATTAATACATGACAAATGATTCCTAGAGCACTATAGATTTGCTAAGGAAAGGCACAAAGGCAGTTTTCTTTATTTGCAGTTAGATTTCTCAATGTTGCACTGGCCCCTCTTATTGAAACTTTGGACTGAACATTCTTATGGTTGATCCATAGATACATTCTTTTGATTAATCTGGCTGGAGATCCTAGAAATATGTTTGCTATAACATGTGGCTAGAAGAAACTGAACAGCTCCACCTCTTGGTTGGAAAGAAGGCTGCATATTTTTTCAATGCAATATATCATTTGCATATGATAAAAAATGAAATGTTAAAAAAATTATATACATATATATATTTTTTTACCACTGACCATAATAAGATAAAAAATGCTCACAACCACTATATCGTTGAGTTGGACTTGTTATCACATACAATTTTTTATGTTAACTGCTTGCATACTACGTAATGTGCTAGCCTAACACATACAGGAATGTATTACTTCTCACAGAGATCATAGAACTCCCTCTGACAGTGCTTTCATCAGCTTGATTCTCCAGTAGGGCAGAGCCGTGTTTCTTCAGGCATTATTTAGGGTCAGCATATTCTTGCTTGACTGAGATGCTGGGGCAAAGATGATAAAAAGATGTAAATTCTGGTGCCTGTGCATTTTTTGGCTGTGTTTGGAAAGGTCTGACACAGATCTTAACACAACTCCCTCCAAACATCTGGTCCAAATCCTGCCAGCTAACCACACTTCCCCCCACACACATTCTTCCCAATTAGCTCTAGTTCCCACTTCTCTCCCCGTGGGATCAAGGCTTGATAATTTTGGTTAAGATAGTAGTGTATAGTATTGTCGGTATCAGTACAGAACAATCTTATCCAGCCGTCAGATACTATGTATAATGTGGGTGGAAGGAGCGCGGTCAGGTGTGACGGAGGGCATGGACAGGCCAGGCCAGTAACATGTGACCCCGGCGATGAAGTGGAGACTTGGAGGGAGTCAGTGAGAGAGAGCCGTCTGGTAATCCTAGTATTAAGAGATTATATTTCCCCCCTCTATACCTTGTAATCAATACTCCCTGAGATGCCATGGGCATGTTGTTTTAGCTGTTTTACCCAATATAAAAATGCTATAAATTCATAGAAGGAAATATCTTACAGATAAAATGCCTTACAAGTATTCATCAAAGGTGGCATGACATCCATTTCTTTATCTACATATGTAGTTACTTAGTTAGTCACATTGAAAAAAAGACATGCCCATCAAATTCAAAAATTAGACATAAATAAATAAATAAAAAATGTGCATCCACAGAACCCTAACCCCACAGTTGATCCTGAGAAAAATATAAAACCCTGGGGCATAGGCATGTGCACAGGGTGTGCCGGGTGTGCCTGGGCACACCCTAAACGCCCTGAGTGCACCACTGAAACCGCAACAGCAGGCACCGTGTTTTTAGTCGCTAAGTCAGAGGAGAGATCACAAAGATCTCTCTGTGAACTGCTCAGTGATACAAAGTGCAGCAGCACTTGCCTCTTACATTCCTCACATAACAGCCACAGTCCTCGGTGCCTGTGAAGCTGCGAGGGAGCGTGGCTGCAGCTTCCTAGGCTTCCCATCCAATCAGGAAGCCAGGCAGGTGGTCACATGACCACCTGCTAGGCTCCCTGCTCTATTACTGCACACCTGCTAGAAGAGGTAAGGGACAGTTGAAGATATGGGAATCCCAGATTCCTCAGGGCTGTGTATGTATGTATGTATGTATATAATATATCTATATATCTATGTAGATATAGATATATGTATATAGATATATACATATATCTATACTGTATCTATATAGATATATGCATATATATGCGTTTGTACTGTGCCCTGTGGCATAGACAGCCAGCAGCTTTCTTAGTCTTCAGCACATAAGATTCCATGGCCAGCAAAGCCTCTTTTGCCCTTACAGTCTAGTGTTGGGAATATGAATCAGCCCTAGAGAATAATTTCCTCCACATTGTGAATTACCAAAATGTGCAATGGCTATTCTTAGCTGTTTGGACTGAATGATGAAAATTCAGAACAGAGGATACGAAGGTTGAGGAAGGCCATGCAATTAATACTAAGTTTATTGTTTATTGATTTGCCATATGCATTTGTATACATAATTATTGATGCAGGAAAGGAGGGAAAGACTGAATTATTTTTTGTTAAATGTGCACTTACCAGTTGTAGGGGTCAGCTTCAAATGTAGAACTGTAGAGAGGTGCAGTAGTACAGACGTCCAAGTGCATTTAAGTGCTTCCTGTCCGTGTTTCAGCGTTGCAGAGTTTTCCCTCACAGGGGTCAGCACAATCCAGTATACAACAAAAACATTCAGCTTCCTGGCTAGTTATAAGACATTTTGGGGTCAACTTGGGCCTACAGGCTTGTCAGAAAACATTTAAAATGTACCGAAGGTTGGGAAAAGGGTGTGCTTAACACATGCCTGCTGATACACTAATCCACCAGTACCACCAGCCTAGCCATAAAACGCTAGAGTCTAGGGGGCAGGTAAACCCATCCACTGTTCTGGACCTGTTTGTGACAGTCTCAAAGTATTTTAATACACAGAACAAAGATGACATTCTCTATTCGTCTCTGTGGGCCTGAACACCCTTGGTCTGATTTAGAAAGACAAAGACCTCTGCTCATGTTGCAGTAACTCATACTGATTTGTGGGCAATCATCCTTTATTGTTCTTACTGCATTAAATGGATGAAAATCACCTTGCTCGTTCTCATGGACTATGGTACTTTGCACATTACAATAGCTCTTTGATTTTCATCCTTAAATAAGCCTTATGATGTAATTGTATGTTGGGTGTTTTAGCTATCATTCTATTTCTTTGTATTACTTTGAAGATTCAAAGTAAAATATTCTCCTTGTTGAAAGATGTAAGATTCAGCGTTTGCAATTAAGCCACAATTGTATGTGACTAAAAATCCTGAATTCCCAAGATGTTATTATACCAAAGTAAGCCATAATTCTAGCAAATAATGGAAATCACAATTAAAATATATATTTAAAAAAATGTAAAACATGCCTTTGTTCGACATGTCCTTCCCAACAGCTTATGAAAATGCATAGGCGCTGTCTTCAGTATACTAGAACATAGAACAGAATTTCCTATTCCTATTAGGTTTTTTGGCGTGAGCCATGGTTGTTACCACCAGGCTGAGCTAGCACTATAGTTGCTGTTCAATCATCATCATCAGCTTGCTAAATATGCACTGGATTCCCAGTTGTTAAAATAAAGCCCTCCCAGATTGCTAAACGTTCCACAACATTCTGCTGAGCACCTGGACTCTCTTTTTGTGTGTTCCTTTCTTCCTGCATTATTGTGTCCCTAAGTTTCTGTATTCATGTATGCCTGTTTGTGCCTGATTCTCTACATTTGCTGTTTCCTGTTTCATCAATCCTTACCTTGCTTTGTCCTTGATCATGATTTGGTACTGGTTTGGTGCCTTGCCTAGTGCATTGTCCATTGGAATTGGTATCTCTTGCAGGGTGCCCCAGGTTCCAAGGGGTGCGACCACCTAGCTTGTTTTATAATTTTCAAGTTCTGATGCTGCACTGCCACTGCCACCTGCACTGCAGCTGATGGCGTTTATCCACTTTCAGATGTGTGATGCTGTGGCAGTACAGAACAGAAGGAGGCTCCTCCTTGGCTGTAATAACATGACCCAGCCTCACCCTGTGTGTCATACTGCACTTCCACTGTATTTAAGGTATGGTGAATTGATTTCAGGATGGGAGTGATCTACACTTGGGTAGGCGATATATACTGAGACTGTCTGTACTGGGTGAAGGATTTGGTCTGTCAGGGAGGGGGGTGGGGGTAAACCCCATATTGGGGTAATATGGGCTTGGGGGGGAAATTTGTCCTGGGAGGAGGGGATCATTTTTGGTTATACTATGTATAATGGCCTATCTGTTACATACTCCTGACCCTTCCACTTGTATGTGTTCCTGACCTCTGTGTGTTATGCATTCCTGAGCCCTGCACTCTGTGTATTGCTCACACCATAGCCCTGCACTCTGTTTGTTACCTACCACTGAGCCTTGCATGCTGTGCATTATGCCCTCCTGAGCTATGCACTCTGTGCATTACACACTGCTGATCCCTGCATCCTGTGTGTTACGCACTTGTGACCCCCTACACCCTTGTGTTATGCCCTTGTGCACTTGCACCACAAGGAGCCAGATTATACCCTTACCTTTATAGGCATCGTATTCACAGTACTAAAGGACCCGTGAAAAAACCCTGCTATGAAGTTAAAAGTAACAGGGCCACTGCTACATGGGGGGTAGGGAGTATACCGAGGACCTGGATGAGGGAGGGGCAGCTGACCCGGGCATGATGTTTTCCTGTGGTGATGGGGGTAGGGGGGCGCAGCGTGGCAGCAAGCTAAACTTCAGACCTCAATTCAGGTGTGCTTCAGTGTGCCTATAGAGGCTTCAGTTTCCTTCACTTTTAGTAAACTTCCACTAGAGGTCTTACAGTTACCCCCCACCAGCACCCCCTGACAAGGCATACACCTTTCCCAATTCTGCTAAGACCTTTGCTGTTTAATCCTCTTGGCTCTCCAACCATTTTTTTAAATTTAAATTCTTATGTCAATATTTACATTCTAGAGTGTCTCTGTAATTGAATTATTTTATGCATAGAGACTTTAATTCACTGTGTGAATTAAAGTCTCCCATGTGCTACCATAAGATGCAGAATTATGAAGATTCATTTATAGTAATACATAGATATGTATTCCAGAAATTCTAACACTTTTCTTCTGTGTTTTCAATGTACCCTGAACACTTAAAGCTCAAACTTGATAAAAGCTGGTTAGCTTTAGTCTACTTTAAAAGTTTAGAACAGTTTTACTGTATTACTGCATTATTAAATATGACTTACGTAAGATTTAATGCTGACTTTTAGCTTTGGGCTACTGTAAATTGTTGTTACTTTATCAAGTAGAAGAAGACTGTTAGCAAAGCTCTCATGCAACAAATGTGAGAAGAACTTGATATTAGTGGAAGCGATGTGTGAAAGGTGTTTCTGAAGTTTGGAGTTGGGTAAGTCAGTGTAAAACACCAAGTTATGTAAATGAATGATGTGTTAAGACTTTTTTTTATATCCAGTGACAATGTGCATTGCATTTATTAAGAGTCACAGTAATTAGAATGTTCTAATATGAAAAAAGTTAATTATGCTTTTAACTTTGTAAAGAGTTTCTTTAAAGTAGTATTAAACAGTCAGCTTTTTTTTTCTAGCGGAATGCCTTACAGGCAACAAATAAAACATGGCAGAGTAAATTTTTTCTCTATGGGGGTTATTCACTATTGAGCCGAAGGATACAGCCGTAACTTCATGTGATCTTTTGGCTCTCTTCAGCCGCCAGAGCCCTTCGGTTCAGTACAGCAGTACAGACCGTACAGCAGCCGAAGGCAGCTGAGCCGAAAGCATATTCTTCGGCTTGACTGAGCTGAAGTGACAGCCGATGCCAGGGGAACGACAAATGGCAGCTGGGCGGAGCTAGCTGTGATTTCACGGCTCGCTCCGCCCAGTTATAATGACAGATCAGCGTCCCCAAATGACCTGAGGATGCTGATTTGTCATTAAACAATAACAACTGGGCGGAGCCGGCTGCTCCACCGAGTTGTTATTCATTGTCCGTAACCTGCTAGAAGACTCTAGCAGTTGCCGGCCAATAGGAAACAGTTGGGCGGAGCTAGCTGTGACCTCTAGCTCCGCCCAATTGTATTTTTTTCTTTAAAATATCTTTTTTTTTAAATTTGACTATTTGCTTAAATGTTTTAAATATGCTTCCAACTGTTTTTTTTCTTCCTTTTTTCACTTATTTTCTATTCTGCTTGGTACCACGGAGGTACCGAGCAGAAAAGCAGAGCCGAATGAGAGCCTATGAGAAAAGGGGCGAACAGCAGCGAGTGAGCTGCCGGAGCTTCGGCTCAGCCGATCCAGATATTGGATCGGCTGTGTCGAAGTCCTTCTGCACTTCGGCTCAGCCAAACATGCAGAGCATATTCGCTGACTGAAGGCAGCCAATGTACAGCTGATTTTAGCCGAGATTTGAAGGTCTGAAATCAGCCGTACAAGCCAGAAGTGAATAGCCGAACAGCGTTCGGTTCACTTCACTTCAGCTGGGTTATTCACTCGGCTGCCTTCGGCTACTGTAAATTGTGTGTGCCAAACACAACATACTAGGGATGCACCGATATATCGGCCGCCGAAACATATGACTCTGTGTCCTCAATCTCTTTTTCTATTTTAAAAGGGAAATATCAGGGGTTTCGTTTCGGTTTTTAAATTTCTATTTCGGTGCACCTCTACAACATACCCTTTCCATCACTGCTGCAAGCTGCCGGTCCACAGCAATGTGTTTCCCTGAACTTCCGGGTAGTGACATACCCTAAGTGCATAGCGGTTGGAGCCTGCACAGTCACACTAAGGGAGGAAAGGGAAAAGTGGACTAACTTCTTGCCAGTGCTGTCTCTTTCTATCAACGCAAGAAGACTTGCACATAGCATCAGCTGGGAGCGCACATGCATGGGTGCTTCACGGGACCCTAGAAAGCAAAGGAGCCACCCTAAGGGTGGACATCAGGACCAGCACCCATGGACAAGCTGATTCTGGGTAAACAGGAGGAGAAAATACAAAAAAGAGCAGCAAAAAATGTGTTATTTCAATAACACCAGAAATTACTTATAAAAAAGCAAGCTTTAATATAACTTTAACTACATGAAATTGCAGAGACATGATAAATATATATTTCAACAGAATTAAACAACCCATCTCTTATGCTGGATCCCAACATGCTATCGCATTTCAAAAGAAGTAACAAATTAGGCAATGACTGCAAATAAGGACTTGGTGCTCTATTTCCACAAGAAGAGAAACCGGTCGTTTATGTGTGTAAGTCTGAAAGAGATCACCTATGCCGAAACAGAAAAGAAGATTTATGCCATTGTGTTTCTATCAGTAATTATATGGGCAATAAGTAACTGTAAAGGTTGTATTGGGTATTATGGTTGATCTGATACAAAAGTGAATGACTGTTGGTTCTCAAGTACATTAAAATTAAATATTATAAACAAGCACACCAAATGCACATGCATTTTACATAAGTAAAAACAGAGGTCAGGATGTGTTCAAATTGAGCAAATGTGGCTCAAATGTCAACTTTGCTTTTGGAAACATACATCTCCAGAAGAGTTTGTATCAATGGTCCTCACTTTGCCTCAAAAGAATTTGAAAGAATTACTAAAGCCTAGAATTTTCAGCAAAAAAACTTCAGTTTAAATCAGCTAAATGCCTTTGATGAGCACCCAAACAAAATGTGTTAAATGTGCTTCAGTTTGTTTTCTTTTCAAAGCATCCACAGCCTGAGTAGAAAAGCATGTTCCTTGCCAGCACGCGGTAGAAAAGGACTCAAAAGGTTCTCTGTGTGGAAGCAGTGATGTCTCTGCAGAGGTCTGATACCTACTACTGATTCAGACCTATAGCTCTGCAATCAGCAAAGCTCCTGCTCTCCGCTGAATGGAGAGCTCTGGCACTGACTCAGCAATGGATGTATCAAACTACTAAAACAAACTGTTGGACAAAGGGTCCAACAGAATGCTGACAGGGCACAAGCTTTTCTACTCAGACTTTGTTCTCTGGCCGGACATAGCTCTTTGACATCATTGTTTACAATGACCACTGGTCCTGCATTGCACAGAAGGATGGAAAATGCCTGCCTAAAACCCAGAGTATTGAACAGCAGAGGAGAGTGCCAGCTGCCAAGAGAATGAGGAATAGGGTAAGTATTTCTACTTATGCCCCCCTGCACAAGCCAAATGATCTGCTATTCATTTGCATAAGGTCATGATGCAAAAGCTTGGTGAAACATGCCTGGCAAATAGTGTTAATTTGTAAATGACAAACTGCCAGATCTTACCCGGTTCAAACTGAAGATGGTGGTGTGTACAGATGATACTAAACTTGTGTTCTCTGCCTGGAGCAATAATTGTAACAGCATTCCCTGCTGGCTCCTCCCCTGGCACCCCACAACACCAATTTGGCTAGTCAGGTACTCCTACAAGACAAGGAGTTCCTCCCTGCAGTGCAACATTACATGTTACTCACTTAAGGTGAACCTACAACACTCACCCTCTTTATTTCTAAATACAAAAGATGAGTATACTTTTGGGTGACAGACTACCGTGTTTCACCGAAAATAAGACACTGTCTTATATTTTTTTTGTCCCCAAAAAACACACTACGTCTTATTTTCAGGGGATGTCTAATTTTTTTAATTTTTTTACTGTGCAACAAAATATACAACAATCTAAAGTTATTCATGTACAACAATCCAAACGTTATCTGGTATCACTCCGCCTGTCACAGTAACTGGCGCTATAGAGGAAGTATCTGCTAATGCGGCTCTGCTCCCTCCGCTGCCGCAGCCTTGCTTTCTACAGCGTTGGCATGCTTTGCCATCAGTGACAGTGGTACCAGCGGTGCAGCAGTGGGCACATCTGACAGTGAACAGCGCAGTAAAGTATGGTACCATTTACCAGTACACAATACAGTACAGTACCTATGCATTAAGCAGTGCCTTCAGGGGGACAGCAGTTGGTGAAGTATGGTACTGGAGTGCTCCCTGTCTCTGCGCTGGCCGGAGGAAGTCCCCTGTCTTCCCCTTAATACAGTATGTCCCTGCAGGCTGATACCATCTCTCCTGCACTTCAAGTTCCCCCTCACATGCTACCACCAAATTAGGTCTTATTTTCAGGGTAGGTTTTATATTACAGGAATCTTGAAAAATAGTGCTAGGTCTTACTTTCGGGGTAGGTCTTATTTTCGGGGAAACAGGGTACACATAAGCTACATTTTTCCTAAATGATTTTTGCATCTGAGAGAGAGGGTGTTGTTCCTTCCAGTGTTAATTCATGCCAGTTAATACATTGGTGTGCAGTATTTCAAAACCTATTGGTTTTAATTTTTTTTCCTAATAAGGTTACACAATATAGACATGGAAATGTTTTTCTTGTGGGTGAATTTGACATAAAATCAACTACTGTATACCAGCTGAGATTAAACTATGAAGTGACAACATTTACTATCTACTCAGCAATGACTTTTTACACACTGAGAGTAGATTTAAATATGGCGATTGGGGAATTTTTCTTAGTAAATGAGGTGAAGCTCTGATGATTTTCATCATCCAATTATGTGCGAGGATAAATACGTTTTTCCTGGTATGTGATTGGGTATTCTTTACAAAGTGAATTTTCACCACAATCACTAAGCTATGGAAAAATTCCCTTGCATAGTGAGCAAGGGAAGTAGTAAATCAATCCCACATATATTTGATAGAGATGTACTTCCATGGAATCCATTAAGATTAATTCCGTACACACTAATTCACTCTGAGGTTACTCCAGACCCGCCAGCGGGGGGGAGGAAAAATGCGACTGGCCGCATGATGGCCGCGGCGGCTCTGATCACACCTGTCAGCGCTTCTCCCGGCCACCGCAGCTTCAGAGCGGCCAGGAGGATAGAGAGGGAGCGCTGA